>NC_140489.1:27677622-28002622 GCF_964271855.1 Acomys minous
TTATCTGAACTTGGGCTTCTAATTCAACCCCTCTGGGCCTCAAGTAAAAATAAAAAACAAGATACCTTTGCCCCTCAGAAAAGCCCCCAAACAGAAAACTCCCATTAGCACCACAACCACCATCACGTAAAATCCTACCCAAAAGAAACCTGCCTGCAATGTCAATATCACCTAAAGTAAATGTAAAGACAAAGGTATCTGAGGATCACTGAAAGGATGAAGGCATGACTTCTCCAGGATATTGAAACCTTCTCAACTGTTATAAAGATGATTAAGATGCTTCAAAACCTTGAATGCCAATTAAAAACAGCACAAGGATAAATGTACACAAAATACTCTTAAGGTTGCAGTATATCACTCAGCTATTGATATGTGTCTACATTTATAGAGAATGTGAGAAGCAGAATCAATAAATGTGTTTGAGCTTATCTACAGAGAAAATTGAGCTCAACTATTGGCCAACATACATGTAGCATACTGATCAAAGCTGACAACTATGAGTTAAGTTAAAAACAAATTTCAAAGGATCAGCAACATAAATCTCACATATCTGGTCAAAGTAGATTTGAGATCATTGTCCCTTTAAAATAGGAAAATATACTTAAAGATTACTTATTAAAGATAAAGACACCCACTGATCAAGGCTTAAATCATAGCAGCATTTAGAAAGCATCTAAAACATTGATAACGAAAACTGTAAGGTCAAAATTATTATGGAAGTCAAGAGACATTAGAGGGGCATGAAAAGCCTCAGAATTAATGAACCAAACATCGTAAGCATCCAACTTGAAAGTTTTTAACAACAAAATAACCCTAAGAAAGTAAAAGGAAGAAAGTACAATTATAGAAAACAAAAATCAATGAAACAAGTGGCTGGTGCTTCAAAAGTGTTAATAAGTTAGACAAACCTTTGACAGGATCATCCAAGACCATAATGGTGAAAATTAGAAATAAACACTAGAACTGAAGAAAGGGTGACAAGAGTATGCAGTTTAGAAGATATTATAAATAACTTCCTGGCACAATGATTTAAACCCTGGGTGAAATATACAACTAATCAGAAAAATACAACTTCTGAAATTAACCCAGGAAGAATTACAGTGTGTCCCTCATTATACAATCATTAAGAAAATCAAATTAAAGGAGAAAGTCGTTCCAAAAGGAACACTAGTCTCAGAGGCCGATGGGAAGCTGTGTTACATTTTATTTTATTTTTTTAATTTTAATTTATTATACTTTATTCAGATTACATCCTGATTGTTGTCATCCTAACTTGTACTTTCCCATTTCCTCCCTCCCTCCATCTACTACCCTATTCCCCTGCCGTAGACCCCTGAAAGAAGGGGACCTCCTCTCCCACCACATGATCAGATCTATCAGGTCTCATCTGGATAGCCTGCTTCCCCTTCCTCTGTGTGCCAGCCAGGCCTCCCCACCAAGGGAAAATTATCAAATCAGGGGCACCAGAGTTCATGTGAGAGGCAGTCCCCATTCCCCCCACAAGTGTGGAGAATGCACTGTCCGTTGGCTACTAAATTCAATAACATTCTTCAAGAAAGCACTAAGACCATTCTCCGGAGCCTCTGATGAAATAGGCATTAACTTGATGCAGAGTGCCAGGCAAATCATTAACATAAGAGGCCATTTTATTACTCAACTAGGTACAGCATATTAGCAAATGAAATCAAGCATTATCAAACGGAAGCAAGCATGACCAGGGTGGACTGTTTCAGTAATACCCCAATATTAATTATGTATACATGTATATATATATATGTATATATATGTATATATATATTCCATTAACAGATTAAAGAAGGAAATAAAATATCAAAGTAATAAACACAAAAAACACTTTGTAGAGCTGAATATTCATCTAAAATAAAACCCCTAACAAATGAGAATAAAAGATTTTATTTCATCCAATGTAAAATCTTTTAATTTTATATCAAGAATTATATTTAATGTGAAATGTTGAAAGTACTCCTTTTAATATTGAGATGAAGTCAAGGATTGTCTACATAAAATATTCTAAAGATTCTGTAGAAAGTTTTTCTAATTAAATGAGTTTTTCAGTGCTGCCAGATACAAAAGTCAATGTATTAAACTATATTATTCAGTATCATAACATAACTACTTAATAGAATCTGTAAGTATTAATATGGATAGTATCTGCTAAGTGCTTATCATTTGAAACTCAAATACAATTGTAGATTAAAAAAGAGGTTAGTTGTATCTCTGTATATCAGCAATACAAAGACAACTTTATTTTCAAATACTTTTATTTCAAGAGTCTGCAGAAACAGAGCTTCAGACTATGGCTGTTGTACAATTAGATAATTTAAGAATCAAGGGTGGTTTTCTTTTCCTTCTTTTTTTCTTTCTTTCTTTCTTTCTTTCTTTCTTTCTTCTTTCTTTCTTTCTTTTTTTTCTTTCTTTTTTTTTTTTTTTTTGTCTGCTTGTTTTAATTTGACATAGAGTTGTACTCTATAGCTCAGGAAGATCTTAGCCTTCCCAGTACTGTGATTACAGGTATGCACCACCACACCTAGCTGTCCTCAATGGGATATTAAATAGCAGTTGAGGGATAGGGGAGAAAATATGCAAGAAGGAAAACCAAGATGAATCTGTCTTATTAATTTGTCCCCAGGGCATTCTAAGGTTCTGAAGTGCCTTTTAGAGTATTTTGTTTTGGTTTGGTTTTTGCTTTTTGAGACAGGTTTCTCTGCATAGCCTTAACTGTCCTGGACTCACTTTGTAGACCAGGCTGGCCTCAAACTCACAGTTTGAGGCCCCTCTTAGAGTATTTTTTATGATAAAAAAATGTTTAGCGCTACTGAAAAAAAAAGTAAAATTACAAAAACCACTAAAATAATAGTCTTGAGTAAGAAGATTAATGGTGTACACTGATCAATTTTTTTCACATTTGTAAGTTATAAGGAACTTATGTACAGAACTCTTAATTTGGGGGTGTTGCCTTGTATTTTTAATGTAATTTGGTAAAATGAGTCTAAAATAGATAATTCAGAGTAAATAGCTTAAACACCAAAAGTCAGGGAGTTAAGATGGAAAGCTAGTGTCTCTATGTGCACATAGTGTGTATGTGTATGTGTGTGTGTGTGTGTGTGTGTATGTGTGTGCATGTGTGTGTACGTGTGTGTGTGCTTGTGCTTGTATGTGTAATGATCTCTTGCCTAGCTGCCCATCAAAACTGATCAACATTGTAATGTGTGTATGTGTACCTGCATTAAAAAAATTGAATCGTGGTCCTAGTACCGGAAACTATTGATTACAAATCAAGACATGGCCTTATGCTTTAAATAAGGTTAGCTATAAGAAGTAGGAAGAAAAGTAGGGCTGGCAACAGGACTCAGTGGGTGAAGGTACTTGCCGTCAGTCCTGATGGCCTCAGGTCCTTCCCTGCCATCCACAGGTTCGAAGGAATAACTGCTATATGCTGTCTTCTGACTGCCACATGCACACCCACCCACATGCACACCCACCCACATGCACACCCACCCACATGCACACCCACCCACATGCATACCCACTCACATGCACACCCACCCACATGCACACCCACCCACATGCAAACACACCCACATGCACACCCACCCACATGCACACCCACCCACATGCACACCCACCCACATGCACACCCACCCACGTGCACACCCAGGCATTCACCCACACAAAAATAAATAAATAAATAAGTAAATAAATAAAATTTAAAGAATTGTGGTAAAGCCAAAACTCAAGAAAACTCAAAGATACAGTAAAGAATAATATATTACTAAATTATGGCAGAAAAGAAATTATATAAAAAGTTCTATAACAGCATACCATAAAGGAAAAGAGAGAGAAATTATTCTGTAAATGGTGGATAGGTGAGACTAAGTATTTAAAGATGTTAAATTAGCATTCAAAGTCCAATAAGCATGCAAATCAACAAGAAAGTACAAAAGATCATTATAAAAACAGCCAAACAAGCAAAACAAAAGGATTAATATCTGGGTATTAACAACAACAAAAAAATCTTTGTAACTTATATAGCAAAAAAAAAAAAAAAGACATATTTTCAGAAAAATTTTAAAAAGTGCCTTTTTAGCATATGAGATCTACTGAAATTCATTTATGTAAATGGAGTGGCATATATAAGTCACAATTAGGTATGTTACATGCAGACCATATTGGCAGCTTCAAAGTCTGAAATTACCAAGCAAGTAATGGCAGTAGCTTGAAGCAATGGGCTCTTATCCAGTACTGAAGAGGATAAATGGGCTCAGTCATTTTGACCTATTTATTGTGACCTAGTGAAGGTGAACTTAGGTTAAGAAACCTCTGGGCCCTGGCTAGCCTCTGTAAGCATCTTCTATGGCTAGAAGCAATTCAGGGTGCATCAGTGAATGGATGTATTACTTCAGTTGCATACACATAAAGAACTGCACCCTGGAGAAGACCAACACATCATCCTTATATCCATCATCATGGATCAATCAGACAACCTCAAACCAATGGGCTGAGGTGATGGCTTAGCCAGTCACATGCCAAGCACAAGGAGTCTGGATTCCTAGCATCCACACAAGAGCTGACCATGGCGACAGACACTTGTGACCTCAGTCCTAAGAGGCACTGGTCAGGCAGCCTAACCAATCAGTGAGCTTCAGGTTCAATGAAAGAGCTTCCCCCAAATGTAAAGTGGAGAGTGACAGAAGAGGCTATTGACCCCTGGCCTCCACAACCAGGAGCACACATGTGTACGTGTGTACCTGAATATATGCATGTTCACACACCCATACCAACATGTATACCACATGCAACTCGTGTTAGAGAAATCAGGCGTGAAACACAACAGTATAAGCTATAATTTTAGATGTATCTACATTATTCTTTTATAGTTACTCACTATTCAGTACCTATCTTTTATTTAGAACATAGTGTTTCATAGAAAATCAAATTCCCCTAACATAATCTTCTAAGTGCTCAAAGACAGTCCTCTTGACTCCCCTTAGATTTCTTGTTTTCCAAGAAACCAATGATTAAATCATAATTTCCAGACACCTCACCATCTTGGATGCCTTTTCTTTGACAGTCATCCAGGATCAACCACAACATTCCAGTTTATTCTAGCCAGTGAAAGGTCTGATGGAACTATGAACTTTCCTGTCGAGGATGTGGCATTTATTGACATAGCCTAGACTTGACTTACACTTATGCTGTCCTGTATGCCACATTAATTTGTACTATGCTACACATCATTTCAAACCTTTAGGCTGTGTGTGTGTGTGTGTGTGTGTGTGTGTGTGTGTGTGTGTGTGTGTGTGTAACACACTTCTCCCTCATTCTTTACTTGGTTTAATAATTTTTCTAAACTTTGTTTTTGTATTTGTATCTTAATGTCTTATCTTGGAACTTGATTACATTATTCTAGCTTATTGAGGACTTTGCTGCCCTGATTCTGACATTGATATATTTACTTTTCTCCTCCTGGATTGAATTATCATGAGTGCTTGTTTAGTCAATCAAATTCTTATTTCAGAAGCATCTTGGATATGGTTATACATATATTCTATTTAGCAGTTAATAAATATTTTAAAGATGAAAAGATTTGCAAAAAAAGACTTCTCCAGGCCACCAGAACATCATAACCAAAAATCCTGATATTTAGCAATGGTTTGGACACACATTTATAGCCTTATCCTTGTAATTTTTTTTCTGTTTTGCCCACATATAGTAGTATAGAGACAGCCACGTCTTGGAGAACTTTCTAAGGTACAAATCCACACCTTTTACCCTGAGGCATTTCTGTCTCTGTTGATTTTTTAGTTTTCTACCTCAGTATATAAAAGGAGATTTCATTTTTACCTTGACCTGTTCTTTAAAAAATGGGGTGAAAGAAGGAAGGAGAGAGGAATGGGAGGAAGCAAAGGGATAACAATTGAGATGTAATCTGAATAAATTAATAAAAATTTAAAAAATTTAAAAATAATCTTTCTGTTTACTCTGAGAATTTTGTACATATACACAATGTGTTTTGATATTTATATTCTTACTCCATTCTAACACCTTCTAGATTCTCCCATTATCTCTCTATTTCATCTATGTCACTTAGAAAAATAACTCATTCCTTGTAATTTAGTGTTGTGCATGTGATCATGGGCTTGGGTCTATCTACTAGAGCCTGGGCTATGTATTAGGAGCTCTAAATAACACTGACCCTCCTTTACATAGCACCCATTGACTGTCAATAGTTCCTTAGATAGCGATAATGGCTTAATTACCCTTCCCTCAACCATGCTTGACTGGCTTGATGTCGTACATGTCTCATGTAGATAACCACAGCTGTATCTCCACGAGGGCAATAGTCCTATCATGTCCAGAACAATGTCTTACCACAGTCCTTCTTGATCTCTGGATCTTACAATCTTTCTGAACCCTTTTCCATGATGCTCCCTGGGCCTTGGGGAAGACGTATTCAATTTGTGACTGAGTACTTCTCAGGCACTGATTTTTTTTTTTTTACCTTAAAATAGTTAGGAGTCTCTATATTAAATGCTATCCAGTGCATGAAGAAGCTTCTGGGTCGAGGACTGAAACTGTGATTAATCTATGGGGATAGAGATACCATGTCCATGTAGCAAAGTATTTATAGTAGGATCTGCCCTTAGGCATGTGATTTCTCCAGCCATAGTTTTTTTTTTAATCAAAGATGTATTATTCAGCATGAATCTGGATGAATGTGCTGCTGTGTATTGGAACTTAAATCCAATTAGAAAGTGGTTGGTTACTGCCATAATATCTGTACCATTATTGAACTCATGGGAATATTTTATCACAGTGGTCATTATTTTAGTTCATATCATTCATAGCTGGGTAAGACGAAAGACAAAAGATAAAAGCAAAAACCTATAGAAGAATATCCTGGGTTCTTGGAGTCAAAAAATGTTTCTCAGTCAGAATCCATGAAGTATAAATGAAGTCAACATTAAATATATGAGCTTCTAATCATTAAAAGATCCTCTGAGTAGAGTCAACTTTCACGGACAATTAGATACTACACAAAAATAAATCCATCTGAAGAAGTGCTAGGTGCTGTGGCACAGCAGGGTGGTGCAAATCAAAACCACAAAGATGCATCAACATTAAAACAAGACCAGTAACATGAAAGCGTTGTGTACCATACATTGCTTCTGAGTTCAGAATTGTAGATTCAAGATTACAGGGTATCTGAAGTTGGACATACAGATACCTTATAAGGAAGGCTAGTGCTTAGGTATATTGCAAAGTGAAATGCATGCCTACACACTACTCAGAGCAGCAGAATTCACAATTGCTCCAATATTGAAAATAATCCAAACACAAGTATTGTTCTGTATTTGTCTGCTATAATATTACACAATAAGAGAAACAAACTACCATCTCACATATAATTTAATCATTGCCCATACATATAATGCAGGATTTTCTAGATACAGAAGAGTCAAGATTGTATTGTTTTCTATAAATCCTTTTAAAGTTTGCTTCTGTGATTATTGTTTTAACTCTATACAGTCACTATATGCTAAAATTTTGTTTCTTTGGATGAGTAGAACAATGATTGTGTTTTTCCCCCTTAATGCCCAGAATACTGACTTAAAGGATAAACAGTTTTTAAACAATTGGATCATTTCTGGATGTTGTGGTCCTAAGTGAGAGGATTAGTGGAATGGATGTGTTATAAAGTGTGAAAGGGAAATTAACAGGTGGAAAAGAGGTAAGTAGTAAGGGGGATGCCAGTCTATGTAGAACAGAGAGGGTGGCAAGGTGAGGGATTACAATAAGGGTGTTTGAAAAGCTATAGAGGAACCTACTAATGTAGGTACTTTTCACAGGGGATGATTATGACTGAGAAATTTTTATTTGTCTCCAAAACCCTCAAGATACTCTTTTATAGTTTCTTGTTTTTGACTTTTGTGCTTAGGTTTATGACATGTACGTAATTTTTGTATAATTTACAATATTTTCTTTAGAATATCTCTTCCTTGATGACTCAGAATCATTTATTAGAATGATAATTCCTTTCTCACTTCTTTGAAGTTCCATATTCTTCTTGAGTTAAGCCTATTGACCCATCCATCCATCCATCCATCCATCCATCCATTCATCCATTTGTCTATCCAGGATGGCTAAACTATTATATTCAGAAAGATCTATTTACAGAGGATAGACATATCAATTATATAATTATTATGTTATAATGTTTTGTTTTTGTTTTTGTTTTGAGACAGGGTTTCTCTTGTAGTTTTCGCTGTCCTGGACTCGCTTTGTGGACCAGTCTGTCCTCAAGCTCACAGAGATCTGCCTGCCTCTGCCTCCTGAGTGCTGGGATTAAAGGTGTGTGCCACCACCACCTGGTCATGTCCTAATGTATTAATGCACTTTTATTATTTGGCTTATTTAGTTGATAGGGTTATAAAATTATGGTATGTGGGTTAAATTCAGTCTTCTATCCACTTGTGGAAATAACATTTTATTGGAATGCAGCCACACTCTATTCTGCATGGGCAATGAAATGTGCAGAGACCAGCCAGCCAGCCTATATAAGCTAAGATACTTACCTTCTGATTATTACAGAAAATGCTTGCTCGACTCTGGTTTGGATGTTTCTGATTTTTCATATTGATTTCTAGACATATATTTATATATGGTTTGACTATGGATGCTTATGTAAAAATACTGACTTTTGTATAGTAATATTATAGCCAATCTGTGGGTTCTTTTTTCCTTTCTTATATTTTCTATCAATGTTGATTTCTTTCTCATTATTTACTGTATATTTTTTATTAAATTAGCATTAGTAGAAATCCATATTTTTTTTACCAATAGTAAACTTTCCACTTGATGTTAGATAGGATATCTGCTATATTTTTGATAACATATATAGGTTTTCTATTTTTCCATTTTTATTAAATATTTTTACATATACATTTATATTATTGCAATATATACAATGAACTACATACAGCAAGAAGAACAATGAAACAATCAGGAGTTATATAAACATTACATTCATAGTGGTTTGACTATTTGTATTTGGCAGCCTTGAAGAAAACATCTTTCCTATATTGCTGCATTTAAAATTCTGAATGTAAATCAATAGCTATCATATCTCTTCATTATCAACTTAAAATGTCTATCAAGATCTAAAAATATCTTAACCCCTAAACAACTAAGCTTAATTGTAAAACTAGACTATCTGGCCTTCAACCCCATCAGATGCTTGAGAAGGATTAAAATTAATTACCTGAGTATACAGGGAGTGCAGGTTGGCAGCTTCCCAAATGAGAAGATGGTCGACATAGTTTGCTGCCTGAACATTCACCCAGAATTCTCCATAATGTTGGAGCATCATATTCAGGCTTCTGGCCCAGTATATACGACAGACATATTTATGATGCAGGAACTATTGAGGACTTGCTTATCCTGTCTTGGCAAAGTTTGGCCTTCGACTGTGCTGGCATCCTTCAACAGAGGAATATCAAATGGCTTAGAAACACTTAAAGAAAGGCTCAACATACCTGGTTATCAGGGAATTGCAACTCAAAATGTCTCTGAGATTCCATCTTACACTTATCTGAATGGCTAAGATAAAAAACTCAAATGACATCACATGCTGGTGAGGATGTGGAGAAAGAGAAACATTCCTACACTGCTGGTGGGAGTGCAAACTTGTACAATCATTTTAGAAATCAATCTGGCTCTTTCTTGGGAAATTGGGAATAATTTTACCTCAAGTTTTCTATTCTTAAGTTGTTATGAGCTTTTTACTATGAGTAGATTTTGAATGTTTAACATATTTTCCCTGTTTGTATTGGATCGTGTAAATTTTCTTTGTGTAAATATTCCTTATGTTGTTTTAGTATCTTAAATCGTGTATTACTACAGTTAGCCCAACTAATTTTGAGGTATTATTCTCTTAATACCAATTTTTATTCGCAAATAGTTAATTTAGATTTTGTTTCCATTTGTGATCAGAAGAGATACTGAACTATAATTTTTCTTTCTTATTAGAGTGATCATCAAACATACGAACCTCCAAAAATGAATTGAAAATGTTAACTTTTTCTACTCTCTGGATGATATTATTTTTATAAGCTCCAGTTATTGATTCCTTAAACAATTGGCATAATTCATATAAAATAATTTATATAAAATAATTTGTATAAAATAAATACACTTGAAGATGGTTTTTATTTGATTCAAATTACTTTAATTTTTTAAAAAGAATGTTATAAGTGAGTATATATAAGTACTGTATTTACATTGTTTACATCCTTTCCACCCCATCAAGATTTATTCTTTTAAAATTATATAAATGTATATACATACATATGTAATCACATACATATAAACACATATATGTATAAATGATTTCTACTGAGTCCTTTTAGTACTGTTTGTATGTTTAAGTGCTAAGAGATTATTTCTTGAGGTTGTACAACCTATGAAGGGGCTTGCCTCTGTAGAAGACTGATTCTACTTTTCTTAGCAGCCATCAGTTGCTTGTAGAGCCCCATACATTGGTGTGCTTCCTTGTGGTTTCCTCCATTCATGTTGGCATGTCCACTAACCCTGTCATTGTGGAGATCTTATTTAGGTGACCATAT
This sequence comes from Acomys minous, assembly GCF_964271855.1. Lineage (NCBI taxonomy): Eukaryota > Metazoa > Chordata > Mammalia > Rodentia > Muridae > Acomys > Acomys minous. Next base: position 27,688,269 of record NC_140489.1, read on the forward strand.
TTTTTTTTAGATTTCTTGGATATTATAGCATATGCCTATATTACTAATATTTGGGAAATGGAGACAGGAAAACGTCCACAAGTTCAAAGCAAGCCTGGCCTATGTAGCACTTTTTAAAAAAAAATGATTTTGTCTTGTTTTCTTTTGAAATATTCTGCTTGAAGAAAAAGAAAACTATGACTTTAAAGTATTCTGTAATCTCTATTTCTACTTTTTTTTTTAGCAGTCCAGAAGTTTTCCAACCTCTCTGAGCCATCTAAATCTCATCATTTTATTTATTTTAATATTTTCATGCTTTTGAAAATGTAGGCCTTAATCTGAACACTTTCCTCTTGCTAAGTTTTCTACAGTCCACGCCTCAGCTTCTCTGTCATTAGATAACACAATAATAGTTTTTCTCATATACATCTCAGTATAAGCTGTTTCTATATTCATGGATGGCTAAATGTGTGAGAATTTCTCTATCAAAGCAACAATTTAATTTTGCAATAGATTCTCTAGGAGTCTACTGAGTATCTTCTTATCTAAGTCAGTCTTGACACTATCAACCTGAAAAACATTATCAGATCCCACAAGTTGCATTCGTAGTCTCACAAGACTTCCCACATTTGTGTGTATGCATGATGTGTCTGTGTGTTTGTGTGAGTGCCGTGTGCATGGTGCTTATATGGATGAGAAAAGGAAACCTCAGGTATTAACCCTTGCACTCCACTTTTTTGAGGCAGGGTCTCCTTTATTGTTCACTGACAAATACGCTAGACCCCAAAACTCCTGGGAGTTCTCCAGTCTCCACCTCCCATTTTGCTGTAGCAGCACTGAGAGAGAGACATGCACTACCATATCTGGCTTTTAAGTGAGTTCTGGGGAGTTGAACTCATGTCTTTAAGCTTCTATGGCAAATGCTTTATCCACTGAGAATCTCCCCAATTCATCTCTCACATATCTTGTGTCAATAAAAAGCCGTCATTTGTAAGCTAAGTTTATAACCAGCAATAAATCAGGAAATGTCCCTTTGTCAGGAAAACACTTCATTTTAATTTTCTACTACATTATAAAGGGCATTACGGAAAGTACACCTGAAAACAAGACCCAATAAACATACAGCCAAGTGTGTGGAAGGGTCCAGAGCTTCTATGTCATTCCTATGCATGCTATCCGCCATATTTTCAGCTATCTGCAAGTTCAACTGAACATGATCCTTTTAGTTCTTGGTGGAAGCATCATTATATAAATAAAATTGATTATACAATTGATTATTGGTGATCACGTCAACCTTAGCTGCTCTGATCTCCCTAGAGGGTGGGTGATGGGAGATTCTATTTTTCAATATTACTCGGTTGGTGCCCATGACTACCAGCCCCCATCTTCTTGTCTGTTTTTTTTAACCAATATTCATCTGATTAAGATAAAACATAGCCTCATTAGCCAAGAAATTCTAAGGTATTAGGAGGTCTGTACCATGAACCAGAGGATTTTCTGGTCCATGAGGATTTCCAGCATGCCTCTGGAAGTAAAGTGGGGATTGGCTGTTAGAACAAAGACTCACCTATCAGTCTTAAAACTTCTGAAATCAACAGACTTCTTAGAAACTTGAATAGCTCTTGTGCCACAGTCTAAGAGGAGAGCCCATTATGTATATTTCTTAATACTTGGTAGCTGCAATTTTATTCTAAATTATAATTTTCTTATTGTATTTTTTTTTTGCTTTTTGAAGCTTTCATTTGATTCACTTTTATAATTTCCAGTGTGTTCTCTTTTAGAAAAAAAGATTTTGAAACCTGAAGTCTATTTTCTTGTACCTATTAATCATTGTTCTCAATAAATCAACTTTCTAGATACTTTATTAACATTTGTTTTTGACAATTCCACTTAAAAGATACTTAACACTTGGCTCTATCAACTCTGTTTTCTTTTCAGTTGTGTGTGTGTGTGTGTGTGTGTGTGTGTGTGTGTGTGTGTGTGTGTTGATCTTTTTTTGACTGAACACAAGATGCTGTATATAAGCAAGCAATAACTGCAGAATGTCTTACATTTGTTCCTGAGAAATAATTAGGATCACAATCTGTGATAACCTTAATCTAATTTCAGAGTTTGAAAATGTTGGAATCTTATCTTTTTTTTTTTAACTTTTGAGAGAGTTGGTATAAGTCTGATTTATCCTTGTGATTAAGGTATAGCTCTTCTATATTCTAAGCATAAAACACTTAACTTTCATATTTCATATTTAGTTACTCAACCCTAACCTTCTATAAAGTGCTACTTGGGCTCTTTGCCACTCAACTGCCCATCTAGAGCTATCAGCACTCTTACAGTTCAAGTGGCTGTGCATGCTGAACTTATGGTTCCTTCTCTGTTCTCCCACATCAGTAGCCCTCAAGTTGGGCCAGTTATTGGTTTGACTTTCCCTCAATCACTATTCCATCTTTATCCTTGCACTTCTTGTTGGTAGAACAAATTTTGGGTCAAAGGCTTTATGGATGGGTTGGTGTCCCACTGCCTCACTGGATGCCCCTCCTCTACAGGAAGTAGGCATTTAGCTTGATACAGTGGATATATTTGTGTAGGGCATAATTATAATGTCTAGTTAACGTGTGTTGTTCTGGTATGAGGAAGCTTCTAGAAACACTACCTTACTGCTTTCCATGACATATTACAGAGCCAAAGGACTAAGAAATGTGTTAGTAGAAGAAAAAAATGTTGGAATTTTATAAAGTTAGAAGCTTGTATGCTAGAAATTTGAGATGGCACTTAATATGAAAGAAGTTAGACATCCCTAGTAAAATTTTATGTTGCTTTTAATGGCTGGTAAAGCTAAAAGAAAATCTTTTAAGCAATCAATAACAATAAGAAACTTCATTCTTATTTTCAGATTTTCACAAACAGCTATTATATTTTTATTATTTGAAGAAAATTATGTGGCAACATTATTATATTATGATCCAGCAATTAAAGAATACATAGTCATAAAATATGAAAAAGTATATGAGGCAGTTAATGAAAATATACTGAAATAGTTTTCTAAATTTTGTGATTTTGGAGTATATTTTAGAGTTTTAAAGTGTCTAACTATACAGGTTTCTATTCATAGTCTTTTATAATTAATTCATGTATTTATATCTATATTATTTTTATTAAAGAAGGTTCTTTAAATTATATAAGCTATTAAGAGCAAGCTTTGCTGTTCTATTTTCCAATGCTACTTCACTGATTAAGAAGTGACAGAAGAATCTCCCCATTTGTAAGCCAAACTTCTTGGATTTTCAAAGTCAACAAAACTCATACCAAAAGAGCTTCCTATTTTCAGGACATCCACTTTTTGGGTGGAGTCAAAGAAAAGAGAGGAGGAAGAAAAAAAAGCACATACAACTTTGGCATTGCCTGATCTTGTAATGACATAGATGACCTACCTCTTAGGTGGGGACAACATCATAAATCAACCTTACTTGAACTATTAGTGCTGTCAGCTTCTTGTTTAGAGATGACAATTCAAGGGTAGCTTTCCCTGGTTGGTGAAATTCTCTTAATTAATTAAAAGAGCATATTTCTCAGAAGCAGAGGCAGGGCCATGTATCTCTGGCAACAAGATCTGAGGCTATACTTTTAGGCTACATAAGGTTTTGATTTACATGTGCAAGAATGGGAAAATGAACCTCAGCAGAAGCCTTGGGCTTGCTAGTACAAGAGCTGGAGCCAACACCTATGTAGTTTGCCTTGAAAAGGTGTGGTTGTGATGTCATGAGCAGAAAGGTTAGCACTTTGCCTGTATGATGATGTCTGATTAAACATAATAATAGGTGCAAGCCCATAGTTGTTTGTATGCACACTATCTCTGTGGAACAAGCAGAGAGGATTGCTGGATGATTGTATCAGAAATGAAAGCCAGACATTAAGGTGTGGCCTCACCTGGTAACGAGAGAAAGAATGTCTTTTGAAGTTGTGAAGATTGTTTAGATCTGAAAGCCATGCTGTCATTTTTTTAGCCTATATATATATACACACATATATATACACATACACACACATATATACATACATGCATATATATACATAAACCCGTGTGTGTATGTGTGTGTGTGTGTGTGTGTGTGTGTGTGTGTGTGTGTAGAATATCATAGAACTCCCTGGTATCATTAAAATTTTCAGTATGTACATGATTAGAAAAGAAAACATAGCATAATTAAAAACCCTAGATACTCATAGTTTTGAGTCCTGTTATTTCATATGTGTTTGTGTGTGTGTGTGTTTGTGTTTGTGTGTGTGTGTATAGGTACATTAGCCCATGTGTATGTGTGCAGGAGCCAGAAGAGGATGTCCAGTATCCTTGTGTATTGCTTTCTACCTTATTTATTCACTCATCCATAGGTATTTATTTGTTTATTCATTCATTTGTTTATTGATTTGAGACAGGGTCTCTCTCACTGAACTTAGAGCTTCCTCTTTCATCAAAATGGACAACTAGCAAGCCCTGGAGATCTGGCTGTAATTGCCCATCCCCTGGGACTAGGTTACAGGTATATGGTGACACCTGGCCTTTTTTACAAGTGCTGGGAACTGAACTCAAGCCCTCATGCCTGTGTATCCAGTGTTCCTGCTATGAGTCAGCACCTCAGCCTAGATACTGTCATTTTCCAAATATGTACAGACATCTGCTCTACAGATGTTTGAAAAAAAAAAAACTTAAGTGCTCTGCCTCACATTCTCTCATTTCTGTTCAAGCTGATGTTGTCTATGGCCACTAAGAAGCCCTGACTGGTATGTTTTAGTTCTATCTCCTATAAAATCATCAGATCCCCTTTTAAGGGTGAAATGAGGCAAACATTTCAGTTGATCATCTCTTCAGTCCATTTTCTCCCTGCCTCTATTCCTAAGTAATCCAGGAAATTAAAAATGTACTTGTCCGCACTTAAATTAATGATCCTGCTCATGTTTAATGGAGGGACAGTGTCTCTGCATGTGCTCTGGATACATATATGAATAGAACTTAGTGTGAATACACATCTGTCCCGGGTATCAGTGTAATCCATGTAAATCCTGGCTTTAAAGCCCTCACTCACAGAAGCCAAAGGCAAGACCTGTTGAAAAGATATGGAGCATATACTTATCTTTTGGCCTAGAAGTCAACCATGAAAACCTTAGTTTTTAAGAGAGCTCCGTCTTCATGATGAAGGAGGCCCTTGCTGGCTGATGTTATGGGTTTATTAATTTATTTAAAGTAACATTAATGTCTGAAGAGCTGCTTTAAAACAAAATGAAAATGTGTCCCATTTCTGTAAATTGGGTGTAGTGATTGGAACCCATGCTTTCTCTAAAAATAGTGGTCTCAACTTGGTGCTATTTTGTTTCTGAGACGACACTCTTGCAGACATATTTGATTGTCCTACCTTGGTGTAATATGGTGCTCTTAACAGGGATAGTAGTAGACATTCTACAACATACAGAATCCTCATCACAAAAGCCAGTAGCGCTTAACTTGAGGACCCTTTAATTAAGCAGTATGAACAAAATAAACACAGTGAACTCTGTTCATTATGATACTCTCCAAATTTTTATTGACAGATAAAAATGCCTTTGGGTGTAGACTCTCAGGCCTAGTGTCATTGTTAAATATGCGGTAGCTTTAAAAATGCAAGTTCTGTTTACTTAATCCTATTTTCTTTCTTTCTTTCTTTCTTTCTTTCTTTCTTTCTTTCTTTCTTTCTTTCTTTCTTTCTTTCTTTTTGAGACAGGGTCTCTCTGTGTATCTTTGCCTGTCTGGGACTGGCTTTGTGGGCCAGGCTGGCCTCAAACTCACAGCAACTCGCCTGCCTCCCAGGTGATGGGATTAAAGGAGTGCACTACCACCGCCCAGCTTAATCCTATTTTCATTTGTTAAATTACTTCTTCTTCTTCTTCTTCTTCTTCTTCTTCTTCTTCTTTTTATTATTATTATTATTATTATTATTATTATTATTATTATTATTATTATATTATTATTATTATTATAATGGAATAATGCTGTTGCTGCTTCAGTACAATTCATCATGTTGGTATAAAGTCTGCCAGCACTCAGGGCCTATGAGTATATCTATAGCTGGAGACTTCTCCTAGAAGCCTAGAGACCATGGAATCTTTGTACTTGTAGTTTTCGGAAAGTCTCGTTTGGTACCCCTTGGGAAATATTTGTTGTTTTGGTTTCCTGTGATGTCTGAGAGACTTAAATGCAGATGTGGAAGTCATAGGTAATCTTTTCATATATCTATATCTATATTGATCTATATATCTATATATATATATCTATATCTATCTATCTATATATATATATATATATATATATATATATATATATATAGAGAGAGAGAGAGAGAGAGAGAGAGAGGTGGGGGGGATTAGTATATGAGTGTAGGAGAGCAGGGAAGTGAGAAGGTAACCCAGAGAGAAACAGAGACAGAGAGACAGGGAGATAGAGAAATCAAGAGAGTAAGAGAGTAAGAGGGAGGAAGAAAATAAGAGATAAGAGCTAATAATCTGATTTTATTTTGTTTTGTTTCAAGATAGGGCTTCTCTGTGTAGCCTGTGCTGTTCTGGACTTGATTTGTAGACCAGGCTGGCCTTGAATTCATAGAGATCTGCCTCTGCCTGCAGAGTGATAGGATTAAAGGCATGTGCCACCATTCCAGACCATTTAATTATTTCTTGGTATTCTTTTTACATAGCTAAAAGCACCTTTTGTGATATTGGTAGGAATGCATCTGAAATTTATGATCAACAGTGTTGACCAAACTGACTGAATTAATTAAAATATTTTTTCAGATGTGAAGAGGCTCTCCTTTCCTTAGTAATAGGGAAGTGGGGGGGGGGGGGAGGGAAGGAGGTAGGCTGAGACTAGGAGGGGAAGAGGTATGAGGCTATGATCAGGAGATAAAATGAATACAATTTAAGTAAGTTAAAATGTTTTTCAGTTATAGACCTAATATTAACTTTTAAATTTTCATAATGACACCCTGTCCAACATTCTCTCCATTATACTTTAATCTTCACAAAACTTCTAGTTTATTTGAAACATAGAACCGTGGCTGAGTTTCACAACTGTAGAAAAATATCAGAATAAAACTAGAAAGACAGTCATGATTGCAGAGAGATCTCCTGTGACTCAGTGGATAAACAAGGGAGAACCATTCAGCCTCTGGAATGGGAACAGAAGTCATTTAGAACATGGAAAACTAGTACAGAAACAAAACAAGACTAGCTTCTGTTCCCATGGAAGGCTGAGAAAAGAAACTCATGGGTTTGTAAAGTAGAAGGGACATTTACCAAGAGTGAGATGGTCATTGCAAAAGGGACAATCTATATTTTCCATAGAATACTGACAAAGCAGAAGCAGCCGAGTTCAAAATCAGATAGTCTTCTAATTGTACTCCATATTTGTTTGCTCTGGTAGTTGTAACAGACTACCAATGACCAGCTTAAAAGTACTAAGAACCTTCTTTCTGTGTGATTTTTCTTGGAGATATATAAAGAAATGAAATTTATAAAGCAGACCAAAACAGGGATTCTATTCAAGTCCATTTGGTTGAAGCTATGCGTTTGCTGGGGCTACTTATAGGAGCACTGACAACACTTGAACAGGGGTATCAAAGTCCCTTGAGTGATAAAAGGGTTGTCATACTATTGGGAAACGACATCCCAGTTAATTGTTTTCATGTTTAGCTCACATACTCTTCTAAGGAGCTGGGACTTTTAAGAATACTGTGATCACCTTGTAGGGCTTTTATGAGTCCCAGGAGTTGTGTGACCTTCCACTGACCCTCCATGAGGTCTGACCTTGAGAAGGTCTTATGTGTGTCACCACAGACTCCCTACTTTGAATCTGTGTCTCATGATCATGTCTAAGATAGAGGAAACAGCTCTCCTTCAGTCATTATCCTAGTGGTCTAGAGGCCAGAAATTGAAGGTCAATATCATGGTAGCTGTAGGGTCCCATGCGATCAAGAGGCTTTCAGAGAGAACGTTCCCTGACTGTTTTGAGTCTGCTGGCTGCCATCATTCCTCGCTTCCCTGTAGCATCACTGTGATCTTTAAGGCTAGCATCTTCAAATGTCTTTCTGCTTTGACTTCTTTTTGCTGTTCACAGTGTATGTAAAAGGAACCTCTGCCTACATTTTATAAAGGTGCATGAGATGGCTTTTGGGACCCTCATGAATCTACCACCAGGGTAATTTCCTCATATCAAGATCTGTAATGTAATCCTATCTGTCAAGGCACTCTTTGCAAATAAGTTCAGTGGATGAAGACTCACTGTCATTAGCCTGCTGCAGGCACACTAAGGCAAACACTAGTTGAGTGTCCCGCAGGCACGTTGAGCATTAGGATACTGTGATGCCGAGTGTGATCTTTGGTGATTTGATTCGCTGTCCCCTGAGTCTTGGTTTTCTCATTTACAAAATGAACCTACAAATAGGCCATCAGAATTTTATGAAGGTCATTTCACTTAGTGCTATCAAAACACTTGGAGAGTGACTGGTGTATAATAAACTCCAGCAAGACTCAGCAATCGGTCCTTTTCATGCTATTCATGTTGGTATTACCATTATCACAGATAAGAGCGGTGTGTGAGGAGGAACTGAACATTTGCCTGGTAGCCTATGCTATGCTGTTCATCACATTTCCTTATTGTTACCTTATTTTATTTTCATAACTGTAGCAAAGGTAGACCATAGGATTAAAGCAGTGAGTAGGTGTCTAAAGAAGGCATTTAATATACTTTGTGGAGTTAATTTAACTTTTTCTCAATGAAACATACTAATTGAATCCCAGAATTGAGTAGGTGACTCAGAAACCAAGCTTTTAAAAATCTTGTTAACAATACTTGGACTTAAGAGTAGTGTACTTATATTGTTCACACTGCACTCTAAAGTGTTTGGTCTACTGTATCAACTTTTCAGACATAGAAATAAGATCTCTGGGATTTAGATCGTAACAAGCGTTCTTTTTATTCACTTGAGAGCCCTGCTTCATACCAATTTATGTTATCCACTCTCCCATTCACACTTCTTTTTTATTTACCACTAAGAGTGTACACTGCTCCCTCCTCCCCTTACTAATATAGAATAAGCCCCATTAATTTTTTTAATTAAAAAATAAAACCAAAATGTACATGTTCGGTTGTTTTGAGGATAGAGTGATTAGCTCTATTTTATACACCAAGAGCTATAATTTGTAATAATATGCCATTTCTTTAAAGACTTGTGTTCATCTAATGACAGTCATTGGTGGGTCACACTAAAAGTAATATTGTTGCTTTCATTAATAAAATAAAATAAAATTTAATGAAACAAAAATTCAATGTCAAGGGTACACCAACGAAAACGATAACTCATTTTGTCTTTCATTTCAACACACACACACACACACACACACACACACACACACACACACACACAGTTCTAATGCAGCAGCGATCTGCAGATCTTCTTCCTTTTGACATAGTACTCGTTGGAAATGGTAAGAAATTGTGATTTTATAGATTAAATGTAGGTTGTATGTGGCAATTCTATATGCCATAGACATTATGGAAAAGGAGCTCAATTTCCCAGAGCTATCAAATGAAAGTAGCTACATGAAACATTCAACAATATAGTTTTATACTTTCCAGTTGCTATTCTCTCAATAAATATCAACTGAGTCTTGGCTCCTATTCTTCACTTTAATCTCAATGGTTATGGGAACAAACATTATTAAGAGTAGGGGAAATGAACAAAAGAAATTCATAGTGGAAGAAAGCCAGGTAAACAGAAAACAATGAAAAATACAAATTGTTACAACTTTTGTAATAATTTCTGTTTGACAGTGTTTATGTCTTTAAGTGTTTATCTTCTTGCCCATTTTTATTTCAACTTTATGTGTCTCATAAAGTTGGATATCACTCAAAGTTTAGCTTTCTGGTGCCTGATCACAGTGTGCAGATTGCCCTGGCACTTTTATGTACTGTAGGAAAAGAAAGCAATTTTCATATACTGAGATTTATTATTGGAGTATGTTTTTCAATATAGCAATGCATGGCTACAAAATTTAACGTACATGCATATGCAAGTGTATGATGAAAGAATAATATCAGGCATATCTTTATACCTTTGGTTGGAGAAAATGGCGAGAAGCAAATTGATGTGAGTGCACATACCTCCTCCTCTTTCAGCCTCCACATGTCTCCTTGTCATCAATGATACTGAGAAAGGGCATTGCATTTCCCCCCGGAAAGTTCCCCAAGACATCCACTTATCACATGGGAGTGTGTGTGTGTGTGGGGGGGTGGGGCATCATCATTGTAAGTGGTTGAGAAGATGCTATACTTGCAGTGGGGGAAGATAGGACCTGTGGGGCACTTGATGACCTGGAGAGGAGATGGCTTTAGAAAAGCAGGCATAGAGACCCATTACGGATTTCACTGAAAAGTTTTATATTCTTATGATGTTTGTTTTTAATGGTAAGTTGCATAGTTTCCTCCAACCAATGAGATATCCCAATTGGAGACAGGATGTGTGAACTCTTACTAATTGTACTTCTTCTAGCTGAAGATTCTTGTGACCGAAGGAGCAATCTCCTATCTTACCTCATGATGCATCCCATGCTAGCACGAGTGCGAATGAGCAAGCTGAGGTCACTTCATGGTCAAAAGAGCAATCGCACTCTGTGCCAGTATGTACACTTTATGTCAGTAAAACTAAGAGGAGTGGAGGAAATGACTGTGGATCAGAAACTTGTGGAAAATGGTATGGCTTTATTTCTGTATCTGCATTTTTAATAGCACCTTCCACCAGAGCATAAAGAAATTCAGATAGAAGATTTGGTTTGGGCCCAGAAATTATGAAAAGAAATTTATATTTTTTCATTTACTTCTCAGCAGCTTGACATATGATTGTTAAAGAGAAAAAAGTACAGAGTAGAAAGTAAATAAATTAGCCTGAGCCTTTATATAGTGTCTTCTGTGGTTGAAAACTGTATATATTTGTAGGATACATAAAGCATCATTAGAAACTCCTTCATAGTTACAAGGGAACTGAGGAGGTAGCTAGAGGCAGCAGAAGGGAAATGAAATTGGTCCTGAGTTTATATTTGTTCTAAGTGGCATTTCCTTATATTGCTATCAAATTTTGCTCATGTTTTAATTTTTCCATAATAATTATTAAACTCAGCTGGGCATAATGTCGCATGTGTTAATTCTAACAATTAGAAGACGGAGGCAGCAGGTGTCTGTGAGTCTGAGGCCAGTCTGGTCTCCATAGTGATTCTAGGACAGCCAGAGGTACACAGTGACACCCCGCCTCCAGAAAAACAAAACCAACAAAAAGATTTAATCTCAGGACTTAACTGTTTTCCAGCAGCAATTTAAACCAAATACAAAACAAAAAAATGTTCACTATGTACAGACATCATGGTCTCTATCTTTCAGGTATCATTATATAATCTCAGTTCCTACATCTTTCTGGGACGATTTCACAGGAACCATCCCCTGTGTCCCTCAATTGTGTTGCTTATGCTCTGTCATGAGAGGATGGAATTGACTTTCTCCATATACGATAAAGAAGGAAGGCTGTGCTGACATATAGAATGAACAGAACAGAGGAATGGACATTCGGATTAGGCCAGTCTGTTATTTTCCCTCCCCTACCCCATTAGCGCAGAACTTCCGAACGTCACACTGCTATCTAGTTATCAGCTTGAGATGTGTGTGTTATGAGTGCACTTTGAAAAGGTTCAGCTCAAAGCCAAGTGTTGTCATGGAGAGCTAGAACTTGGTCAGGCCGTTATCACTGAGATGCTCTTTCAACTAGAAGTGGGCGGCACTGCTGAAGTTGCTTGGTCTTCTATTATGGCTACTGTGTATACGCTGAGGATGAGTGGACTCATACTTAGCGATTTCTTACAGACTGAAGAAAGAGGAGGATATGCTCAGGTCCTGGTTCTTTCCTGTTACCAATGGGGCTCATTAAACAAAGCCTGGAACAAATCTTAGTTTGCTTTTCTATGGCAGATTTCTTTGTACCAAAAGGAGGTTATAGTCTTAAATAACCTGCCTTCTAAAGCCCCGAAATATTTATAATATGAAGGCTACTTGGAGATATATAGAAGGTCACACTCAGAAACATATAAAGGAACTACCATTTTATACTTGTTCTACTATCAATGCCACGTGAGTGAAATTCATTTTTTTATGTAGTTGGGCCAGGGCATAGCTTTCATTAATCCATTCTTTATTCTTACTTCATAAACATTAGCTCATTCTTCTATTTTATCCCACTGTGTGCTGCAGTGCTAGTATGCCACTGGAAATGCTGCGTTCCCATCTCTAGTTTACAAGCCTGCCTCCCTCTACTGGAGTCTAAATATTTTTGAGACTGGGGATCATCTTTAATAGTTTTAATAAATGCCCATTGTCAGCAAATGGCTGTGTAAATGATGTGTGGTGGTTCATGCTTGTGGTAACTCTCAAATGGTTATATAAAACCCATATCTTTTTACTTTCTCCTTTTTTTGTAAAATATTCCATATTCTTATACTGGTCCTGCATCTAGGAAACAAAAATATTTTGCCTACTGAATCCTTATCTCTTATCGCCTTACTGTGGTAACTTGTACTCTTCTTGTCTCTTTCCCTGATGCTCAGCATCTGTCAGAATTGAGGAACTCAAAAGCTGCTATTGCCCATCCTCTCCATCCTTGTGTTGAGTGAAGTCCAGAGGGACCACCTGCCCAGGCCCACCTCCACTCCCTAGTGCTTCTTATTAACCTCTCCTAGAAGGGTCATTCTATCACACAAGACTGTCTTGGACTTACGGTCCACAAGGCAGAGAAAATGTTGGGAACTGAACCCAGAGCCTTGAGCACCTAAGCAAACACTTTCCTACCAAATTGTATCTTCTTACCAAGACACAGATTTTTTGAGATTCCCCTGTATCACAGGAAGCAAGCTATTGTGAGAAATTAATGCAGTGCCCAGATTATTGACAAGCCTTGAATTTCGTTAAGGTTTTAATTTGGCATGCAATGAATTCTGTTTGGGCTTTAACTTGGCAAGCATACTGCCCATTATAAAGTCCCATTTTAGCAATCTTTTTATTCCCCATTGGGTATAGGTAACTTAAGAGAAAAATTATCCTCTAGGAAAAAGTGGGGAAGAGCCTGGGACACATAGGCACAGGAGACAACTTCCTGAACAGTACATCCACAGCCCAGGCCTTAATGTCAACAATTAATAAATGGGACCTTATGATGCTGAGAAGCTTCTGTAAGGCAGGAGACACTGTCAAGAGAACAAAGCAACAGCCTACTGACTGGGAAAAGATCTTCACCAACCCTTCATCTGACAAAGGTTTAATATCCAAAATATATAAAGAACTCAAGAAATTAAACACCACAAAACCAAACAACCCAATTGCAAAATGGGGCTTAGAACTAAACAGAGAATTCTCAACAGAGGAATATCAAATGGCTGAGAAACACTTAAAGAAATGCTCATCCTCATTAGGCATCAGAGAAATGCAAATCAAAACGACACTGAGATTCCATCTTACACCCATCAGAATGGCTAAGATCAAAAACTCAAATGACACCACATGTTGGCGAGGATGTGGAGAGAGAGGAACACTACTTCACTGCTGGTGGGAATGCAAACTAGTACAACCACTTTGGAAAGCTATCTGGCGTTTTCTCAGAAAAATGGGAATAGGGCTTCCCCAAGACCCAGCTATCCCACTCCTTGGAATATACCCAGAAAATGCCCTACCACACAACAGGGACATATGCTCAACCATGTTCATAGCTGCTTTATACACAATAGCCAGAACATGGAAACAGCCTAAATGTCCCTCAGTAGAAGAATGGACTAAGAAACTATGGTACATTTACACTATGGAGTATTACTCAGCTATTAAAAACGAGGAATTCCCGAAATTTGTGGACAAATGGATTGACCTAGAAATTATCATAATGAGTGAGTTCACCCAGAAGCAAAAAGAGACAAACGGTATATACTCACTTATATCAAAACACTAGTCCAAGGGATACGTCCCATGAAAAACCTTACTTACCAAGAAAGTGGGTCAGAGGAGAGGACATCCTATTGAGACTTTAGGCGAGAGTAGCATGGAAGAATGGGGAAATAATAGGACCCACAGGGTCCTGGAAACCTACAAGAAGAACTTTATGACAGGCAGATCTGGGTCCTGGGGTCCTCCTCAAACTAAGGCACCAGCCAAGGAGAAATAGGCGGTAAACTTCGAACCCCTACCAAGACCTAGCCGATGAACACGATATTCTCCACTGTTGAGTGGAGAGTGAGATCTGATTCTCACGTGAACTCTGGTGCCCCTTTTCTGACCATGTCCCCTGGATGGGGAGGCCTGGTGGCACTCAGAAGAAGGATAGCAAGTTACCAAGAAGAGACTCGATAATCTTAGAGCATACATAGGGGGAAGAAGTCTCCCTCAATCACAGACATAGGGGAGGGGAGAAGGGGGGAAGTGGGAGGGAGGGAGGAATGGGAGGAAACAGGGGAAGGGCTAACAATCAAGATGTAATATGAATAAATTAATTAAAAAAACAAAAACAAAAAAACAAAAACCAAAAAAAAAATTATCCTCTAGAGAAGGAGATATTTGAGTAGCATTTTTTCCTCCCTAGCACTGATGATAGAGAGAAGATTAAGTGACAAATAATGTTGTCAAGGTATGTGTCTCATGTGGCTTCACATTCTGTTGCAGTTGAGAGTGGGGGACGGACAGAGATTCAGGCTGGCCAAGTCATTCCTTGGGTGTGGTACCCACTTCTAGTATTTTCAGGGACAGGTAATTTTCCTTTTTTTACTCTTTGATCCAAAATTATCATCATCAGATTGGCAAGAGCAAGTTGATAATTCACAGTGAAGTCATGTCTGGCTTGCTACAAACACCTCTTCCTCCTCCACCTCCTTCTCACCAACCTCATCTTCCTGTTTCTCTCCACCACCTCCCTTCCCTGTGAAAATAAAAAGCAGAGAGAATACTGAGGGTGTAGCTCAACTGATAAAAGCGTGTTTGGCATGTGCATAGGTTCAATACCCAGTAAAATTTAAAATATACAAATCAGCAACAAAAGTAGTGACAAATGGGCAAGTTGTTATTTCTTAACATGCAACATTTCCAGGAAGAAGCAGAGGCGTTTTCTCTGGGACTCTTAAGTTAGGGAATCTTTTATTAGTAATGCAAAAATCTTAAAGTATATTGGTTTCTCTCAGGAAGGAAGATTTATTGGGATCTTTAAAATGATAAAGTTGTCCCCTGAGAAAGTAAAATGTCTATTCAAGGATTTGTTTGTATCTCTATTTGGGAGGTAATCATTTAGCTAAGTGGTTGTATCTTGGTATAAGACTCGGAGCATCCATTCAATGTACAAGTCCAGCTTCAAACCTGATTTGCATTTTTATGCCTTAGATTTTTGTCCTTGTAAGTCGCACTAATTCTTTCCTGTCTCCCACCTCTTAGAAGAGCACAAATACTCATTTAATCTGATAAAAAAACTTAGCATTTAAAATTGAAATGGAAGTGAAAAATATCATTTATGAATATCATCTTCCGCCATTAGCCTAGTTGCATGGTTTTATGCATGCGGGGTACAGTAATTCATTCTAGACTATTATCTTAATAGCACCCTAGGTTTAAAAAGGTTTTTGAGAAATTATCTTATTAACCTCTTTCCCTACCTCAAGAACCCGTCTATTGGCAACATATTCATAATTTCTCTTGGTAATGTGTCTCATTTATAATCGTCTTCATTGCAGATATTTATCCCCATACCAAACATGAATTATTTTCCCATGATGCAATTAATTCTATTAGCTCTTCCATCTCTACAGCAGTTGAGAGAGAACATCTGGTCTTTTCCTTTTTGTTAATGTCTACTGATTGAAAGGGAAGCTGTAGCATTACTCGCTCTCAATGTGAAAAGGTCCTTCCACTGTCTTTCAAGTGGCATAAACCAGATTGTGTCTCCACAGCTTTTCTTATGCTACGTGCCCGGGTGGTGACTATGAGCACGGTGATGTAAAGGGATTCTTTTAAGAGCTACTGTATGAACCTCTTTATAAAGAATGGCCTATTTTATTTGAAGACTCAGCATCATCTGCTGGTTTCCAATAAGCCACGGAATGAAATAAAGGGCCAGGGAAAGTTGGTCCAAAGGTGGTGGACACTTCTGGCCATTTCCCTTTGTTTCTTTTGGTCTACTGTACTAGGTCATGGAGGTTGGGCAAGTAAAATGATTGAATCATACTTACAGAAAGGGGTGAGTTCATGTCGCTCATTCTGAGAGCTCTCTGTCCTGGAGGAGTGTGCCACATGTGTCACGACAGGGCAATATTCTGCTCTGCTCCCTTGTGACTGCCTGGTTCACAAGGATCCAAAAGTTTGGATATTTCCTGAGGTAAATGATTCTAAAATTTAAATACCCGGAGAGCTCCATGGCGCTTGGAGATGTTTGGATACTTAGGGTAGAGAGTGGCCATCAATTTTAATACAGACATGCTCAGTAGCAAATGAACACTCTTGCCTCCTAACATCTGTTTTGTGGCCTCTTTGAAATGAGGGGGTGGCTGCAATCCAGTTTCTGGATGGCTGTCACCCTCACAAGAGGTGTATACACAGTTGACATTAGTTGGTTTTCTTGTGGCAGCCTCTATAGGTCATCTGTTGAGCCTTTCCTTTTTCTCTCTTCCCACCATGTTATTTTTAAATGTGTATAAATGTTCATCTGTGCTTCTATGTGTAAGAAGACATGAGGCTAGAGGTAACTTGTGTGTGGTTCCTCCGGTGCACTTTGCTTCAAGAGATGGTCTCTCACTGGTACCTAGGTTCACCAATAAAAATGGCTTTGAGCCTGAGGGATGCACTTGATTTCAGTTGCCCAGAACTGGGGTTACAGGTGTATTCTTGCTTTTATGTGTGCACCTGGGATCCACAAAGGTCCTCATACTTGCAGAAAAAAAAAACCACTTTTCCCACTGTCCTGGTGTGTGTGTGTGTGTGTGTGTGTGTGTGTGTGTGTGTGTGTGTGTGTGTGTGTGTGTGTGTGAACCTGATACAAACCAGGGTTATCTGGGAAGAAGAGCCTCAATTAAGAAAACACTTCCATCAGTTTGTCCTGGAGGCAAGTCTGTACGGCATTTTCTTGATCGATGATAGGAGCAAGCCCACTGTGGGCAGTGCTATACTTAGGGCAGGTGGTCTTGGGTTGTATCAGAAACTGAGAATGGCAGTAAGAAGCACCCTTCCACGACATCTGCTTCATCTCCAGCCTCCAGGCTCCTGCCTTGCATTTCTACTTTGATATCCCTCAGTGATTAACTATCAACCTGAAGTTTAAAATGAAATAAACCCCTTCCTTCCAAGTGGCTTTCAGTCATGATATTTTTTATCACAACACTAGCAACATAAGACACCTACTGAGCTATCATTCTCCAAAATTCCTTTACCCTCACATTATCTCCCCTTTCCTCTTCCTCAATCTCTTTCAATTTTTTTCCTTTTCTTTTCTTCTTCTGCTTAGGTAGGTGGCCTTGAGAAATGAGCAGCATCAGTTCCTGAAGGAAGAGTGCCTTAACACATCCCATGTGCCAACACTTGCCAGGGCTGTAGGGAGGGAATTTCTGACCTCCCACGGCACCACCTGCCTGCCTTACCTCAGCTCTGAGTTACTCTGTAAGGTGTGCCAGAGTTGACTCTGGGGCTGTGCATTTTGTCCATTGAGCTTCGCATTTCATCGTGGAAACATGGCTGTGTTTGCAGGAGGGATGGACCCATGGGGGATTTGGAGGGAATCAGAATTTTTGGTAGAAACCTTGCATTCAGCTCCCTCTCAGGCACAAGCAGAACTAGAGACAGGAAGTTGTGCATTTTGTGATGTTTTCTGATCTGAACTGCCTTATTTAGTGAAGTGTACCTCAGAGCACTACTGGCAAGACCCTAGTTAGCATATTTGTCCTTTCCATGAATTTCTGCATTAATAATTGTTGCATTTATCTACAGATTATTTTAAATAAATATGAAACCCTATGTTTCTCATGCATTTGATAAATCAATAAGACAGACTATAATTCTTTTTTAATTAATTTATTCTTGTTACATCTCAATGGTTATCCCATCCCTTGTATCCTCCCATTCTTCCCTCTCTCCCATTTTCCCCTTACTCCCCTCCCCTATGACTGTGCCTGAGGGGGACTTCCTCCCCCTTTATATGCTCATAGGGTACCAAGTCTTTTCTTGGTAGCTGAGACAGACTATAATTCTTAAAACCAAGGTGGCTTGTATGCCCATGGCATGAGCTGCTAATGTGGGAAAAACCTTTTTGTATTTGGTTCCTTTTTTAGATGAGAATGAAGAAAATGGGGTGGCATGTGCCATGCTCAAAAATATCAAGATAACTTTCAGGTCATCCAACTGCATTTTCTTAATCTCAACTGAAGAGCCTAGGCATAAGCACAGTAAAAGAAGATTCATCTTTCTTATGTGTTCCAAGCAAATGGAGCCAATGGCACAATTTGATGTATTCTTACTATGAAAAGAGGAGGAATATTTTAAACAATTTTACAGTCATTCTATACTTACTAAAAATCCTAGGTGCCTTTAGAAATGAAAAATCTGTGTACAACATCGTATGGTGATAGTCAACCACCATGCCTTGTGCTGGCTTGCGTTGGCTTCATTAGCACATTGACTAGTCAGGACAATTTCATGACCAAGAGGATATCCGAACCTGTTCAATGTGATATAAACCTAAACTAAGAGATTTTGTTGGGGGCAATATTAATCAGATGTTAAGTTCTAGAGATTCATTCCAATTTAGAAGATAAAATACCTAGTGAACCATCTTTGCCAAGAGTTTTTGATTCTCAGATCCATGACCTGAGCAGGAACAATAAAATAGCTGTTAAAAACAGTGAAGTTTAGTGTTCAAGAAAACATCCCACATGACTTGACTCTCCAACCGTGTTGAGCCACTCCTCATTAGTGCTATGGGAAAAACCATATGCTGCCATACTATGATTATTCTGTGACTTAAAGAGTACAGCATCACTTGAAGATAAAAATGTCAAATATCATGAATAAGTATAACAAACAACTAGGAACCACATGCAGAGAGATCTAGCTTTGGAGGCCTGTGATTTATTTCCAAAATATTGGACACTGGTAGAAGATACTCAGTTTTTATTTTTGCTTTTTGTTATTGTTTGTTTGTTTGTTTTTGTTTTTTCCAAGGCAGAGTTTCTCTGTGTAATAGTCATAGCTGTCCTGGACCTCTCTTTGTAGACCAGGCTGGCCTCAAACTCATGGAGATCTGCCTGCCTCTGCCTCTCTAGGGCTAGGATGAAAGGAGTATGCCACTATGCCTGGCTTAGATGCTCATATTTGTGATGTATTTATTTAGGAAAAAATCAATAAAAATCAAGTCACATCAGCTATATGTGTGTCATCTTCCCCTGTGGCCTTGCATGGCTGTCCCACCGGGGGGAGTAATCAGAAAGCTGGCCTCAGAGTCCATATCAGAGACAGCCCCCACTCCATTTATTAAAGAACCCACATAAGCCTGAGTTGTAGGGAGCCTATGTCCAGTCCATGCATGGTCCTTGCATGGTTCTTCAGCCTCAGCAAATCCCTCTGGTCCCTGGCTAGTTGCTTCCATTTTTAATTTTTAAAAGAAAAATTAAATTTGTACACTTTACATCTTGATTGGAACCCCCTTCCTTGTTACCTCCTGATCCCACCCTCCCCTTATACCCTCTCTCTCCCTCCCCTAGTCCTTAGAAAGGGGAGCCCTCCTCCCCTAACACCTGAACTCAGCCAATCAAGTCTCATCTCAGCTGTCTATATCCTCTTCCTCTGAGCCCTGGCAAGGCCCCTGAGACACACAGCCAAACTCAGGGGCTGAACACATGGAGTCTTTTTTTTCTTTTTCTTTTATTATTAATTTATTCTTGTTACATCTCAATGGTTATCCTATCCCTTGTATCCTCCCATTCTTCCCTCCCTCCCATTTTCCCTTTATTCCCCTCCCCTATGACTGTTCCTGAGGGGGATTACCTCCCCCTGTATATGCTCATAGGGTATCAAGTCTCTTCTTGGTAACCTGCCGTCCTTCCTTTGAGTGCCACCAGGTCTCCCCCTCCAGGGGACATGGTCAAATGTGAGGCACCAGAGTACCTGAGAAAGTCACATCCCACTCTCCACTCAAGTGTGGAGACTGTTCTGACCATTGGCTAGATCTGGGTAGGGGTTTAAAATTTACCGCCTGTATTGTCCTTGGCTGGTGCCTAAGTTTGAGCAGGACCCCTGGGCCCAAATCTGCCTATCATAATGTTCTAATTGTGGGTTTCTAGGACCCTCTGGATCCTTCTACTTTGCTATTCTCCCATGCTTCTCTTATCCAGAGTCTCAATAGGATGTCCTCCCCTCTGTCCCAGTTTCCTGGTAAGTGAAGGCTTTTGTGGGACACACCCCTTGGGCTAGTATGCAGATATAAGTGAATATATACCATTTGAGTCTTTCTGCTTCTGGGTTAACTTACTCATTATGATCATTTCTAGCTCAATCCATTTATCCACAAATTTCTGGAATTCCTTGTTTTTAATAGCTAAATAGTATTCCATAGTGTATATGTACCACAGTTTCTTTATCCATTCTTCTACTGAGGGACACTTAGGCTGTTTCCATGTTCTGGCTATTATGAATAAGGCTGCTATGAACATGGTTGAGCAAATTTTCTTGTTGTGTGCTGGAGCATCTTCTGGGTATACTCCAAGGGGTCTTGAGGAAGCCCTATTCCCATTTTTCTGAGATAGCACCAGATAGATTTCCAAAGTGGCTGTACTAGTTTGCATTCCCACCAGCAATGAAGGAGTGTTCCTCTCTCCCCACATCCTCGCCAGCATGTGGTGTCGCTTGAAATTTTGATCTTAGTCATTCTGATAGGTGTAAGATGGAATCTCAGAGTTGTTTTGATTTGCATTTCCCTGATGATTAAGGAGGTTGAGCATTTCTTTAAGTGTTTCTCAGCCATTTGATATTCCTCTGTTGGGAATTCTCTGTTTAGTTCCAAGCCCCATTTCTCAATTGGGTTATTTGGTTTGGTGGTGTTTAATTTCTTGAGTTCTTTATATATTTTGGATATTAGACCTTTGTCAGATTTAGGGTTGGTGAAGATCTTTTCCCAGTCTGTAGGCTGTTGTTTTGTTCTCTTGACAGTGTCTCCTGCCTTACAGAAGCTTCTCAGCCTCATGAGGTCCCATTTATTAATTGTTGACATTAATGTCTGGGCTGTTAGTGTTCTGTTCAGGAAGTTGTCTCCTGTGCCAATATGTTCCAGGCTCTTCCCCACTTTTTCTGCTAAGTGACTTAGTGTCTCTGGTTTTATGTTGAGGTCTTTAATCCACTTGGATTTGAGTTTTGTACAAGGTGACAAATATGGGTCCAGTTGCATTTTTTACACATCCAGTTAGACCAGAACCATTTGTTGAAGGTGCTATCCTTTTTCCATTGAATGGATTTGGCTTCTTTGACAAAAATCAAGTGACCATATGTGTGTGGATTCATATCTGGGCCTTTGATTTGATTCCATTGATCCACCAGCCTATTGCTGTGCCAGTACCATGCTGTTTTAATTACCATTGCTTTATAGTACAGTTTGAGTTCAGGTATGGAGATTCCTCTGGAGCACCTTTTATTGTACAAGATTGTTTTAGCTATTCTGGGTTTTTTGTTTTTCCATATGAAGTTCAGAATTGAACTTTCAATGTCTTTAAAAAATTGTGTAGGTATTTTGATAGGGATTGCATTGAATCTGTAGATTGCTTTTGGTAGGATGGCCATTTTTACTAGAACACATGGAGTCTTATAGAAGCATTGGGAAATAGAGGGACCTGGAGCAGGTCAGGAGTTCCTCAAGGTGACCAATGAAGCCAACTTATCTAGGCAGAGGAGGGGTTTGTTGCAGAGACTGATGCACTAACCAAGAACCACGCATGGTAAGGACCTAGACCCTCTGTTCAGATGTAGTAGATTGGCTCTACAGTCTCCTTGTGGGTCCCATAATATGAGGAGTAGGGACTACTTCTGACATGGACTTTGGTGGCCACATGTTGATTGGTTCCATTCTTCTTAAGATGTCATTTTTAATCATACTTTGGTCTTTAGAGTGAATGACAAGGGAAGGATAATTTGTTTACTTGTCTCCTTTTCAGGTCTCCTTTTATGAAGGCCTGAGAATTTCAGGTCTGGGGAGTGAGTGAGTAGACGCTTCATTTCAGGGGTGGGGGCACCCCTCCTGTCCTAGTTGCCAGTGACCTCATTGGGTATTGAAGAGTTTCCATCTACACTAATAGAGATAGCATCTTCTCTTTGTCCTTTCCTTTCCTCCAATAAAGGCATTGAGAAGTTTGAAAGAATGGGACGCATAAATGGTTTATATGTGAATGATATCCTTTTTTAAACAGCACAAACTAGTCCAAGGACAGATGTTCTGTGCTTTGTGTTAAAGTTTCAAATATCGGAAGTCTCCTCTAAAATTTAGTTCACGGGATATATACTCAAACCTCACAACTGGTGATTGCAAGAAAAGACAAGAAAAAGATAAAGATGGTATGAAGCCTTTGTCTTTGGGGAAGGCCATGCAAAAAGCGATCTTATTTTAGAATTCCAGGGCACCTCTCCACTGTGTCATGTTGTATGTGAATGGCGCCCCCTAGTGTGAAGCAAAGCTGAGACCTCTAAATGCCCTTCGTATTCATTCATTCAGACCATCCTCACTGAGCTAAACATGTGCCAACCAGGATTCTTAAGTGCTGGGGAGATGGCAATGTACAGATGAGACAGGAGCTGTGGGTCACTCTCTCCTTTGATTATTTTTTCAAAGGTACCCTGCCACCTGACCAAAATACAGCCATTTGCAGATTTTAGCCTATGCTCCCTAAGAAGAATGACCTCTGATCTGTTTGTAGACTTTAAAATTCTGTCATATATGGAAGAGGGAGGAAGTATAAAGGAGCAGCAGATGGACTACCTGTTTGTATCTACTGTTTAGCTCTGTGTACATAGAAAACTCAACTAATTGGCTTTTAATTAAAATGTTTTGTCCACCCCCCCCCCAGTGTCTGTAATTGCCACTACTACTCCCAGAAAAATTCCAGTCCTAAAGGTGATCTGTTAGGTAAGAGAGGGAGGAAAAATACAAGGAGATGGGGATGGTGACCTGTTGTTGCCAGGTTGTACCTGTCCTGGAGACTAAAAGGCAAGGAAGCCACTGAGGCCCCATTGCTGTCAATCCCTGGTTTGTCCCTAACCACCTATAGACTTTTTCAAACTTTGTTTACCCCCCCCCCAAATAAAGAAATCATTTCCTAAAGCTTCAGGCCTCTTAGTGGAAGGACCAAATTTAAATAAATCTCATAAATAATCAAAATTTCAGCCTCAGGAATCTAAAAGCCAAGGAATGAAAATTTTATCAATGTTGAAGGAAATGATTATTGTTGTTGTTGTTATTATTTTACAGACACCTTAGTAAAACAAAAAATAATACTTGTATTGAGTTTGGGAATAATCTTTCAAGAAGTACTGTGGTGGTCTCATATAGTTTACAAATTTTCCAATTCAAAACCCACTTTGTGTTTCCTTTGATAAGATCGTTACTAACATAATGATAATAATAATGACAACAACAGTAATAATAATAATAATAAATAATAATAATAATAATAATAATAATAATAATAATAATAATAATAATAGGACTTAGGAACCAAATCTGGTGAAAAGGCAAGCATGGTATAAAGTTCACATAGAAGCATTAATATCCTTTTAAAAAATGGCCCAAAGAACATCTATGATCACTCTTTCTCTTTTCTACCTGCCTGCCAGGAGTCTTGCTTGCCAAAACTCCTGATAAGTTAATAAAAATGATAAATCAAAGGAGAGTGTTAACATATTCATCTACAAATCACTTTTCTTTAAGTTTGGAAGCATTTCCTGAGAGCTGTCAAAGGTAACTTTTTTTTTCTTTCTCTCCCTTTAAATCACAAAGCAAAATCCCACTGTCTTTTTTCCCCACCCCTTCTTTAAAAAAAAAAAAAGTTGTTGAGTTTTGCTTTTCTGTTCACTGCACTCCTGGCCAAAGTAAAGCCCTCTTTCTCAATGACGTCAAGATCTTTAGCAAGATTAGGCTTTCATTTCTCTATTGCAGCAATTAGCCAGGGAATGTATAAAAGGCTTCAGGGAGACTCACTGAGCTGCGGAGAGAGGCGCTCTGCAGCGGAGGAGGCAGAAGATAGTAAGGAGAAAAAGCCAGAGGGAGGGGGCAGAGGACTCAGCCACTCCTGGAGAACCTGGAGAAAGGACAGACAGAGTAAGACAGGCTGGGAGGAGGAGAAGAGAAAGTATGTTTAAAACGGAGTAAAGACAGACAGACAGACAGAAAAAACAAACAAACCCTACTCTTAACAGCACAGTTAAGAAATTGGCAGTGCAAGAAGCCAGACTGCGTTTAAAGGGACATGAAAAGCTAAAAGAAATTTTTACCATCTCTGCTGTCTCATAGGTGCCTGGAAATGAAAGTAGAGCTTCCTGTCTTTAACGGACTCTGACAAGGGTAACTGGATTAGGGACTGGTACGCCAGTTAGTTTTTTGGATTTTTTTTTTTTTAACATTTTAATTCCTGAAAAAAAAAATGCATCTCGGAATTGAATGAATTGATGGGCACACTCCAACTGCTGGGCTGCAGAGACTGAACTTGGGCTTGCCATTTCTGCTTCTTTCAAAGAAGAGACAACTTGGGCTTCCTTTTAATTTAGTTTTTCTCCGTCTGCCCCCACCCCTCCCAACCTCCATCCTGGTCTCCCACCTCCTCTTCCACCACCTTCCTTTTCAAAAAGAGGGGGAAGGGGGAAGCAGAGCGCACAGGGGACTGACTGAGGAGGCAAAGAAGATGGGACTCCTCAGCGTAGACTTGCTGATCACACTGCAGATTCTGCCAGTCTTTTTCTCCAACTGTCTCTTCCTGGCGCTCTATGACTCCGTCATTCTGCTCAAACACGTGGCGCTGCTTCTCAGCCGCTCCAAGTCCACTCGTGGAGAGTGGCGGCGCATGCTGACCTCAGAGGGACTGCGCTGTGTCTGGAAGAGCTTCCTTCTAGATGCCTACAAACAGGTGAGCTGCACCCACGGTGCTCTCTAGGTTGGCAGGGCCAGGAAAGTGTAAGGTGTGGGGCTACAGGCCATGGTGGATCCTATCTGGGGTGGCCTGCCCAGTGATTATGTTCAAGGGAGTCTCAATGCCACTTGGGACACCTGTTGCACAGGTTAGAGTTAGGAGTGACAGATATTGAGCCATCTTGACTCTGGGTGACCTCAGCAGGAGTCTTTAATGAGAGCTGCTGCTAGTTTGCTCTGATTTAGCAGCTTAGGGGTTTGATGTTGGTATAAAATAACTCTGGGTAAAATCAGAACTTTAGGGGGGGGCGCTCTGCGCACTTTCTTCATTTGTTTTCCTCTTGGCATGAGCTGGCTTCTGCTGGCTTACTTGACAGGAGGCTGTGTGAGATGTAGTAATGTTTTCTTTCTGCTGAAATGGTCGGAGTTAAATAGATGATAATGGTGGTGGTAACCCCTTCATTTCTTGAGATAAGAGCAAATAAAAGCAAACCCAGTACAACAACAGACTTGGCTGGAATTTGTGGATACCTCTTTATTCAGTATCAGTTTGCAAAAGAACGATCTAGGAATGGGCTGTCAGAAATCCAGACTTTGCATGTGGAATGAAATCAACAAGTAAGTTACCATAGAAAGCGCTGATGGGTGGATGGCGCATTCCAATGTCAGGCCTTGGGCATTAGAGAAGTGACCTCCCTTACCTGGGGGAGGTGAGTTCCCGTCAGCTTTTGAAACACCAGGGTGAGTCATTCATTGTTGTATTGAAGTGAAAACTTCTGGCGTTCCAGCCTTTCTGCTGCTAGGAGATTTGGGGGAACGTTTCCAAATGTTATCTGTCAGGGCAAAGTGGAATTCTTTTGTACGGTCCTCTAGACCTTTGCTCCCATCCCTAAAGTTCCTGGGACTCCTGAAACATCCTGTGCATTAGGCAGGATGAATGAATTTGTGGGGAAAGTTTCTATAAAAAGAGGAAATATGTCTCTGGCAGTACTAGCAGAACTTGTCAGAGAAGGGAGTTTGGAAGGAACAGAGAAGCCAGATGCTCAACCAAGTGGCACACTTCAGGCAGGTGGCACGGTGGACACCATGATGCAAACCCAGCACAGCAGAGGAGGACAGAAAGGAGTCCTTCCCCAATAAACAGTGGACAAGTAAACAAGTGCCAGGGAGGGAAAAGTAAAGAGTTCAGGGCAGGGTATTTCACTTGGAAGGAAGTGTCGAGGAAGAAAATGCCTTTTGTGAACAGGGACGTTCTGCATGACTTGCGGCATCCTTATTCTGAGTAACCTGGGAAGGTCCCCTTATGCTCTGTTGAGGGCATGTCAAACGTCGAGTCTCTTCATAGCAAGGAATGCTGTCATCACAATGGGAATGGATGTCCCGAGTCTCCACTATTTAAAGCTCAGTTATATCATATATGTAGGGGTAAATGAAAAGTATGGGCATGGAGATACTGATAGATAATTCCATTCCTGCAGATGTGCACACAGAAGGAAGAGAAGGTGACCTTTGTATGTATGGTTTAGGTGTCAGGAGTTTGGAGGAGTGGGCCATTGCACCTGTACATTAAAATATTATTAATTAGTCAATTCCCTCAACTACACATATGTCTTAGATAGTATGGAGTATTAGGGGCTTGGCCTCAGTACATTAAAAGCTTGACTTTTTGAAAGACAATGGACTTTTGCTTAGAAAAACATAAAAGTGATTTTTGAAGAATTTTACCCACAAGTACATGTACAGAATATAAATATTTTCATATCAACTTTGGAGGCTACACACCCACAATCATGAAGCAGATAATTGAACTGGAAATGGAAAAAGCCAGCAAATGCCTCTGTAATAAACTTCACTGTGTCTTTTTTTCACTACTGTATAGTGTTTCATTGTGTTGTGATATGTTGCTGTTCGTGTCCATGGGAATTGAGAAAGATGAGTGATTTGTTTTTACTTTTGGCATCTGGTTTGTGTATTCCTCTTTTTATTTTCTTTGCCTCTGCCCACTGATTTGATTAGTGACCAAGTTAATAACTTATGCTATTATGCGTGCTTTTAATTATTTTTACAATTGCTACTACGTGCAAAAGAAACCCCAGGAAAATACTCACCCAGAGAGTAGAATGGGCTAAGTGTGAAATGAACAGATGAGTGAAGAAATCAGGAGTTCAACTTGAGCTCAATTCTTTCCTCTTCTGTCTTTGCGTATGGCTGTTGTTGTTGTAGAGGTGGTGGCCTCAGAAGCTCATCCAGAACCTCTCAAACAGGTTGAATCCTTTGCCAAGTGCTGTGCCATCCGTGGCATGCTGTCTTTAGGCATGCCTGTTCCATAGATGCTGGAACATTGCATCTTGGCATTTCACAATCTTGACTTGCATTATTTGGCACCTGCCAACCCTGAAGCAGATTTCTCCAGGATGAGGGGTGTGTCTACAAGAGATTCAATTAGAGAGATCCCAACTCTCTTGGTTGTGAATGTCACCTATTATGTTTGGGAGGATATTTAGAGGTGCTGTATTTATCCACACACACAAAAAAAGGTGACATAGACAGGAGCTGGGATGGGAAGAAGGAAGAACAGACTGAAATAGTACTAATATAAACTGCACTAAAATTTTAAAAATGACTTAAAATTAACTTTATAATGAAATTATCAAATGTCACATGGGCTTGAAAATGGTTAGGAGGTCTGTGTGCAATTTAGATTGAAAAGGAAATCTAGAAACTGGAAAAGCGTTGAGGCAACTAACAATATTTGTTATTTAAGTTTCCTTTGTGTCTTTGCTTGTTGGACATTGTACCTTTCTGTTGATGCTCAAAGACTCAGAAATGCAACCAGTAAACAAGCTGTCCTCTCTTGGCTCTTACCTAAATGAAATGTAAAAGTAAGCAGACAGTATAGATGCTGAGAAGCAGACTTGTTTCTGTGTGTCTAATGTTGCATGGCACAGAAAATATGCTCATTGGAACATATAATTTTGGCTTTGAAAGGGTCTCTTTAACATTCTTCTTCTTTTCATTCACCTCAAGCCTTTTGACACTGGGCTTCTGGAGTGAAAAGTGGCTCTTTAAAGAGAGAAACTGTCCTAAAAGTACAGAGAGAAGGCCACAGCCAGAGCTTGTCTGTCACTTGGATAAAACATGGCAAAACGATAGGGCTTTTGAGCTTCACTTCCAAGGTACAATTCAAAAAGAGTAGCCCAAAAAAAGAGAACTTAACCCAGAAGATGGAGGAGGTAGGCTGCTCTTCCAGTCGGCTTCATTTGGCCCTTCTGAGAGGCAATGGTTAAAGCTCTCCCTAATGATTGTTTGGCCATGTTTCTAAGGACTTTGGTGTAGCCTGACCATTATGTTAAAGAATTGGAAATTCCCTGAGCTTTCGATGACAAAAAGTCTGTGTAAATATTCTGGTACATGCCCGTCCCCCATCTTTATAATTTGTTTCACTACTCATCATGAGAGGGTGTGATATGTTACTCAAAAGCTCCTCTTTAGGTTGTGAAAAGGAGGGAAAAAAATCCACAAGGTTAGCAGTATATACTATATTTATTTCCAGTTCACTCAACGAATGGTTCCATATTTCCCTTGGATCTGCATCTTCCAGCATTATCCTCTTTCCCCTAAGTACCCACCAAGTGAGTCAAACTTTTGTATGTGTTAAATGTTTATGCTTTTGCTTACATTTATAAAGATGACCTTTGAACTTGGCCAGGAGATGTCATCTGTCGTAAACTTGCAAATGCTTCCT
This sequence comes from Acomys minous, assembly GCF_964271855.1. Lineage (NCBI taxonomy): Eukaryota > Metazoa > Chordata > Mammalia > Rodentia > Muridae > Acomys > Acomys minous. The sequence continues at coordinate 27,717,213 of NC_140489.1, forward strand.
CACTCCCATAGTTAACATTCTGTTCCTGTCTACTGAAAAAAATATAAGAAAGGATGGCTCTAATAGCACAGATGAGAGCGATGAAGGTCACTGGTGACGCTATCGCATTTTACGTGCGTCCTTTCTGATCCTTGCAAAATAAAGAGACCCTTTGGGAACATCGGAACTTCAAGACCAATTAGTGGAAATGATGCTTCTTGTGTTTGGGCATTAAATACTAGGCAGGGTTCTCTTTAGGCGGCTGATGCTGGCAGGGAAAGAGGTACCGACCTAATTACTCTTCCGCAAGAGCAAAAAAATGCCTTTTGAATGCCTCTTTGGCAAATATGTCTCATTAAGGACAAAAACCAAACACAAACCCTCTAAGAAGCAGAAATTAAGATGATAGGTAACTTGTGGCCAGGAGACTTTCTGTGCCACTGTGGGAAATAAAAACAGTTTGCAAGTAGCAGGGGATGACTTGTTTTTGTTGAGTGTCTTTCTTGTAGCCTTGATGTTATTATGGGACCAACTTTATAATCTTCATCATTTTGGCTCTGTGTCAAGGAATAGCTTGCTCTTGCCTTCCAATGTGCAGATAGTGGAGTTTCTCCCATTCCTTCTCAGCAGGATTTCTAACCAAAAAACCAAGAGATTCTCCATTGGGAATTCTAATCTAATGGAAATTTCATTTTCATAGTGATTGTGCAAAGAGATGACAATGAACAGAAATAAGTTTTTAAAGTGTTTCTTTTTAAGATTAAGTCTTTTTTTTTAAATTGAGCCAACTTATCCCTTATCAGGTTTTAGAAAAGATGAATGAATTTATGATTAATTTATGAAACTTATAAAATCTGTCTACTCACACCTGGGCCTATACACCATAGGTGTGAGTACCCCCCCCCACCCCCCATGTGTGTGTGTGTGTGTGTGTGTGTGTGTGTGTGCACATGCTCATGTGCATGCATATGCTTATTTTGTGGTGCTGGCACTCAGACCCAAGGCTATATGGATGCTCACCAGGTGCCCTAGAACACTTAATTTTATTAGTACCATTAATCTTGCCTATGCATTTTCTCTAGCAAGCGACCTTCATGAATGAGGTATTCACATATGACTTCTTAGTGTTCACTAGGGTCCCAGAGCTGCAGAACAACATAAAGAGGATTGATCATATTTCTTTCTGGTTTTCTGGTTAGCAGAAATAGTTAAGAATATGTCAGTGACATCATTGATGATTACAGCAGGTCTCTGGGGGAATGTTCAGGGTACCTATTTCTGAATATTCATGCTTTAGTGGGTTTGTCCAGCATCTGACTATGACTGTGTTCACTGAGGGTCAAGGTTGCTCTTCAGTGAAAAAATCTTACCTGACCTAGGATTAAAGCAACCAACATTGTATCGATAATCCACTCAACCAAGGTCTTTTAAGTCTGTATTTTGCAGACTGTAACGAGATCCTCCTCCACCACCAGAGACACTATGAGTTTGTTGCCTCCCTTAAGGTTCCAATTTGGAGTGTGACAGCGTATGATAGTTGTCCTGTGTTTTCTAAGGAAATCTAGAGACTAAAATTTCTTTGTTTTGGAAAGAGTTGTGAGGCAGAACTGTCCACTGTCTCTAAGAAGTGACACGCACTTAAGCTTTCCAAGGACACTAACTGCAGGTCACAAGAGATCACCTGTGACCAAAACATCTGATTGGATTGTTCAGGTGAATAATAGTCAAGAGGAACGCAAGGATCAGCGGGTCTGCTTGGGGGAGAGCCAGGGAGACCCAGCCCTGTTTATCAAGCCCACAAGAGTTGTTCATAGGCTTCAACAATGGATCCAAAATGCAGATGGATTCTTTCACCCTGAATGAACCCTCTAGGCTGCAGTACAGAGATTATTCTCCCTCCATGTATGGATTTCTGACCTCACAAGCAGTATCTACAACAGGCTCATCAGAATGCATCCAGGCCTTCTTATCGCTGACTGTTGAGAAACATTGCACAGCCTGCGTTGTTGAAAGCAGTCCTGCAATCATTGTGCTGTATGAAGAGAAGGTAGAAGTAATAGAAAGCCTATTCACAACCTGGTCTAGGAAGAAGTATTTTATTATGCAAAGGGAAGTCAGAAGAAACAGAAAGCCTATTTACAGCCTGAACTAGGAAGAACTATCAAGAGACCACAGGACTTTAAAGCTCATCACATACTTAAAATGTGTGTCTTTACATTTAATGTGTGTTTCAGTGCCTCAAAGACTAGTGGCGTTAACTATGTCATGGACAAATTATGATATTTCTATAATGTTGCTTGTCAAATGTCCAAGATGATTCATAAGGCAATTTTCTTCCTAGTTGTTACTGAGTCAAAATATATTATTTAAATCACATCTTAAAAAAGATTATGATTTAAATATTTATTTTGCACAACCAATAGTGCCTATTTCTTTTTAAATGTATTTTATTAATTTATTCATATTACATCTAAATTGTTATCCAATCCCTTGTATCCTCCCATTCCTCCCTCCCTCCCATTTTTCCCTTACTTCCCTCCCCTATGACTGTGACTGAGGGGGACCTCCTCCCCCTGTATATGCTCATAGGGTATCAAGTCTCTTCTTGGTAGCCTGCTATCCTTCCTCTGAGTGCCAGGCCTCCCCATCCGTGGGACGTGGTCAAATATGGGGCACCAGAGTTCGTGTGAAAGTCAGTCCCCACTCTTCACTCAACTGTGGAGAATGTCCTGTCTATTGGCTAGATATGGGTAGGGGTTTGAAGTTTACTGCACATATTGTCCTTGGCTGGTGCCATAGTTTGAGCAACATTATGATGGGCATATCTGGGCCTAGGGGTCCTGCTCAAAATAGTGCCTATTTCAAATCTTCCCTTTAAGGAGTTTTGGGAAGAGAAAGAAAGCACTTTGACTCTTTCCCTAAGTTAAAAAGAGATACCTCTTGACATTGAAGCAGCTAAATGAAATCTCTTGAGTGTTTTATATCTGTGCGCATCATTGATCTTCCGCAAGTCACTTGTAAGTAGCTTCAATTAACAGCAGTTTTATATGTGAGTATATTTATATGAGAGAAATAAGTCAATGTAGTTGGAAGTGTTTTGTAATATTAAGGATAGTGTATAAAAATCAATTGTACTCCATCGCTAATGGTATTAACTTTTATTAAACCATCCTAAAGGGAAATCCAATTGTATTAATTCAGAATGAAGTAATTGGCTCTTTTCTGTTCCATGCTTTTTATTATCAATTTACAGATCCAAAGGCCACTATCTTTCAGTATTCTGTGCTCAACTATTTAAACCCACATGCTAAGGTGTTAGGCTGGACAATTTTAGTCAGCGTGCATTGTATTTGAATACTTATTATTCTGAGGGGTTTGTTATTCACTTATATGGTAGAAAAACACATGGTTTGGGTCTTCCTAGATTAGGCGAGGGAAGAACACCAAACACATAGAAAGTGAGAAGTTAACTGAAAATCAGATTGTGGCGTAGCTGTTTCTCTTGTCCTTTTTGTTTTTCAGAGATATTTATAAGCTTCTAGGCATAACATGCATAATGTGATCAGTAGCTGCACAGATTTTCCCAAGAAGAGTGACAGCATGCCTGCCTACGTGGCAGGTGCTGTCTGCAGCCCTTTATAGAGTTCTTGTGCTCAGCTTCCTCCAGTAGCCACATAGGAAAGCAGGCAGGATTGCCTACATTTTCCAGGTGGGAAAGCACTGACAAGGGCACATGGGAGGAGTCATACTTACAAATGATGGATTATAGATTGCCCGGCTCTGCCAAGAGACAGAACCCACTTGTATCCTGGTCCATTGGTTGAGATTAGACAACTTAGATTGGGTTGGTGAAATGGCTCAATGGGTAATGCTTGCTGCCAACTCTGATAAGCTGAATCTGCATTCAAGGACCCACAGGGTGGAAGGAGAGAACTGACGACAATAGGTTATCCCATGACTTCCACAAGTGCTATCACACACATGCACACATGGTACATAATAAATAAATGGGTAGATAAATGGCTTTAATTATTATTTAAAAGAAGGGAAACAAGAAAATAAACTCGTGTGTGAAAACACAGGTCTTTAGAATTCAGAAAGAGGTATTCTATTCCAAAATCAAGATAATTTGTCTTAAAGTAGACCATTTGCGTTTAACTTTTAAAATGAAGTCAATTAATCATTCATTCTAAAATGCCGGCCAGGTACTGGCAGAAAAGCGAGGAGAGCAAAGAACACCTGAATCAAGCTAATTAGGAAAACAGTTAACTCCACTATCGTCAGAGATGGAGTAAAAATACATACAATGAATATACAGAACTAAAGACTTTTATTTTCTCTTGACCATGTCTTATGTTGCCTTTACACACACACACACACACACACACACACACACACACACACACACACACACGCACACCATTGTATTTAAAGTAAATTGAAGCAGCAATGTATTTAAAGCAGTAATTCTTTTTCTTTTTCCTTATCAGGTTAAGTTGGGTGAAGATGCTCCCAATTCCAGTGTGGTGCATGTGTCCAGTCCTGAAGCTGGTAACAATTATGCCGTGGAAAAGACATCTGGGGCCGAATGCCACCTCCTTGACTTTGCCAGTGGAGAGCGCCCACTGGTGGTCAACTTTGGTTCAGCCACCTGACCACCTTTCACTAGGCAACTGCCAGCCTTCCGCCAGCTCGTGGAAGAATTCTCATCAGTGGCCGACTTCCTGTTGGTGTACATTGATGAGGCTCACCCTTCAGATGGCTGGGCAGTGCCTGGGGACTCCTCTCTGTCTTTTGAGGTGAAGAGGCACCGGAACCAAGAGGACCGATGTGCAGCAGCTCACCAGCTCCTGGAGCATTTCTCCTTGCCGCCCCAGTGTCAAGTTGTGGCTGACCGCATGGACAACAATGCCAACGTAGCTTACGGGGTAGCCTTTGAACGTGTGTGCATCGTGCAGAGACAGAAAATCGCTTATTTGGGGGGAAAAGGCCCCTTCAGCTACAACCTTCAAGAAGTCCGGAGTTGGCTGGAGAAGAATTTCAGCAAGAGATGAATTCTAGATTAGCTGGTTAAAGGTGTGTGTGTGTATGTGTGTGATTGTAATAGAGTTTATTATTTAAAACAAAATGTAAAAATGAAGTTGAGAAGTGAACAGAATCTACTATTTCAACTGAATCCCATTGCCTCACGGAAAGATGTGTGGTGGGGGGGAGGGGGCGGGGCGGGCAGGTATCTGTCAGAAGACCATGAACCTCTTCACATCCCTTACTTCCTTTAGAACACGAATGGCATCCATCGGCACTGTTGCCTTCCTTCTGAGAGAGTTGGAGTGCAAGAAATGCCGATGCAGTGTGTGCTCATTCTTATTTGCAAAAGAAATGATTCTGCCGTATGTGTGCTTTGGGACCAGAGGGCAAGTGTTCCCAGAATATTTACTGTTAAGGGAGCTACTACATGAGTGGATTGTCTCAGCTTTATTCACCAGGAACAAACCTAACTAGAAAGTGCTCCCCCCCCCCCAAATACTTAAAATGTGATCTAGAAGCCATGCCATGCAGTTAGGACTGAAATGTTAATTCTAGCCATGCGGTGCCCCGTGCTAGTCTCTGTAGCCCAGAATTCCCAAGTTATATGTGTAGATAAACCAAGAATGGTGGTGGCAACCTGGGTGGTTAAAATGACACTGGAAATCTGGCACATGAAGAAAGCACTTGATAACACTTTCAAGGAAAATGAACTTGATAAGCAAGGACCGAGGAAGCAGAAAAATGAGGAAATCGCGTAGTGTTTTACCTGGAAGCTGTAGGGAGCAGAGTGTCCTTCAGCGACGCCAGCATGGAAACAGGCACACGGCTGGGAAAGGAAAGGGGTTGAGTGAAAATAGCACAGGGAGGATGCACATGGAAACAAGGTGTGTGGCGATGCACCTAGACTGAGAGGAAATGGGCAGTGGAAAAGATAAAAATAGGTGAACATTTCTAATGTGGAGAGCGTGAGTGTATGGCGCTGCACGTGATACACCCATATGGGTGGATGATAACCATTACGTGAAAATCCAGGGGTCTGGCGATGCTGGGCTGTTCCTGCCAAATTTCTACACCCCGTCTCCATTCTCAACCTTGGTAGAGTTGTTTTCTCTGGATGCTAAGTGAAGGGTGTAGGAGGCGGGTACCCAAGCCATCCAACTACTGCCCTGTCCTCAAGTAGCTGAAGTTTAGGGATAAGGGTTTCTTCATCTAAACATGAATTATATCTACGAAAACATTTCTCTTAATATAAAGATAACACAGCTTTATCTACAAGTAGCTCCTAAGGATTGTAGCCTCAAAAAAAAAAATCAACTAATGTTGTACCATAAGTGTTTTTTTTTTTAAACTCAAGACTTTCAGATCTTAAAATATGATTATAGTTACTTGCCAAATCAAGAGTTTCTGTGTCTGTTACATTCAATAATTAAATCATAAAATTGAACTATATGGGGAAAGACAATCTGAAGTTAAAGATAGCTTATTGAAATAGTTGTCCCAAATGAGGAAAACAGGAAGTGGCATGGATGAAACAAGAGTATTATTTTTTTTTAAATGGGAGCAAGAAATAAATAAGATCACTAGCCCAGAATATTGTCTAGACATTAAAGCAGCATTGTGGCTAACCCTTTTGGCAGCATCTAAGATTGCCAGGGTTTTAAATTCTGTAAAAGACACCCACAAAGAAACAAAGTAAATTTCCAAAATGCAACAGTACCTAACTATTGTAAAATCATATTGAAGATAGATTACTTCAGATTTCCCCCAAAATATTAAGGCCTACAATCAGGGCTTATCAGTGATTCCTCGTTGATTTTAATCTTCAAAATGGGGTTGAGATTGATGTGGCTCCCTAAAGAAGCAAAATGGAAATTTGGCTGCAGAACACCCACATTATAGTCCACAGATGTCCCCTTTGGTTCCTATGTGTGAAACAGAATGTCAGAGTGGGTGGGGGGTTGAGTTTTGGGTAATGTGATGCTAGTTGTCTGGGGAAAAGAGATGATGGGGAAAAATCACCCAGTTGTGCTACATTTTTAGAGAAAGAGAAGGTTGTATGTGCATACAATTTGTCTTTTGGAGGATAGGCCAATGGAGGAAGGAAGAGGAGGAAGCCAACATACAAAGATATGTCAGGGACACAGACACGTTCAGGAGAACATGGCAGAAACACTGAAAGAAAACTTGTTGAAGGGGCCCAGGAAGAAAGTGGTTTGGCAGAGCTCAGGAATCTTGTACTATGTAGAATGTGTTGGTCTCCCGAGTATGATAAGCCTGTAATTATATAACTTGTTTATCACAATGTAAACTTCTATGAGTTCCTATGACGTGCCTTTTATAAAATTAACAAGAAGTCATTCGCACAGAGATGAGAAAACCAATACTCAGCACTTGTGCTCAGAGACACTATTAGGGTCAGTACTGATTTACCTACTGAGCTCTTTATAAGGCATATTCCTCTGAAGAGCTGTAGTTGTAATTCTCACAAGAAAACACACAAACATACGTACATATATTCTCACAAATGTATGTATGCATGTTCGTGTGTCTTGGAGGTTTTTTTCTTAGAGCATATACATTTCCCCCTATAGGATATATTTAATAGGGATATCAGTTTATACTTTTCAGCTGAATTGACCTGTCTACCAGAAACTGAAATGGCCTGTGTACTATTGAAATTAGTTTCTCAGAACTTACCTTAGCATCTGGATTTCTCAAATAGTGTGTGGAAGACATCTTCGACCTATTCAAAACTCACTTTTGCTTATCGGTTAGAGGAGGTAATCTGGACAATGACTTTCTTGAATGGGCATCGATGAAGCGAAGTGCCTGCCCAGCAAATGTAGACATACTCCGCACAACTATGGACCTCTGTGGAGGCAAACAAGTCATTGTTCTTTCTCTGTGTTGCCAAAGTGCTGGTCATTTAACACGTGTGTTAAATCTATTTATGCTTTAGATCTTTGCTCCTGTGTCATTCATAGATCACGCCCCTGAATTTTGGTACTATTAGTTTTGTAGTGGTCTGTTAATATAGTTAAATTCTAACAGTCAACAGACACCTTCTGATCCCTTTGCCTGAATGTATTTTACTGTTTAGGTTTTTGAATAAAAGTTATAAAATGCGGTGAGGTCCCAGGCAGGGGATTCCTCCATGAAATATTGGAGAGGAAGGTTGAGGATGGTGTTGATGCCTTACAGAGTACTCTCTCAGGTGAATGCACACTGCCCTTGGTACGCCCTGTAGCCTCCATCCACAAGCAGAGGGGTTTGCTGATGCACAGGCCTTCCCATTATGTAAATTGTAAGCGGATCAACCTGGACATTAGTTCCACCCGACCTCTGACTGATGGTTTGGAAAATAGGTTTAATTAGAATCCCTTGGCGGCTGCAGAGGGGGGAAATTAGGCTGATTCGGTCCCACTGAGGGATAAATGAAGACTTGGGCCAGCACTTCAGAGTTTTCAGAACACATCCAATATCATCTCTCTGAGTGGAAATTGACATGCCTTTTAAGTCTAGGAGCTGTTTTCTTTTTAACATATGTATAATGTAGGTCCAAACGAGAGCCCTTCTACTCCAGCTTTTGCCTTACACATGGAAGTCAAACCTGCTCTTTATATGGACTTCCAGAACGGACACAAGGACCACTTGTGCTTGATGATGGGACTGTCTTGGGACTGTCCTGAGTCCCCTTATGGAAGGAAGAATCTGAGGTTGTGTGAGCTGGGAAAGTGGTAGCCGGGAGGAATTGCCTTCCCTCCCATGTCTCCAGCCCCAAGGGCTAGGCATACAGATTTGGAAAGATTTGGAGTGAAACTTTTTTATGCTTAGAGGAAGGCTGTCGAAAGTCAGTAAATGGCTGAGGATGAGCAAACATCGGGTCTCTTCTTCATGCCCTGTGTTCTAGATAACACGAGAAACAAGGTCTCTGATTTGACAGACTCAGCTCTGTTCCAAGGTGAGACTGAACCAGCAAAAAAGCAAACATGCACAGATATCCAAACAAGACTGCTCATGCAAGCCAGGGCTCGCTGCCTGTCTCAGGCAGCAGCACCAGGGCTCGGGGGAGTTTATTTAATATTTACTGAGACTTTGGAGACCTAGCAGATGTTTAATGAAGTCACTATTTTGGCTCAAACTGCCCTCCCCCATCTGTCTTGAGGGGGGAAAAAAAATCAAACAGGTAAACATAAAAATGAAAGAGGCCCACAGAAGGGGATGGGAAATAAATAAAATTCTCTCAAGGCCGTGCCATGTGGTTTTGATGTCTTAGGAGTGGAGGATGAGAAGACCTATGTGCCCAGTACTTTATAACCAAAGCAATTAAAAGATCTTGGGTAGGGAATGTTGGCCAGTTTTGTTTAGTTTTGTATCATGTTTTCAGCAGACTCAAAAGCCCATGTAACCAGGCACCGGAAGGGGGAAGCTGAGATGTTCTGAGCTCACTGGTGTGCGAATGATAACTACTGACGAAAGAGTCTTCACTCAGTCTGTGGTTGGATGTTGTCACACGAGTCTGCCTCTTCTCATCTCTGCCTCCGTAGCAAGCAGAACATTTGGGTCAAGGTTGCAAATAGCGCTGGGTCAATGCAAGGTAAATGTGTGTGTGTGCCCGTCTCTGCTTCTCAGTTGCAGAGAAAGAGAAAGGCTTTGGGGATTGTGAGTAGGAAGAGTGGTATACTATTGGTGCTGAGTGGTATGTGTGCTTTTACAACTTGTTCTTCTATTTTAATAAACTTTGAATAAAAGAATAGAGTGACTCTTTGGTTCTATTTGTTTATTTTTTTTAAAATAACCTTGTAGACCTTGCTCTGGGCTGGAACACACTCAAGGCTGACAAGGAAAAGAGAATCCATCATTTTAATATTTCTTTCTTGGAATTCGTGGGCAAAGGAGCCCGCAATGCCAGATTATTTTTAATCTCATGCTGTGTGCCAGGGTCTTCAAGGAAATAAAGATGAGTTGAAAGTAAACCTTCAGATACTTTCCATATTTATTAACAAGTTCCATACAGGATTCATGAAAAGGGACCTTTACTTTGTTAGATTTGTATTCTAGGTTTTCTAAGTCTAAGGAACATTCCAAGAAGTTAGTTAAAACAACAACAGTATCATACACACACACACACACACACACACACACACACCACATATACACCATACAAACATATACCACAAACACCACACACACACATACATATGCCACATACTACATACATACAACATACACACACACTACACACACACACACACACACCACATACACCAAACAGACATTCCACACACACATACCACAACACATATCACAGACACACACAGACATACATAGACACACACACACACACACCACAAACGCCACACACACATGTGTACTTGTGCACACTTTTCTGAACATGGGCATGCTTGTGTGCACACACAGTCATGTAGATACACACATATATAATTTGTTATGTGATTAGTGATATATTAATTTGTGACTAAAACATTTGAGCAATGTATATCACACATGACTCACTGTGAGAAGGCATAAGGAACAATAAGGAATATATTTGTAATAGCAACATGGTTTAATATGTACTTTTTTCTTCCTCAAAAATATTACTTAAACAAAAGTTAGATTTCCTGAGTACTTTCTCCTGACTTTTTTACCCATAATTTTATCAATATCTATAGCATCTTACATACTTCTCTAGATTTTAGGAGAAAATTTTTAAGTCATTATTTTACAATTGTTCATTCAGTGTCCTTCCTCTGCAGAGCCCCATGCAAGGTTCATGCTATATTCCCATAAAGACCAGACTTCTTCAAGGGGCTTATCATAGGCTTATCAGAATCTTGCAAGAAACACACACAAACTGGCTTAAGTTGTTTTTAGAATGGTTTTTTATCAGCTAATAACCCTGCCTGTTGCAAATGACTGGGCCAAAACTCTACCTCATTAAAAAAAACCATTGAAAGTATTTATCTTATAATTTATTTATGTGTGTGCATCATTGTGTGTATGCACGCTTTTACGCTGTAACCAGTGGATGCCAATAGGGGGCACTGTGTGTGTTTGGAGTAATAAGTACTTGTGAGACAGCTGGTGCAGGTGCTGGGAACAACCTGAGGTCCTCTGGAGGATCTGTCAGTGCTCTTAACCAGGGAGCCATTTCTACATACACCTCTCTCTCTCTCTCTCTCTCTCTCTCTCTCTCTCTCTCTCTCTCTCTCTCTCTCTCTCTCTCTCCTTTTGAATAGCTACTCCTGTGTTTCTGTGTTTGCAATATTCAATTACATCAATTTGTACCCTACTCAAATAACACCCTCCGGTTTCAAGAAGTTTCAGTCTTAAAACAGCAAAATTAACTTTATTTTCTTCTTTTCAGCCCCAGTATTGTTATTTATCTCCGTTATACGCACACATAATCAAATACATTATTGCTGCTAATTTTTTGATTATTGTTACATGCTACATAACAATAAAATGTTTTTAGACTTCACATCAAAGTTCTTTATGAAGCTTCTTTATGCCCTTTATCATTTTCCTCTTTTCTCATGAATGGATTTATTTCAACATTTCTTATGAAGGAGTTCTACTGGCAATACACTTTTTCAGTTTTTGTTTGAGAATGACTTTATTTCTCCTTTGGTTTTGAAGGATGGCTTCACAGGCTACAGAATTCAAGGTTAATATTTTTTTGTAGCTTGCTGGGTTTTGCTTTTCCTATGTTAGGACTGTAACTATTCCACGGCACTGTCTTCTCACACACGTTGTTTTCTAAAGAGAAGTCAAATGTTCCGGTCTCCTTTGTTTCTCTATAGATGTTTTCTCCCTTGACTCTTTCAGCATTTTGTCCCTTTAGCTTTGGTTTTCCTAAACTTTGAAAATATAACCACGCTTGTCTGTGGTTCCTCAGCCTTTCAATGTTTGCTTTGCCCTATGGTATGGCTTGTGCTGCTGCTGCTGCTGCTGCTGCTGTTGCTGCTGCTGCTGCTGCTGCTGCCTACTATTACTGCTATTGATGAACATACTATAATCGTTGAAACAAAATCATGTAACTCATCTTTAGTTACGTAGTGGGGCCTCAGTCTTGAAGAGAGCCTTTGCTTCTGAACTATGATCCTCACAAATGTTTCCTAGTCTTTCAATTTGACTGAGGTAGCACCAAATAACTGGAGTTGGCTGGATTTCTGGATTTCTCTCTCTTGAGGTCAATCAGGCACTCATAACCCCCAGCTGGTTAGGTGCTCTTAACCAGTCTCTCCTGAGGGTAGAGCCTCTCAAAACACCAGGGTTCCGATGTGCTTCAAAATGACTCCTTTTTCTCCTGCTTGCCATATGCTAGAGAGGAATTCTTCTAATATTCCCAGAGAACCCAACCCATTTTCTGGAGTTGAAGCTTAAAGAAAAGTGTGAGGAACACCACCACGACTGGGTCCTCCTGGAATTTTTACTTCAAGCTCTCTCACACTGAGGCTCCTGCGCCGCATTGGTTACTGTTTGGATAATCCTGCTCAGGAAAAGACTCCTTCAGTCATTCCCAGGTCTCAACCTCATGCTAGGTAAGTTGTGATGAGCTTTCTGTCTCTCAAATTTTAGGAAGGGGGTTCCCTGAGTCTATACCCTCCTTATTGACATAAAATGGAAATAGGCTATTTTACCTAAATGCTGACTTAAAAGACGCAATACACCTTACTGCCAATGCACCCAAAACTAGTCCATTCCAGATCAAACTAGTCCAGAACAGGTTCTAGCACCTCTGAATGAAAACTAACCACAAAAGAGGAGTTAATTACTAAAGGATAAAGTCTTATTCTGTTGCTTGCATGCTATGTATGTGTAGCTCAGTGTGGATGAGGGTCTTGGATTGATAAGTGCATTGTTAGCGGAGGGGTGTGTGTTGGAGCTCATGCTTAATGGAATGCCAGGTGGCTAAGCTATCCTATCCCTGCACACCTCACACGTGTAACTGGAAATTTAGAAAGTATACCGAGATGGAGAGAGGGTTCAGTGGGAAGGTGAGCTGGCTGTGCAAGCCTGATGACCCAGCAAACCTTGGGAAGGTGAAACAAGAGAAGCAACTCCACCAAGTTGTCCTTGGACTTCCATGCTCGTGCCATAGCAGGTGCTCCCACACATAAGCACGAAAAGCAACTTCAGTTGTTGTCTGGGAGGCTTACTGCCACTGCTAACCTAGGCCGAGTCCTGGAAGCTTCTAGCCTCCATACAATCCAACCTAGGCCTAGAATATTTTGAGCCTCTGAGACTTAATGCTTAACGAGCTCACCCCCTTGTTCTTTCTGAGCTCTGAGCTGGTTCAACTCAGCTCTTCTGGCTCAAACTCCTCTGGCAGCTGACTTATTCAATCTAGCTTCTCTCTTGGTCTCTGCATTGCTCTGTTTGGCCTCACATTAACTCGAGCAATCTGCTTTAATCTCCTGGCTTCTTCTCATTCTCTGGCTTATTCAGCTTTCACCTGAGTTCTCTCTGTTACTGTCCCAGTAAAACTGTCTCCACCCCCTCTGCATTGCCCCTTAGGTAGCTTCCCTTTTCTCTCTCTTCTTGTAAGATTTGAGTGTGTCCTACTCTGTCAAATCTTTCTCTGATATGTCTGTCACTTTTTCTGTCACTCAGTTAAACATCACTTTCAAACAAGGGTGCTTCTGTCTTTACCCTCATTGTTTGGGGTTAAAGGCATGTACTACCATGTCTGGGCCTAAGCTTTTCTTTATCTGATACTTGCTCTGTACCAAGGTGACCTTGATCTCAGATCTGCTTGCCTCTGTCTCCTGGATTAAAGGCATGCTTATATTCCAGCCAGATCACACAGACCTACACAGTCTTTGGATGTGATCTGTTGCCAGAACAGCCATGTTCTGAATTAACATTCCTCTACACAAATATGTACATGCAATAATGCAATGTTCTCAACCTTCCTAATGCTGAAACCCTTTAATAGAGTTCTTCATGTTGTGGTGACCCGCCCAAACCATAAAATTATTTTCATTGTTACTTTATAATTATAATTTGGTACTGTTATGAATCATAATGTAAATATATGATATACAGAATGGTCTTAGGTGGCCCCTATGAAAGGGTCATTTAATTCTCTCTGTCCCCAAAGAAGTCACAGACCACTCTTATTCATTATGCAGAGCTACTGCAATAATGGATATTTTTTAAAAAGTTAATATATATGATTATATATTTCTTGAAATGCTGGTATTTAACTCCATCTAGAAAGGGCCTCCATAAATATAGAAAAGAAACCTCTAGAAAAGGGAATTTTAAAAAATAAAATAAAGGGATGGGGTGATGGCTCAGTTAGTAAAATGTTTAGAGTACCTTAGTTTAGATCTCTACATTGGTAGAAAAACTCTAATAAGGGAAATCTCACAGGTTCCACTCCTATACAAAGAGTTATACGCAACTAATAACTGATGAGAGAGGGAGAATCAATCTTCCCTAGGATTGAGCATCCTGATTGGTTATTCAATACCAAGTGGTTGTCCCGAGAAGCACACGCACACGCGCACGCACACACACACACAAACAAATACACACACACGAAATAGACTCAGCAAGTTATATTTCTTTTCTTTTTTTCTTTTTGGGTTTTTGAGACATGGTTTCTCTTTGTAGTCCTGGCCCTGCTGGACTCGCTTTGTAGATCAGGCTGGCCAAGAACTCACAGTGATCCACTTGCCTCTGCCTCCCTGAGTGCTGGGATTATGGGCACAAGCTATATTTCTACATGTCACAATAATAAAGAAAGAGAGGCTATGAATTTGAGAGGGAGCAGGGAACACAGGAATAGTTGGTGGTAGGAGATGGGAGGATGGGGAAATGATGTAAATACAGTACTCACATATGAAATTGTCAGTAATATTGATGATGATGATGATGGTGGTGGTGATGATGGTGATGGTGATGATGATGATGATGGTGGTGATGGTGATGATGGTGATGATGGTGATGATGGTGGTGGTGATGGTGATGATGGTGATGATGGTGGTGGTGATGATAATGATGATGGTGATGATGATGGTGATGATGATGGTGATGATGGTGATGATGGTGATGATGGTGGTGGTGATGATGATGATGATGATGAAACAGCCTGGTATGGTAGTGTATATATGAACTGTAGCTCTTGCGGGGAGTGAGGATGGAAGCATTATCAGAGTTTGTTAGCCAGCCAGTCTACCATTAATGAATGCATGTCTCAAAAACAAAAATGGACAGTGATTGAGGAGGATACCTGAAGTTGACTGCTGACCCCATACATGCATGAATACAGAGACACACAGACATGAATACATATATGCCACATGCAAACACATTAGAAAACTCTTCCAAGTAGCCTTGAGCTGTTGTTATTACTTGAAACTGTATTTTATGAAATCATTAACCCAGTGGATTGCATTGGGCATTTATAATCTTTTCAAAACAGCTTTGGATGGGTGAGGTTTTGCTCTGGTTTGAGCCATGTGCTTGATTGAAATGGCTTGGGCTTGCTTAATATCCAAAAGTAAGTGAAGCCAGAGTCAAAGGCAGGGGACAAATTCTCACTATAAGACAGTGCAGAAAGTTAAAACCTTTCAGGCCGGAAAACACAGGTGCTGCTACGGTGAGGACAGTGCACTGTCCAGGTGAGCATTACATTGAGCCTCTGGGAATTCCAGGAATCTCCTTGCGGAACTCTAGCCTGGCTGGAGGCAAACAGCTGCAGTTTGCTTTGTGTGGAGCTTGCAGCTGTTTATGCTTTGCAGCGTAAGTATCATGGGAACCATTCTCAGTCCTGCAGCTGCCTTGGCCTGCGTCATAGTAGCAGAGATGTCCAGGTACTTTTTGATAAACCACAGCCATTAAAATCTTCCTGGTTAAAATCAGGGAGATTGGAAGAACTGAGGCTCCCATTCTTTCCTTAGGAAAAGGGAATTTTGGGTTGTTTCCTGTATTGGCTTTGCCCTCTCCTCTCGCCTTCACATTTTCCTTATTCTTCCAAGAAAACGAAACAAAGCAAAACCAGAACAACTTTAGTGTGTGGTGAGCATGGAATTTGGATGACATGGAGAGAACTGTACAGGAAATCAGTCTATGTGATTCAGACAAAAGTACTGATTTGTCATTTTACACAACATGTGTGATGTTTTAGGCAACTTGTGTGCAGAGTTTGTAGACCTAGTTACTTCTGTTACTCTTCAAGGTCAAATAATTACAGGTTATATTGTGTTTTAAAGACTGAAATCCCCTAAATTAATTCTTTGTTACTATTTTCTTATGGAAATTACTTTGGCACAATGCACTTTCAGTTTTTTGTATACTTTGATATATCTCTATCTTTGGGGTATGTACAACAGTGCTGATCTAGATTTCGCCAAATTCAAAGTTTGGCCCATATCTGCTTATGTTTCCTATGTTTTGGTGTTCATGGTTTCTGTAGAAAGAGCAGTGTTTAATACACGGCCAAACTTGTGCTTATATCTTGAAAATATTTGTCATTTGGCATTACAAATAAAACCATATTGTTACTAGTAATCCATGTTGTTCATTCTGGAGTTTGCATATGTTGGTGACCCTTAAAAGTCCAGTTCAGGACAAAGGTTAAGTGAACTCAAATGAGTCAGCTGGTGACAGCCTAGTGACAAGATTGAGTAGATCAGATATGATAGTTGATATACAATGATTATGGAAAGCCATCAAAAAATTATTCAAGGCAAGGACTGTTTCTACTTCTACATGATTCAGATATACCTAGTCCAAAAATACCAAACACAGTTGGGTGCCAGTTTTGTGCAGAGCTGGAAGGCTTTCAAGTAGTCTGCAATAGTCCTTTGTGGGCTAGGTTGCTTTAATGGCTGCTTATTCACCCTTTGGAAAACATTCCTCTATAGTCACCAGTTATCTCCTTCTAATCTAGACACCTACAAGATTAAGTTATTTTGGTCATTATTCTCCATATTTTAATGGCATTTGACATCAGTAACTCTTATATATTCTCATTTTCCCCTCACTCTTTCCATATAGTCTCTTAAAAATGGATAATGCCTATAGAATTATTTCCATGTTCTCTTTCGAAATAAGGAAGATACATAATGTTATATAGGTGACATGAGATAGGACCTGAGAGATAATGTAATAGAGACTTAAACAAGGCAGATCTTTGTTATTCTCTATGAGGGAGGAATGAGGGAAAGGATGGGCCTGTACCGCACAAAGCTTGCCTAGATCTTGGATCCCCAAATGACTGTATCACCTTTCCAATCTTTGACTGTTCTTACACAACTATGCTATAGGCAGAGGGTAGAAAAGGAGAACTAGATGGTCTATGTGTGTATTAGCCATCTTTTAAGGGGGAATCTTGTGAACTGCTTTATATTGCTTTATAGACATTTCCAAACACATCCTGTTGGACAGATTTTTGTCATCCACTATCTATTAACTTCTCATCACTGTGACAAAATACAAGAAAAAAAAAACCCTAGAGGTAAAATGGTTTATTTTCATTTAAAGTTCCAGAGAAGTGTAGTCTATCAGGGTGGTGAAGACAGGGCAGCAGGCAGGAAAGGTACCACGGTAGGAGAAGGAGGGTGGCTGGTCACACTGCCTCTACACTTTGGAAGCTAAGAGTGAACAGGAAGTGAGGCTGGGCTGTAAAACCTCAAGTTTTGTTCTTCGACAAGTCTCCACCTCCTAAAGGTTCCACAGTCTTCCAAAATAGCACCACTAGCAAGAAAACAAGCGTTCGAACAATGAACATACGGGGGACAACCACATTCAAACACAACACCAGAGACACTACTGTCATACGAGGTAGGTTGGAACATGCAGCCTTTTTTTTTCATTCATATACAATTTTATTATAGTAGAAAAGGAAAGCAGATAGGCATGGTTGTGAATGCATTAATCTCAGCACTTGGAAGAGAGAAGCAGGTGGTTCTCTAAATTTGAGGGCAGTCTAGTTACTTCCATACTATCCAGTGATACTTATCGAGATCTTGTCCCCAGAAAAAGAGGAGGAGAAGAGGGGGAGGGGAAGGCGAAGGAGGGGAAAGCGAAGGACAAGAAGAAGGAGAAAGAGGGGGAGGAGGAGTAGGAAATTTTCCTACATGTGTTATCAGAAGTTTTGTTTTTTTTTAATTACATAAGCATGGATTTTATGTATATAAAGATATTTTCTCATGATACTAGGTAAGAAACAAAATTTCACTTTGCTATCCTATCAGGTAATTATTAGAGCTCCATTTATTCATTCTCTACCAGTATTACATAATGATATTTCTAACTACAAGCTTCAAATGCATGCATGTTTGCATGCGTGCCTCTATGGTATCTGTTACAGATTTTCTTCTCATTACCAATAATATAAATGTATGTGTATGTCTGTATGTATATTTGTATATATATATGCATGTATTTAATATATTTTATATGTATCATTAAGCACATATATATTTTCATACACATATAACTTTCTCACCACTATTAAAGACAATCTCTTAACATCATATAATATTATTTTTTAGTTAAGTCACAGTTACCCAAGTGTCTGACTCAGGTAATAAATACATGTTTAGAGATAAGAAAGGAGAAATTTCAATCTTTGTTCAAGGAAAGGCAGAACTGGGATATGAGAGAGATGAAATCCTGATGACATCACCTTCATGTACACACACACACACATACACACACACACACACACACACACACACACACACACACACTTCATTATTTTGTTAGTCCTTGAGAGTTTATCAACATTTGGTCTTGGGCTATACAATACCAGTTGTTTATGCTTCAAAATGAATAATGTAGTTTTGGGATAAACTTTGCTATGACTAATTTCGCTCTGCTTTCTTCATTTATATTTATGCACTAGGAGCATCTCAATTATTTTTGGTCATTGTCTATTTCATATAAGTTTTAGAATATGCTCCAGAAGATCCAAGAAAGAACACTTAGTGTTTTGGATTGAGTTTTGTTGAATTTATTGATGATTTCATGGGAAGTTGATGTGTGTGTATGTATGTATGTATGTATATATTACTGGTAATGAGAGTGATGGTAGGGAATGTTAGTTTCATTATGTGTTTTAAAGTATGATTTATTTTTCTCCAGAATCTACTAGGGAATTATAGTAGAAGGATCACCCTACCTCAAGAATATGTAGCCTATCATATTGTTAAAAGCATTCTTAAGGAATGTTATTTAATCTGAGCACCACCATCCTAACCTGCTCATGCAGCGCTAAATTGACATCTGCTTTCTATTGCCATATTCCTTTGGAAACATGAATTATCACTCAAATATTTCATTAGCCATTAAAGCACAAGATATATAAAAAATTTATCATCTTTTACAAATTGATTCTCCTGTCAAATTCTGCTATTTTGTTGTTATAATATGTTACCATTATTATTAGATTTTAGTATATCAGCTTTGAAGACACTGCACAAGATAAGAATAGATTTCTCGGGTTGTCCCCTAACATATATTATAAATTATCATTTCTAATTTCTACTTAAAATTCTAGGGTAAAATAATAATAAATATGTATAAACATATGTGATATAATATTTAATATTTCTTGAACATGAAGTAGATATTGGCATAATAAACAGAAAGCTGTGTTTGTTAAAAAAATCTAGGGCCTAGTTAAGATTAATTCAATAATATTTCAAAGATACTAATATCTACTGATCATCTGGTGTGTCAAAGATAATATATTAGCTGCTACAGATTATATAAGAGGCAAATGTTATCTGGCCATTTTCTTAAGAATCTTGGCTTCATAATAACAAAGGAGATATTAACTACTAGATTTGTATAATATTATTTAATTATGTATTAACTAAATGTAATCAGTTGCTCAAATATCTTTGTCATAAATATTTGGCTGAATATAATACAGGAGAAATTTCAATACTTGTTGAAAGAAAGAAAGACTTGTGAACTGAGAGAGATGGACTCCTGATGATATCATTTCAATACCTTTGTCTGGCCATGCTCAAATACTAAATACAATACATTTCTCCTCTCCTTTCTTTTCCTTTAATTTCTTTTTGGTAACCTTTCAACTTTCCACATTAAATATATTATTGTATCTCAGCCGTTTTCCATTCCTCGTTATGGGTCTAGCTGAGAGTTAATTCTGCCATTGAAAGAACTGTGGTTGTCTGCCCTCAATCAGAAGTTGACTTTTCTTTTTCTGGAGATGCCTGCCCTCCTTGACTGTTGCACTTATTCTTAGGTTACTCTTAGATTCACTGCTCCCTTCGAGACTGGTTTGGCTCCTCTCGCTTCCAGCTTCTATATTTGTGCATCTGATGCATATATTGTCAAAATTTTTAGGGTATCAACAAAAAATAAAATAAAATGACAGCTAACTAAGCATTAGATGTATTCTACCTCTCTTAACCCATGTCCTCTAATGAGCCTTCTCTCTCATTCTCTCTCTCTCTCTCTCTCTCTCTCTCTCTCTCTCTCTCTCTCTCTCTCTCTTTCTCTCTCTCTCTCTCTCTGTGGTGGGAACTAAAGTTGTTCCTGTTAAGCTCCACTGTTAGACTACTTCCCAAGTCCCTAGCATAATTTTTAACATAAAAAATTATTTACCTTATGTTTTATATTTCCAGTCACAATTGATGTCCAATTCTTTTTGTTTGTTTTGTTTTGTTCTTCGAGACAGGGTTTCTCTGTGCAGCCTTGACTGTCCTGGACTTGCTTTGTAGACCAGGCTGGCCTCAAACTCACAGTTATCCACCTGCCTCTGCCTCCCGAGTGCTGGGATTAAAGGCGTGCACCACAACTGCTTGACTTGATGTCCAATTCATAGTTAGCACTTAAACATTTTGTGAAATAAACTTGTGGGGAGATGAGTATTCTAGAAGTCAGAAAAAAGTTGACCATTCATCCACAGCATCCTCCAACTACAGGATAGTCTCTGATTCAGCGTACATATTTAAAACATTCTCTGTGACTTCATGGGTAGCTAGGAACTTTTTCTTCAATCATAAATATTCTTCTATTGTAGGTATGTTTTCGAATAAAGTTTCAAATAAAATAATCTAATTGTTATCTAGAAACCTAATCCTTTGACTCATTCTTGAAAAAATTTTGAATCGATTGATTAATAAATTTACTGATTTTATTTGAGTCTTTAATTTAGTTTGTCACTAACTTTTTATTAAATTATGGATTACATATGATATACTTGATATAATACAGGACATTTAAAGAAATAGATAGGTTTAGCTGGGCACAGTGCCACATGCCTGTAAACCCAGTACTCAAGGAGGTAGAGGCAGGAGGAATCCTGTGAGTTCGTGGCCAGCCTGATCTATAAAGTGATTTCAGGACAGCAAATGCTACATAGAGAAAGCCTGTCTCAAAAATCCAAGGGGAAAAAAAAAAAAGGAAGAAATAGCCCCATTTTAGGTCTGGAAAGCAGTCTAACTTATTCTCTGTTGGAGAATCAGTTCCAGATGGCATACTGCTAATTTATGACCACAGAGGCAATGGTTTTATTGTTCTCTTCATTCTTTTTATCTTTACTGAGTGTCCAATATAGTTATTTGAATATAATATTAATATATAACATTTGCCGAACAAATAATGTGCATTTATAAAACGTTTAATAAGAACCAATGGTTGTATTTCATAAAAAGTCAACCCCCATAATGACATTTACTTTATGGTTACTCGGCTAATTTGCAATCTCTGCCTGAAAGATCTGTTTGTCCTTCAATAGGGCAATGTGTGAATGTAAACATAGAAGCGAGTAGACATTAGGGGAACCTGGAACAGGAGATTGGTATTTTACAGTACATCTCACTTTTAAATTACCCAATATGTAATTTTATGGGAGGGCCTTATTGCCATTTGAAGCCTGTTAATAAGAAGAGCAGTGGCTTGAGTAATCAGAATCTGTAACTCCCTACTTTCAGCCTCCTGGTAACCAGCACCTTGAACGATTCTACATCATCTTTCTGTATTACAAGTGAAAAGGCTGAGTTAATTTTGCTAAGGTTTCTTCCTGCTGTAATTTTCTTTGTTTCATAGCTGATCTCTGGTCCATAGCTGAAGGCAGTATTTGTCCCTCCTACTATTCAGCCCAAAGAAATGGTTCTCATGTAAAAATACAAGACCAATGTGATGAGACACATTAAAAAAAAAAACTAGAAACTTGTCTTTTTATGGGATTTCAAACTTTTAAATATTGGCCATAATAAAATCAAATAGTTTTTAAACTATCCAATCCAAACCAAACACAGCACAGAATTGGGCTTGGCCCTTGGGCCGACAGTTCAGGCTTTAACGTTTTCTTTTCTATCCTTGCCATTCACAGGGATTTTGTTTTTGTTAGCAAAGAGAAGAAGCTGCACATCATTTTTTCCATGTTGCCTCTACAAATGGTAGATGGAGCACAGAAGAATGGATCCCCTAATATGTAGATTAAACACTCTAGCATGAAATTATAGCTGTAGTATGAGAAAAATTCTGTTCATGGTCACATTTTATTGAAAATTTCAAGGAAGAACATGGCAAATTTATTTTTACAGACACACTAAGTAAAAAATTACTGTATTATGGGGGGGGAGGGGAGACATGTCCAGAAAGGATTTCAGCATCATCACAGTCAATTCTGAGGAAACCGTGAGGTCCGTTCTCATGTTCAGTCAAAGAGACAGTGTTAAGTAGACCTGGTAAGGGACTAATATTGTCTAATATTTAATCAATTATATTCCTTTTAAGTTTTATGCCTGGTGGGGATCATCTCAGCTTCATAAAAATGGCACAACAAAAAAATCAACTGGACACTGGAATAAGACTTGGATATGATTCTAAGTTCAGTCATTAACTGGGTAAACCTAAAATAATTAATATTGTCTATCTATGCCATCTATAACTCTTTTACAAAAGAGATGCTATTTGTAAAGGCTTTTATGGGGGCACATAAATAATACATGTAACACATAGTGCCTGTGAAAATGATAGCTACACTTAAACTAAATTGAACAGACTTTAGAAGAGTGCAATTATATGACACTTTGTACCTTACAAGGAAACAAGAAAAGCATTATTACTTCTCTGAAAAATTTAATTCTCTAGTTGAGGTAAATAAGGCATAATCACAAATGGTTAGTATTTGTGGCACAGTGTAATGACTATCATCCCTTAGAGTACCTGAGAGCACACTCAAAAGACAGTTCTCTACTGCTTTTTTTCCTGAAAACTTCTGTTATGGTTGTTAGCTGTTGGAGTCGTGCCTATCTCAGTAAGGAGAGAGAGGTTGGGAAGATATACTGAGAGGCCTTTTTGAAGCACATAGAATGATATAATGCATATTTTCTAGGAAGCATAGGTATATAGGAAGGATATCAATTGAAGACAATACAGGAAATAAAGTATTGGAAGTAAAGGGCTTAGAAAGGTAATGCTCTTAGCAGAGAAGTACACTGCTTCTCGATACCATCAGGTTTCAGTAGAGTAATCAAGTCATAAAGAATATGGGGAGCAGAAACTGTGACATCTCCTTACTATATATGGAATTTCATTGTTCTTCAAAGGCTCTATGATTCATCCCCAGGGTGGTGCTCCTTGGCTATGGAGGAGCCCATGCAAGACTGATTATAGGGAAGGCACTCATATTGGATTTCCCCAAACAGTGTTGCATGACCCTTTCCTCTTCCTCTTTTTGTCTCCTTGCAATGAGCTAAAGAGTGTTGCCCCAATGTTCAATCTTGCTGTGCTTTGCTGTTTCATTGCAACCTCAGTAAGGAGAATGGTTATGCATAGACTCTAGCCTCCAGCCATGAGCTCATACAACCCTTTTATATTTATGTTCATTATCTCCATGATAGAAAGGCAACGAGTGCATTGTTTTCTGAAAACATGTAGAAACTTCAGCTAGACAAAGTTTGATATAAAACACAACAACAACAACAGCAAAACACATAAGAAAGTGACCTGAAATATTCTCTCTTGTAAGAGATATGTGGTTTATGCTTAGCAAAGCACAGATTTGATGTGAGCTCTTACAGAGGAATGGCAGGATTGGGTTAGAATTTATAAGAACTTAAAACCAGAAAGACAAGAATTTCTCCCTAGAGAAACCAAGGAAGAGCCATCTACCTTAGCCTCCACTTTTGTAGCAAATGCCAAACATGGCTGATTATTTTTTTTTAATCTATGAGGAAGCATCAATGAGGTTGTAATACTAGACACCTAATACCAGTTACATAAAAATTACATTGTTGTTCAAATGTATAATTCTGCTTTTTCTAAAGTAGTAGAAAAATTTAAAAGTATTGTTATTTTTATTATCATAATTTAAGAGATTGTCATAGCTATGAAAGTCGAATGAGCAGTTATAACTGGGGAGTGCTCTGAGAATGAGAGAAATCTCACAGAATTGTACAAAATATGCAATAAGGAAGAAGTTGTGAAGAGTTGATGGAACACCATAAAGTGAATAATGACGTCAGAAACTGAACTTTTCTCTGAGAACCTAGCGAGTCTAAAGTGCAATTCTGTTTTTTTAAAAGTACAGCTCTTAAATGATAAGAAAACTAAATGAGAGAGTCAGACACAGATTTAAAGAAATATTATGCATATAATATGGGAATCTGCGGAATGATAAAAATGGAAAAAGTAACAGGAAAGTAAAAAAAAAAAAAAGAAGAAGTTGTTCTGAACAGAAGACTTGTCTTTGACTGAAAAGAATGATTGATTATTCCTTTAGATTTAATGGAAATATATTAGCTCTTACTTTAAGCCTCTTGGAAAATTGAAGATTGAAGATGAATTAAATTGGAGAGATTTAGAGCTAGCTGAAACAGGTTGCATAGAAAAATAACAGATAAGATTGGCATACATTTTCTTCAAACTACTAAAGTCAATCAGGACAGAGGGTGAAGATAGACGGTCCTGGACGTTTACTGTGTATTGTTTATTGTTGTGGAAGAGCCCTTTATACAACAGAATTGTCACAAGCAAGTTTGGAGAAAGAAAAGATATTTCAGATAGGTCCCGAGAGAGCATGGTGTGAGTATACTTCTGAAAAAGTTAGTAGCACAAACATTATGTAAATATAACTGAGAATTCAAACAAAACTATTAACTGAAAAATAAAACAGAGATTTAGTCATGAGACCAAAAACTATTTGACATATCATTTTTTGGGGGATATTATTTTATTGTAGTTAAAATAATATCTAAAGGGATGTTGCGAAGGGTCATAAATGTGCTATGGAAATTCAGATAATTGTGACAAAAATGGAAAAATCTGTCAGGAAAACAAGAAAGTAACATCATGCCATATTGTATCCTGTAGGAGTATATACATTATTTTCATTCTTAATAATAACTAGAGGAACTAGGCCCTACTATATTTTTGGCATAGCAGCTATTTAATTCACTACTGCTCATAATAAAACACCGTGTAACTTTTTAAATCCACTGTAAAGGGAAAAAATATAACTGAATAGGTGTCATGATATGACCATAAAAGAAACAATAACAGTATATGCTAAAATGTCAAAACTGGAAGCTCTGTGTTGTGTCCTTCAAGGAGTAGGTTGTTAATATATATGGACTTGTCAACATCTTTACAATAACCATGTACTATTATACAATAAAAACAAATAATTACATTTTTATTCAGGTGACAAATGATATCAAATAAGTAAAATTATTTTAAATATGAGAGAAAAGCTGCTGGTAGTACTACCAAGTAAGTGAAAAGAACCAACACATTTCTAGTTCTGTAAGTCCATATACAAACAGACAAATATGCTTTTGAATGGTGACAAAAGGGTTGAGGTTCACTCATTTTTGATGGAAAATTCCTAGAATTATCTAATGTTATTAAAGCGATGACAAAACTAGACAATAGACAAGCACGGGGGAAGAGTTGGTGGGGTGCTGGCTGTGAAGACAGAACATCAGATTAAAGGACTGGCATAGCATGTTTAGTGAGTGGGAGCCACTGGAGAGAATTTTACAAGGGAAGTGATGCAAACAGCTTTGTGCTTTGAGAAGGTTCAGGCAGAAGTGTTATTGTTTAGGTTGGATTCAAATGGATAATTGACTGGAATTCATTGTAATGGTCTAGACAGGAAACTCATCATGGCAACAGGAGTGGGAAGGAGGAGAGGCAGTCCATGTGATAGAGGAGATCAGCTAAGGGGACTTGGGGACAGAGTTTGGTGTCAATGAGTAGGAACAAAAGAAACTAAGGAGACACGGAGCCAAATTGTTAGCATAAAAATGGTACACTTAACATGATTGGGCAGGTGAATGCTATTTTAAATATGTTTAGTTCTTGCTACTATAGTGATATCTTTGGAGGTTTCATAAAACTGTGCCTACAGATCTGAACCTTTGTGTTAACTGAGTCTTCCTAAGAAATGCTCCAATAAGCCTACAGTGATCTCATAGACTGATTCTACACTCCTTTAGAGCACAAGGTAGGAAAACAAAGATTTTTCCATTCCTTCATAGCAATACGTTAAACAGTGGCTCCTTCCTTGATTGCCAAGTGCCTGTAAACATAGCTATTGATGCTATCTAGATCATTGAGTTCCTGGGTGATTTTGGACATGTCGAGTCAGGTCAGAACTGAGGTTCTAGCAACTAAAGCTCCAGCCCAGGCGTCATCAACTCAGGAGCTTGCCTTCTCCCACCCCATTTAAGAATCAGTGGAGTACTGGGGTAGAGTGGATCCTCAGCCCAGTTCTAGTCCCCCATTTCTATGCTGGTGTGGAGCCTGAAGCCAGTGCTTAGGGCTCTATTGGCCGCCTTCACTGACCTATGTTACCAAGAACAAACTATGTGTTCCCATGTTTATTTTGACTCACATGGAGGCTGAAAGATGATTTTTTAAGAGTAGGAATGGGGGCCTATGGTACTTACTTAAAGTTCTTTGTGGTACTTAGAGGGAAGTACAGGAAAATCTGGGCAGCCCACAGTATGAGCCTTCCAGGTGAACTCCTGCCATGAGTCACCATACAGTCCAGAAGGGGCATTCCAAGATGCAAAGAGAAACACTCAGTGAACATGGTAATGAAAGGAGGCTTGAAATCTGAAAGTGTTTTAATAATTTGGTGACTGGTGATAATATGCTAAGCATCTTAGCTCATAAGCAGAAAATTAGGTACAGATTTTTAACACGGCTTCTTCCCAAACCACAATTAGAAGCCCATTTAATGGAATCTTCTCAGGCCTTTGTGACTCAGCCGACTGAAATCACCATTTCCTTTAGAATCTGATTGATGAGAAACATACAAAAGAAGAGATGTGTAACCCTTTGGTTTAACCTAGTTTTCTTTTTTGACCACTACTGGCAATGTTCTCAAGGAGAAGACCTTTGCTTTCCTGTTTGTTTTTAACCTACACTTCCTTTCATGTCTATAGACACTGTCATCCCTCAGGGGCTCTCACAGGATAGATATAGCCACTTGTCTGAACTTCATATCTCTAATGTCTAGTGACCATAGTTGGCTTGATCAAGGTATGGCAGCTTAGCCAGTATTCACAGGTGCTAGAAAGTAGTGGTGGTGGATTACCAGATATGCCGTATTTAAAGACAGACAATGAAAGAAGCCAACCAAGATAAGAAGGATGTGGAGAGAAAGCAAGATGTAGATAACCAAAATGGTCAAGTGAATCCATAATTATCCTACTCCTGGGACTGTCAGATCTACTTTCCTATATTGTATGACCCCACTCTTCTTGGACACCTGCGGACACTCCTGAGACTCATTACAGAACAAGTACTTGGAATAACTTGACCAGGTTTCTGTTCTTTGTAATAAGCGATTACAGAGGCCCTATGTCATCTATCCTTTAGGCTAATCCTTTTATATTAATAAAATTCAATAACTGACAATACTAGATTTGGATCATGTTCACTGTTCATCTCATACAGACATGCTAGGAAAACTTGTCAAGGCCTCTCAGACAACTTAATAGGGAATAGGACAAGAAATCTTAGTATGGATTTCTTTCTTTAGAGGTCCTTAGAGAAAACTCTTTTCTACTACTAAAATGCTTAACACATAAAGAGTGATAGCCTAAGTGTCATAAACACTTATTAAAATATATGCAAATACCTTATACTATAGTATGCTAATATACTTTTTTTCTGATCAATTGATTTTTCTTTCATTCCTTGTAGCCAGTCTTTCCTCACTCATTATAGGTGCCGTGTTGTATAAGAGAACAACAAGTCATGACTCTAGATTCTGCACCTTGATCATTCTGTTCACTAGAACAATATTCCAGACTTTGCCAGTAACTACTGCACAACTATTGCACTCATGAACTTTCAACAGCTACTGCACAACTATTGCACTCATGAACTTTCAACAGCTGAGGTTACCTGCATGAGTTATGTACGAGATCAAGCCAGGTAAAACTCTAGCATAGACAGAGGAGAAATTCACAAGGCCTTACACTTAATTGAGGGGTTATTTAAGCAGTTGATGGCTACTGGGAGAGTGAGAGCCATTATTTTGGGGGAAAGTATGGTCACTGGTAGGTTGTGCCTGCTCCAGTAGATGGCCCTACACCCATATACATATGGGTGGCATTAAATGTACGTAATAGGTTCTTTATGAAAAGGAGAGGACAGGGAGCTAAGAGGTAGATTCATGAAGAATTGGAACGTGGAATGGATAGGAGGGGTCATAATTTATCATGTATATGAAATTCTCAAAAAATAAGAAATAAAATATTTATCAAAGAAACTGCTTCCTGGGGGAGGCAAGGTGATAAGCTTCTTATTTAACCTAGTTATTTGTGAAGAAAGTTGTTAAACATTAAAATGGACCTTTACAAACTCTCACAGACATTGGGCCTCAACACTTAGTTGGCTCTTATTGCAGGAAGGCTGATGGGTGAGCAAACGTGAACGTCCCATGACAATTGCAAATTCCTTTATTGGTCTGATATCAGAGAATCTCTGAGCTGGATTGCCTGTATTGCTCAGAAGGAAGTCTCTGAACGTCAGCTATGGAACTTGGCAGAGGTAGACTTCCACTATGCATCGAACATGGCTTAGAGATCTTTGGGCATCCCTGGCTCCCAGATAATTTTTCTTCACATGCCTGGTACATTGCATGTGTAGTTTCATGGTAAATATGTGCTTGAAGGGGGAAGAGTATAGCTCAGTTACTCACTTTCTGTAGGGATTTTGGTTTGCAGTATATTTTCACTAGCATGGCCTTACTTGACTTTAGAATATCATATGGTTATGTCCATTTTAAAAGTGAACTTACAAGACTCAGAAAAGTTAACAAGTTTCATATGCAGTAATATTGCTTATCTTAAAATCAAGGGTTTGATATTTTTACCAGTATTGAGGACTGAATCTAGGGGTTCATATATACCTATGAAATACTCTGTGACAAAGCTACACTTCCAGACCAAAGTCAAGAATTTGAAAAAAATTAATTGACACATAATTATATGTTATAACGAACTACAGCCTGAAAATCCAATCAATATAAATATACAATATATATACCAATCAAATCCATATAATCACCATCTACAAATATTTATATGTTTATTGTTTATTTAAGTTGGGAGATTTGGACTCCACTCTTTTAGCTAATCATAAAATAAATGATAAACTATAAACTAGTCACCTTACCATCCTGCATAAAGGTTTGGCTGTACATTTGTATCTGTGTTTTAACCACCTGTGATATATTCCCCTCTACTCTTCCTAGCTTCTAGAAAATTCTACCCTTTACTTTATGAAATAAATGTTTACAACTCTATATGAATAGGATTATTCTGTATTTGTCATCTTTATATAAATTTTCTCTATATTGATATTTTCTTCCTAATATAGTATCTTTTAATCCTATCCATATTGTCATGATGTTTTTAATTTTTCTACTTTTGAAGATCAGTGGCCTGAAGATGCATGCCTTTATTTCTCAACTCTCTATTCTTTTCATTGTTTTTTTGTTTGTTTGTTTGGGTTTATCTGATAACCAAGATGATCTACTTATTATGTGTATCCATGCATTTAAATAAGTATATATGCATGTATCTATCAATCTATCTATCTATCTATCTATCTATCTATCTATCTATCTATCATCTATCTATCTATCTATCTATCTATCTATCATCTATCACCTACCTATTTACCTACACTCTTGGTCCTAGTGTCTATGGAGGATGGAAGTGGGGAGGTGTCTTAATCCCCTGCACTGAATTTATAGATGGCTATAAGTCAATCTATATGGATGCTGAGAGATGGTCATGAGTTGGCCATGGTAGGCATTGGAAACTGAACATGGATTTTCTGGAAGAGCATTAAGCACTCTTAACTCCTGATCCATCTCTCCAGTCCTTTGTTATAGTTTTGTAGGGTGTTTTGACATTTGTTTGCTATACCTCCAGCGTTGTTGTTTCTGGTCAAGTTTATTTTTGTGGCTAGAAGTCTTTTGTGGTTCCATATGGATTTTAAGTTTTTTGTTTTTGTTTTTGTAAAGGAATCCATTTCACTTTGATGAAGATTTCACTGAATCTATAGATAGTGTATAATAGTATGGACATTTCAAGAATATTACAATTGGACTGTCCATAAATATGGGTTATATTTTTATTTTTATGTATCTCTTCAATTTCTTCATAATATTTTCTTATATTCTTTATAGACATCATATACTTCATTGGTTAAATTTATTGTTAGGTCATTGACTATTTCGTAGTTATTTTGAATATTATTGTTTTCTTCATTATTACTGTCATCAAGTTCATTATTGGTATATAAAATGCTGTTGGTTTTTATATGTTTATTTGTAGTCTTAATTCCATAATTAATTTATCAGTTTTAGCATATTTTGGTGGCATCTTCAGGTTTATCTCTCTATGTGGTTATATAGAGATATTTATAAGCCAAAGATCTTCTAAATTTATTGTTGTACCATTAATTTCTTCATTCCTTACTCAGAAAACATTCTTTGAATAACTACCTGGTTTGAACATCATTATGGAAGGCATACAGCAGTATTCTTTCTTTCTTTTTTTCTTTTTGCATTAGGAAAATCAAAGATTTTCTAATAAGAGTGAAATCCACTCTTATTGAGGAGGGGAGAAACAGTAGATGTTATTCAGACAAAGTGGGAGGTCTGATAGATTTCCAGATTGATCAAAGTTTTATCTTTAAACTATTCCAGTAGATCTGAGAAATAAAAATTAGGCAAGAAAGCAAAACAACAAAGTTCCACAATTAGGCAATCTCATATTTAAAAGATGACAGTATCTATCACCTCTATTTCCCTTCTCTTCTAAGAGTCATATTGAATATATCCTCATGACTAAAGAAAATTAAACAGTTTTTCAAAAATATTTTCACTGCTTTAATAATTTGGCAAGCTGGTTTGTTTTTAAAATCTCAGTAATAATTAAAGACAGAATTCCAACTATGCCTTTTCATGAGAATGCCAAAGCTGTTTCTTCTTGGACCACATTTCACATAAGCTGGCAAGACTTTTTTCAAGGTCAAGTGGTAGGAGATGTTTCCACAACAGCCCCTAGAAAGAAAGACGCTGGCTGCTGGAGTAAGGCTGGATCCTGGATATCCCCAAGGGTTTATATATAAAAGGAAAATGCTTCCAATTAACCAAACAAAGATCTACTTTCCTGTTTCATACATGGGGCATTGGTCTACCTGACAGAAATGAACAACATCTCAAGCAAGATCTAAAGAAAAAACATGTCCAAATATGTTGGAAGATTGACTTTGTTAGTTCTGAGTTTGATAAGTGTCAGGAAATAGGACAAGGACTAATCCTTGCTAAGTCATTAGGTCATCATTTTTCTAATGAATCCCATATTCTATTGGCCTCAATGAGAGTCAACTCCCTACCAATGGGATAAACATTCCATTTGGAAGCAGGAGTGTATTTGCATGGGTGAGGTAAGGAGAAAGTTGATGACAAAACCTTGAGAGCAGCACTAGAAAGAAAGAGAAAAATAAATAAGCTTATGAATTAGAGAGAAATATGGTCTGATTTGATCACAGGGAATAAAAATCAAGACCCTTGTATAGTAAGAAGAGGGTAGGGCATTATAAATACACTGTCCTCAGTAACCACTGAGATACTTCCATCTAGGTGAATTTATGATTCCATGGGCTTATATAAAAAAAGACCATGAAGTTAGGAAGGTAGTGAGTCAGGGGTCACTGTATATAATCTTTAAAATATTAATAAAATATTATTTTAAAAGAAGCATCTGGGTGGCAATACACAGGGAAATTTCACTCTATAGTATTAATTATGGGCTATATGAAGAACAAGGGATTGAAGAAAAGTCCTGTAACTGTCTAAACAACACTTAAGGCCATGTATTAAGATAGGTAAAGAAATTTATCAATAAAAAAAAGAAATAAGAAAGCATTTACATTGCTATTTCAACATTATGTTATTGAAATACGGGACTTCTTACTTAGAATACACCCATAACATAGAATGGGGACTTTGTACATAAGCATAACTGTTGTAAGACTTAGACAGCTCTGGTAAATTTGTATGTAGGAGTAATTGAAAATCCATCATAGGGAAGATTTTGAGTGTGGGTCTTGATGGATAAATAAGAGTTTTCCAGGATAAAGATGGGGGAAGCATATTTCTCCTCTTACCCTTTTCAACAACTCCTGTTAAAATAAAATGTGTTATTTGAGAAATCCCATGCTCATCATTGTCAAGGGTAAATAAATATATTAGAAATAACAGTACTGGGGATAGAGAAGCACGTTCTCCAAAAGAAATACAATGTGAGCCTCAAATATAACCACAAATGTAATTTTAAAATTTGTAGTAGCCACATTTTTTTGAAAAAGCAAAGAGAAATAATTTAAATTAATTTAATGATATACTTTTTTCTAACTTAGTATTTCCAAAGTATCTACATTTCAATGTCCAACAAAATTTTAGTGTGATATTTTATAGTTTTTTTACTAAATCCTTGAAATATCCTGTTATATATTTTTAAATTTCCCCATTGCATATTGCATATTTCAAATTTAAAGTACAATTCTGCAAAGGAAAGTTTCCAGAGTTTAAAAGACATATGTGGTTATTGGCAATTTTATTGAATGGCTTAGATAATCAGCTTGTTGATTTTGGCTGGAGAGAATTGGTATCTGGAGGTTATGGCCTCTCTAGGGATGGTACATCAAAGATTGGTACTCAGAGTATTCTCAAAGAATACGGACAGACAGATCCCATTCACCAATTATCCCAATGACAAGCTTGCATTCTCTGATTTTATCCAGAGTTGTCCAGCAAGGTCCGAGCTGGTGTCTGCTACTCCACCCATAGAAAGTATGTCCAAGTCAAGTTTTCCTGGGAAAATTCTCATTTTGCTTGACTTTTATTATTTTATGTTAAAAGCCCACAGGCAGCTCTTCTCGACACCTAATAATGTTTTCCCCAGCTCTCTTAGGAAGCAAGACCTTGACGTTTTCCTCACATATAAGCCCCAGTGGACACTGTCTCCATTTCATCGAAACACTGCCCAGAAATGAGCTCACAGACCTTCTCCTCATCATGGCCAGAGGCAAGAAGGACTGTCTGGGACACCAGAAGGAGAGGTCAGAGACAAGCTTGACTTCCCTGAAATAATGTGCTAATATTTCCAATCCCTGAGACAAGTCACAGATGGTGCTTCAAACTGACTCAGCTTTGGCCCATGCACCCAGCAGAAACTGGCCATGGAGACTCCATAATCCCATTATCTAGTATGGGCAATAGAGTTAAGTCCTTGTAGACTTCGTTTGTTGTGTCCTGCTTCTTATTTACCACCTGGGTTCTACTAAGTTCTCTGGCCCTGACATTCACATAATGCTTAAGGTAATAGGAAGTCATTACAGTTGATCTGGTGACATTCTTGAAGGAAAGTTCGTGATTATATTTTTCTTTCTGCAAGTTCAAGGGAATCTCCTCCCAAGGACATGATTCTAGCTGCTGATCATGTAACCAGAACCATATAGAAAATGAACAAACCCATGCTTGACATTACTTGTCTAAGATATATGTGGATACCATGAGACTATTTGAAGGAATGGGCCATTTATCCACATCCTTTTTGTCATAGTCAAAAAGCAGATCCTGCATAAGATATAGGTCTAAGAAGTTGATATATCTTCTACAAGGTCATAGCTAGTTAGACTGTGTGTAATAACAGTTTTATATGGACTTCGCAACCACCACCAGCACTACCACTGCCATTATCCTCTTCTTCTTCTTCTTCTTCTTCTTCTTCTTCTTCTTCTTCTTCTTCTTCTTCTTCTTCTTCTCCACCATTTTTATTTTTCTTGAGTTTTATACATTGCCTGTGTTTTTATATTTTCATTTATAAAGCTCAAAATGCAAACTAACTTACAAGATGATTCTTTGTATATACAGGCACATGCCTATGTGTATTACATTATAATACAATGATTACAGTCATTGATTACAGGTAAATAGATAGGACAAACCATAACAGACTATACCATTACACACAATGCTATCTACTGGTATTTGATCAAGTCTCCTTTTATCCAAGAGCCATTGACTTAAAAACCTCGCTAGTCCATATGACAAATAAATAGGAGAATAAATAACTGTTTCAGTTTTCTTTGTTAGCACTCACTGTCACTAAATTTACTGTTTCATTTGATAATACTTTAATTAAGAATATAAATAGGCCGATTTTGTCCATTGATTTGCAGTCAGGCATAGGCTGTCAACTTTGTAATAAAAGCCTAAATCCCATATGGTTCTGTTTTGACATGGCATTTCAGAGCTGTGATGTATTTCCTCCCAGCATGACATAACCACTGCTGTCTTGAACCAGAGTAGCCATGATCACCTGTGTAGTAAACTCAGGAGATATGGCTTATTAACATTTCTTTGTGAAGGTAAGGAAGAGATTTATGAGACTTGCAAAGCCCTTCTATTCTATAAGATAATGTAAGAGATAAACAAAATCTAGGCATTGGGGTTTTTTGTACTGTATCTATGCTAGGACTTTTCAATGGAGAAGCATCTTGTGAATCATCTATGATGCAGTTGGAAATCTTAAACTGTTCCCAATGGTATATCTTTTAGTCACCAATGCTTCTGAAAATAACCCCAATGAACTCATTAGTTCATCATGCATGACTTGGATATAATATTTTTAAATTTCTTTTCTTTTCTTTATTTTATTTTTAGTCTTTTGGTGCTTTCTCTACTTGCTGTAACTAATCTCTCCAGGAAAGACATGTGATACTTAGTACCCAAACATGGACCAATAGAACTAAAGAGGCTCCTGGAAGGCCTTAAAGCCTGAACAATAGCTCACTAAAAGATGATAACAGGGAGGAGCTTGTTATCCTTGCCAGACATCCTCTGTGTATATGTAGTGAGGATAATGTGCTGTGGCTTTGGTCTACCTCAGCTGCAAGACTAATGAAGTGCCTAATAAATGTTACCTGCTGGAACAAGAAATGAAAGGCAACCAGCAGTCCTAAACTGAATTGTAATGGTTCCCTCTTAGTATCCAGAACATTTTACATAATGAATGATCTCCCTGGATTTTGTTTTGTTATCCTGCTCCACGTTAAAAATAAGAATGAAAATCCCAGCGCCAACCAGTGAGCTATCATCCTGTCAGTGATATCATCCAGTCAGGTGCCTGAGGATTCCCACATAATACAGGCTACTGCCATTTCTATTGGATGGATGCAGGAACTCAATGATAAGTTTCATATGCTGAAGAAATTGCACATTCTGGTTGCAATGCATGAGAAAGTCTTGATTGAATAGGAAACTCTTTCTCTATTGTCTGTCATTTATAATGCTGAAAAGCACTGTGTAACCTGCTGGTAGATGTATCACAAATGGCCTTACTCAGCTGTGTTCCCTGCTTGTTATGCAATCAACATGCCAGGGTGAAGTGTGCCACTAATGCAGTAGCGTTATGACTGTTAAGAGTGTGACCAATTATTTCACAATTATATGTAAGGCCCACCCCAAAAGAAGAAAGTCATGCTGGGTACCATAAGGTAAGCAAATGACTATAGCTAGCAAAATCACAGAGTGCAGTGAGGAGGCTATGGTTATTATTTTGTTAAGTAGACAAGATGCTGTAATATTGCCTTCTAAACATTTGTATTTGTGTTTGTAAATAA
This sequence comes from Acomys minous, assembly GCF_964271855.1. Lineage (NCBI taxonomy): Eukaryota > Metazoa > Chordata > Mammalia > Rodentia > Muridae > Acomys > Acomys minous. Next base: position 27,753,390 of record NC_140489.1, read on the forward strand.
CTGCTGCTGTCAGCTAGAGTAGAAAGAAGCTTCTTTTTATAATCACCTCAGAGACTAATAATTGATGTGGTGCAACTGCCTGGAGTTAACTGTTACTATGGTTTATAATGTTAAAGTGGCATAATTGTCCAATGTTGGGCCCTAAATGGATCAAGGCTCAAGGGAACATAGCAGAACAGGTAGTGGAAAAATATAAGAGTCAGAGAAAGCAGTGGAATATAATTACTTCCTCTGGGTGTGACATGGTTGTGGTTATCTTGAATCAGAGCAACTGAGATCAACTGCATGAAACCCTCCCTCATGAGGCTTGCACTAACAATCCGTCATGTATGGAAAGGGAAGGCTAAAGAGGTCCATTAAATTCAAAAGTCCCCTTCTAGATAATACAAGAGTTAAACAATTGCAGAAAGAATATCCTGTGTCTTGTATGAATGCAGCACCTGTCAACTAACAAAACCTATGGCCTATAGATGAGACAGGGAATAATAAGTGGAACATCCATCAGCAGAAGGGATTCAGAGTTAGACCCAGGAGCATGAGAGTCAGCCAGCAAGGTGTGAGAAAGATGGAGGCATGGTCCCTGACCCAGGTAGCCAGCCACATGGAAGAATGTAAATTAGTATTCATGGGTTATATTAAGTTACGAGCTAGTCAGAGAAGAGGCTAGCTACATGGCCTTGGTATTTGTGAATAATTATCTTGAGTCTCATGAGTCATTACTCCAGGAGCTTGAGGCTGGGAGGAAGAATACTGTACCCTACCACAACAAATGATGGCCCAGGGTGTTCAGGGTCTTGGGTAGTATATCTTTCCATAAATAGCTCAAGGAAATCTTCAGTGTTGCATCTTTAGTGCATTATTTGTACTGTGTGTAGGACTCTTTGGTTCCTAGAAGTTCCCAGGGAAATGATAGTGTGGCCATCTTTGAGTCACCTATACTTCTTTTACCAAACTGATAAATAGTATTAGTCAATTCGTTCACCAACCAGGACTTAGGTAGAATCCTTTATTTGATCATTGGTGGCTTCTCTTTTGGGATACATGGATGCTCTTTATGTTTCCTCAGGGGGGAAAATGCTGCAAAATACCATAGTTGTGAAAGTAAACTTCCCGCTGGTAGAAAATGGTTCATTCCTTTGAGACAATGAACAGAAGTGAGTGAGAGTTTACATTGATTTTGTCTTGAGATTTAAGTTGGAGAGTTTCACATGAGACTCATGTAAACAAGTTCACCTCTCTGGACAAGGTACTTACATTGTGTTTGGTATATACCAATGAGTAGTCTTTCTCTATGGTTTAGTCTCATTGGCTTCTGTAGTCATTACTTATGTTCTACAATTTGTGATGATGGGTATGCTAGTTTAGTATCTGGGGAGTTGCAACTCATGCTGAGACTGAATACTTGCAAACTATTGTGTTTGATTCAGCCAAGAACCAGAATGAAAATGGAGTTCCTTATTGCCAGAGTAAGCCAGGCCTTCTCATCCAAGATAACCAAGATATTAAATCCATTGATCCTTTTTCAATTAAAAGGAAGTAAAAAAAAAAAAAAAAAGAAGAAGAAGGAAATAAAAGAAACTAGGGCAAAAAAAATTTGAGTGGTTGTTAAAGTGAAGCTAAATCTCGGGAGACAAGATATCAGGTCCATTGTTAAGGGGATTTCGACTGAAGTGTTTGGAACTGGCACATGATATTAATCCACACAACCAGTGCAAGTTTAAAGAATACACCTGTGTTCATTGTGATTTAAAAAAAATCTCTATATGTTACTATCTTTTCTTCTCTCTTAAGACCCTGGCCATGTCATTGTACTCTCTGTTTCATAGATGTAAACACAACCATACAGGGATGTCTTAGTTGTGAGAAAATTCTGAAAGGACTGTGTAAAAACAAACCATGATCATCAGATATTATTAGTCACTTCTCAGGAATACTCAGAATTACACTTTTAAAAATAAGAAAACAAAAGCAACCCTGTCTCTCTGCTTGGCCTGCTTAGCATTCTTAATAGATAAAAATCTTCAATATTAGTAACATACTTAATTTCAATGTTACTACATTTGTGGAATGTTTTTCATGGATTCAAATTGTTAATTGATTAACTAGTTAATTAAATCAAAGCTGAACCAACTCTGTATTGACGCATCAGAAACATTCCTTTCTGATGATCATGGTTCTTCCAAGAATATTATGGCTCACATCAGTGAAAATATTGAAAATCAAGTTCTCTTTAGCTCATACTGGGCAAGGAATTGATGTTCCATGAAGTTCAACAAGGAGGAAGTAATGGATCTACCCACTGGGCAACCTATGTGGTTCACTGATCTGGAATGTCAATAAAGATACACACAATTCTACAGGTGAAAACATAGTTCAGACTCACATAAATTTGAAAAAAAAAACCCTTAATACATAGATACATGCTAAATTTTCCTTTCCATGAAAGATTGGTATAATTTTTTTCTCATCGAAGTTGAAAACTGTATGACTCATTCCTGTGTTTAGTTTTTTTAAAATGAATATATTGTATTTAAAGGTATAATTGATGAACTAAAAGCTAACCTGAATTATAGGTGGAAAATATACATTTAGGAGGAAGAAAGATGCCCCTGTTGTTAATAACACTTGTTCCTGGTGCAGAGGAACTGGATTCAGTTTCTAGTGCCCATATGATGGCTATCAATAATCTGTAACCTCAGCTCTATGGGTTCCAACACTCTTCTCTGGCCTTCTCAGGCATGATCCACATATGATGTACATATATATGTGCAGCTAAAACACTCTTGCATATAAAATGAAAATAAACTAATCTTTTAAAAATAAGCATTTAAATACGCAATCTTAGTAATTAAAATTATGTCTATTCAAATATAGTATTTCAGCCATGCAATGTTTTCATTTTACTTGCTAGATTTCAGGTACTTCAAAGTAAAATTAATTCCTTCTCTTTTTCTTTCTGGTAGTAGATGCTTATTTGTGCTTCATGGTCCAGCTAGGTTCTCAATTTCTTCATGAAGGCTCCAGGATGCTCCTGTCAAAAATCCTTCTTCTTGGAATTTTCAGAGCATTTGAGCTCACAGCACAGAGCTTAGCATTGAGTTAAGGCTGATGTGCATTCTTCCTTTGCCATATATGCTCTAGTGCTGAGCCCTGTTCATTCTTCTAGACTTTGCTGATATGCTTCTATATGTCTGATTTAGCATCTTCTGGTCACCTATTCTCTCTCTCTCTCTCTCTCTCTCTCTCTCTCTCTCTCTCTCTCTCTCTCCCCCCCCCACCCCACCCTCTCTCTCTCTGGCTTTCTGTCTGGCTTTCCCTCACTCTTTTTTTTTTCTTTATACCTCTTATCTTGCTTTGTTTGAGATGGGTTCTCACTATGTAGATCCAACTGGCCAGGAACTCACTCCATAGACCCAGTTAGCCTTGAACTCTAGCACATCTGGCTCCTACCCTCTTCTAAATAGCATAATTTCATGTTACCTAGGATCTATGTCAAATCGTGGTTTTCCACAAAACCTGCATGGACCAATTAGCCCCAGAGAAGTATAAACCACAGTGCTTACGAGTTATCTGATGAAAGGCCTTTTCATAGATACCTTTACGTATCTTTTCTATTGCGCGCACGTGCACACACACACACACACACACACACACACACACACACACACACACACACTACATATATATGTGATCCTATGTTTATTTAAACTATAAATTCAATTTGAAGAACCAAGGGAAATCGGTAGTTGTGCTGCATTTCCCATTGATCACCATCCACTGTGATATTGGTTTTTCAATTAGTTGTGCATCAGAGGCTCATGTGGCAGTAAATAAATACAGCTCTCAGTGCCTAACCTAGATGGATGACTGATGATGTTTGAAGTTTGATCCTGGGTATTAATGTCTCAAATTAGGTTCTTATTTTGATGTAATCCCAAATCTAAGATCCACTGGGGTATGGTGAGACTAACTAAAATAACTGGAAGTATTAAAAAAAAAAAACCTCAGAATGCCTAAATTTAGAGTTTTCTAGAAAGTGATCACTGTATATTAAGGTTATTGTATATTGAGGTTAAAAAGTTTAATTTTCAAAAATACCTTAATAACTTTTTATTGTATATTTATCGCCTGTTTCCCATCTTTTATAATTTGCATGGATCTTTGTTGTTATTTTTAATAATTTAAAAAAAAACAACAAAATCTCTAGGAGCTTCCTGAATGTTCCATTAAGGGATTTAGGAATTGGCCAATCCCACATTACTTTATCTCAGAACTTTGTAGTCTATATTCTTGACTACAAGTAATAATGTGACAAAATCAAAGAGTTGAACAAAGATCAAACTCAATCAAGTTTATTGGCTACCCCTGAGACAAGTTGTATTATACACTGTTCCTGTCCTCCACTCCAGCTCCTCCCATAGCTCCTTCATTCTGTCTCAAATTCATAACCACTTCTTTGATTATTGTTACAAACACACACATATACACACATATGCACACACTGCACAAGCATGCATACACACTCTGCTAAGTTTATTTTCTGTTGTTCATATGTGTGTTTAGGGCTAACTGCTTGGACTTAGATAATCAACCCACCAGGTAACTCAGTCTTAGAAGAGACTGATTCTCCCAACTTAATGGCCATTAATTGCTTTTAGCTCTTCATCTAGGGGTAGGGCCTTGTGGTAGGGGTAGGGCTTTGTGGTAGGGGTAGGGTCCTCCATCCATGTTGGCTGTCAATTGATGCTGTCCTTGTGTGAGTCTTGTTTAGGTGGTTATAATTTTTGATGTTTCACAAGCTCAGTTTCTCTGTCATATATAGAAGACACTATTCTATAGCAGAAGACCTGGTTATCTGACTCTTATAATACTTTTGCCCCATTGCTCTGCTAGCCTTAGGTGTAGGGGTTGTGTTGTAGAGGAGCAATAGGAGCTGAGCACCTCATGTTCTGCTCTTCTCTGCATTTTGACCAGTTGCAGACTTTTGAAATGGTTTCTGTCTGTTGCACAAAGAATCTTCTTTGATGAAGGATGAGTGATCTGTGGGCATGAGGGTAAGTATTTGGGATGCAGTTAGGAAACAAGATCCTTGTTTAGGAAAGTAGGGTTCATGATCTTTCCAAATATAGGCAGTTGGATAGGGTTTGAGTCCATAAAATAAATTGAGAGTTAAAATGATTTTAGATGCTCAGACAAAGTTAAGCGTTTTATGCTTAGAAATTACATATCATTCTTTTTGGTGTGTGTCTCACCTTTTATGTGGAATATTAGGTAACCTTTAGACTTCTTATTCTTATTTGACTTCTTTATCTTATTTCAATAAGTGGCTAGTGGGATTTTCATTGATAACTTATTAATTGCCACTTCCGTGAGTCACATTTATTTGGTTATAAAAGTCAAGTCAACTTTTACTAAATTTTCATAAGAAGCATATCAGTGATTTAGAAAAAATCTAAATTATAATTGCTTCTCACTTTGGACTAGATCACATTTTTCTTATTTGATTTACCTCAAAATAGCAATTTGTTATTACATAAAGTATTGAGTTGAGTCTTTAAGAATTTTATGCATGAATATTTTATATTTTACACATTCACCCTTAACTCTTCCAGTCCCTCTCCTGACTTCATTTTTATAAGCCAACTATTGCAATTTATACTGCCCATATTCATGAGTATATTCAAGGGAATGTGGTTGATTGACCAGGAGGCCACACTCCTAACCCCCAGAAACTATCAGCTGTTAATAGCTCCTCAAATAAAAATTGGGACTCATGAGCCCCTTCTTCATACTGAATAATAAAGCAGTTATTAAATTCAGATACTTGGATACTGATCATTCTCTGTCCAATACCTTACAATAGCAACAGAGGCTGGGCCATCAGTTGTTTTGCTTACAGCTGTTTCCTGAAGGTGGGGGTCTTTGGATAGTCAAAACATCCCCCTTCTCTAGAATCCCAGAGTGAATAAAACAATACAATGATAAATGAACCTCATTGCATGCTGCAAATAAACCACAGATCCACAATAAAAATGGGGAAGAAAAGAGCCAATTTCATTGATCCTGGAGAACAATTTCAAATAGGTGCTGGAAGTTAAAAATATATTAAGGACTTTACACAAATACTGGGCTCCAGTCAGTCGATGTGTTCTTTGCCAGGACATGCATTAGCAATTATGACACTTCTTTATTTGGTTGCTAGAGTATGCTATGAATCTATAAGTGAGTGTCACTGATGCTGAAGGCCTAGTGTATTGTGAAAGAGGACAGTTAAGGATGACCCAGCTCTGGGAAGAAGCAGTATTAGTATGAGATGTTCTTGGAAACGCAGTTGTGATTTTCACGGGTTAGTACACATGCATGTTTCCTACTCTGCGGCTGAGATGATAAGCAAATAATGGTGTCCTTGTAGCAAAATGACTATCTTGCACCAAGATCTTTGCTCCTAAACATTTGTCATTAACTGAAGGCTCCCAGTTTCTCAGAGAAACAACTTTTTCAAAGTCTGGAATCAAAAAAGTATAAGATGAATCTAGAATAAGATGCTAGCTAGCCTTTTAAAATATATGTTATATACAGTAGGCGTATACATAGTCTTATATTTAATGTATATAGGCTCTCTCTCTCTCTCTCTCTCTCTCTCTCTCTCTCTCTCTCTCTCTCTCTCTCTCTCTCACACACACACACACACACACACACACACACACAGACTCACAGACAAGAATATTAAGGAACCCAAATGCCACATAAAGGTGTTCCTATGTAACACACTGGAATCAACTTGTGTAATTAAATGTTGAGAGAGAAGGATGATTCAAATTGCAGAAATCAGTACTAGGAAAAAAAGAAAGGCTACTAGTCTAGCTTTGTAGTAGAGAAATCATGTCACCCTAACCTTTCCCAAATGATTACTTCATCTAGATCTTCTTAAATAGAGGATTCTGACTTAGGAGGGTTGGGTCTAAGACTCTCCATTTTTAGTAAGATCCCTGTGAGTTGCTGCTGTGAATTGAGCCACATTTATAAATCAAGACCTGCGGAGGAACCCTTAATCCCTTAGCAAAATGAGAAGAGGCAAGAGGAGAGTTTTCTTTGCTTTATTATTTTATTTCAGAGTTTTATCTTCCCTACAAGATGCTAAGTAATCCTTGTCTTTATCTAATGCTTCTTAGTCTCATAAACATCCAAAACTCATATAAGTAGCTTTAAAAAATAGTGACTTTTGCATATGGTCCATCTACTTTCTCAGGGCAAATATGTAACAAGTCTTCTTTGGAATAGACAAGAAATCTAGACATACTTTACCTGCGAGTAGCTGTTGTACATCATACATAGGCCAAGGGGATGCTTCTCAGTTGTCCAAAGCAGTCTACTCAGGTAGGTGTAAGCCAAGCTACACACCCCACCCAAATGTAGTTCTTCATGTTCAGATGTACTGCAAGTCTTGTACTGAGTAATTCCCCAGGGCTCCTCAGTACCCTCACAGGTGGTTATGACCCTGGCCAGTGTGCCTAACTATTTCATTTTGGAGATTGAAGCTGCCTAATGCAGACCCAAAGGACCCTCTTCAGTAGGAAAATATGAGAGCATTTTGAGTCATTTTGTCCTTGGCTTTAGTTGCTGGACTGAAATGATCATCAATTGTGTAAGAAAAGACAAATAGCTTAGAGCCTGGTGTGATTGCATTTACAGTTTTGGCATCCTATGAGAATGAATGAACACACAGACAACCTTATCAAAGAAAATATAATTGCGGTGGGAGAAGGAGCAGGTGTCAGGACCGTGGACACTTCATGAAGAGGCTCCTTTGCCAGCTGTCAGCACCAAGTTGAAAGGTATTAAAGATCTGTTATTTGATAGATTTATTTTTGCCTGACGTTTTTTTTTTTTTCTGGCTTCACATAAATGTCTCTGGTTTCAATCTTTTGTTTGCAGAGGCTTTCTTGATTTTTGCTCTATTCTGTCAAGTTTTCATCAATGAATTGGAAGGTCTGCATCAGCTCAGCGATGACCCCTTGCCCCTCTCCTCCAAGGCACTTTCTTCTACCTAGTTGCTTCATACTCAATCCACATTTCTACATAATCTCTGAGATCCTGTACCTCCAGTTCACTGAAACCTCCTAAGTCAGGTGATACTTTATAAATTCTGGGGAATAGGCATATCTCATTTAGAATTCTATTCCAAGTCAGGCATCTATTCATGTGTGAAAGTAGAATAAGGGATTGAAAAAAATGCAAGCAAGATTCTACAATATCACTTTTATCAAGGGAATATCAGGTTTTGGCAAAGTTTTCTTGTCAAAAATGCTGAAAAATAATGTAGTATATAAAATGGGGAATATATCAAAGTTCTAAGTATGAAACTCAAAGTCAAATATAGGAAAGGGCTGAGAGGTATGGCTATGGTGAAGGGGAAGAAGAATGCCATATAAATAGCATATGAAGCAGACCTCATATCTTGTAATCCAGATTGCAACAACGGAACAGAAGCTTGAGGCAGGGCACCATGTTGAAATATATTGGAGTTTTGAGAAGGATAAAATATGTGTGGGAAAAGAAGACATGTACAGAGCTAACGTTCGTATTCCCCTTAATAAGAGAGATATTCTCCACTGTATCTACACAGAAGCAAATAGAGAGAAGAAATAATTATTAGCGATTGCAACATTTGTCTTTGAGGATGAAACCAGGGTGTGAGGAGAAAGGGGCACCAAAAAAGACTATCTTGTTGTTGTTTTCTTTTTATAAACCTTGAAAAAGGGAAACTAAAGTGTGTGTGTGTGTGTGTGTGTGTGTGTGTGTGTGTGTGTATGTGTGTGCGTTTACACACATGTAATGATCTGAAAAGGTAGGTGACTAATTTTAGTTAAAAAGTCACTTCTTAATCATGCACTGTGCCAGATGCTATGTAATGAAAGGTAAACAACAACTCCACACTAAAGGAAAACACAACCCACAACAACAAACAAACAAGCAAACAAACACATACACAGTGACATAGAAGGTGAACGTAGTGTTGCTATCAGAGTTCTAGGGTATGAAGAGGAAGGGGCCTATCTAAGAGTTAGGGAGTGTGCAGGATCGTTGTGAATAGATGATGAATTCTGCCGTTGAACACCGGCTATGAGCAGAGGCTGCTCCCCTTTTTCTGGATGAACAGAATGCATGGAAGAAAGAACCTCTCACTTGAAATCTCAACTACTCTTTGGGTTCAAAGAGGTATAGACCTCTGAAAATAGAACAAGAAAATGCTCCAGATGAAGATGCTTCAAGAGTATGACAGAATCAGGGTGACAAAATGCCTGAGGAGAATGGAAGGGCTTATGACTGTAGAGCACATGAAGGAGTATGGCCTGGACTCAGCAGAAAACAATATATTCAGACAAGGAAGATATGTTGAAGATGCTCTTCTCCACCACTGTATAGTTTTGGATTCTTTGTCAAAAATCAAGTGTTTCTAGGCATGTTGGTTTATGTCTGGGTTCTCAGTTTGGTTCCATTGATCAACCTCTCTGTTTCTATGCCCAAACCATGCAATTTTTATTGTGATGGCTCCATAGTACAGCTTGAAATTAGAAATGGTGATACCTCTAGAAGTTCTTTTATTGTAGAGGATTGTTTTATTTACCCTGTTTATTTTTTATTTTTTCCATGTAGTTGAGAATATCTCTTTCAAGGTGTGTAAAGAATTGTGTTGGAATTCTATGGGAATTGCATTTGTTTTTTTTTAAATATTTTATTAATTCATTCATATTACAGTTCAATTGTTAGCACATCCCTTGTATCCTACCAGTTTTTCCTCTCTCCTGCTTTCCCCCTACCCCCTTCCCCTATGTCTGTGTCTGTGGCAGACCTCGTCCCCCTGTATATGCTCATAGAGTATCAAATCTCTTCTTGGTAGCTTGCTATCCTTCCTCTGAGTGCCACCAGACCTCCCCATGAAGGGGACGTGGTAAAAAATGGGACACCAGAGTTTGTGTGAAAGTCAGTCTCCACTCTCCACTCAACTGTGGAGAATGTCCTGTCCATCGGCTAGATCTGGGTAGGGGTTCGAAGTTTACTGGCCATATTGTCCTTGGCTGATGTCATAGTTTGAGCAGGACCCCTGGGCCCAGATCTGCCCATCATAATGTTCTTCTTGTAGGTTTCTTGGACCCTCTGGATCCTTCTATTTCCCCATTCTCCCATGCTTCTCTCACCTAAAGTCCCAATAGGATGTCTTCCCCTCTGACCCACTTTCCTGGTAAGTGAAGACTTTCATGAAACATGCCCCATGGGCTAGTGTCCAGATACAGGTGAGTATATACCATTTGACTCTTTCAGCTTCTGGGTGAACTCACTCATTATGATCATTTCTAGTTCAACCCATTTGTCCACAATATCGGGAATTCCTTATTTTTAATAGCTGAGTAGAATTCCATAGTGCAAATGTACCATAGTTTACTGAGGGATACTCAGGCTGTTTCCATGTTCTGGCTATTATGAATAAGACCAATATGAATATGGTTGAGCATATGTCCCTGTTGTGTGGTGGAGTGTTTTCTGGGTATATTCCAAGGAGTGGAATAGCTGGGTCTGAGGAAGCCCTATTCCCAGTTTCTGAGAAAGCACCAGATAGATTTCCAAAATGGTTGTACCAGTTTGCATTCCCACCAGCAATGAAGGAATGTTCCTCTCTCTCCACATCCTCACCAGTATGTAGTGTTACTTGAATTTTTTATCTTAGCCATTCTGATGGAATCTCAGTGTCGTTTTGATTTGCATTTCCCTGATGACTAAGGAGGGTGAGCATTTCTTTAAGTGTTTCTCAGCCATTTGATATTCCTCTGTTGAGAATTCTGTTTAGTTCTGAGCCCCACTTATTAATTGGGCTATTTGGTTTGGTGGTATTTAATTTCTTCAGTTCTTTACATATTTTGGATATTAGACCTTTGTCAGATGTAGGGTTGGTGAAGATCTTTTCCCTGTCTGTAGGCTGTCACTTTGTTCTCTTGACAGTGTCTCCTGCCTTACAGAAGCTTCTCAGCCTCATAAGGTACCATTTGTTAATTATTGACCTTAAGGCCTGGGCTGTTGGTGTTTTGCTCAGGAAGTTGTTTTCTGTGCTAATGTGTTCCAGGCTCTTCCCCACTTTTCCTCTAGCCGATTTAATGTCTCTGGTTTTAAGTTGAGGTCTTTAATCCACTTGGACTTTAGTTTTGTGCATGGTGACAAATAGGGGTCTAACTGCATTTTTCTACATGTAGACATCCAGTTAGACCAGCACCATTTGTTGAAAATGCTATCATTTTTCCATTGAATAGATTTGGCTTCTTTGTCAAAAATCAAGTGACCAATTGTGTGTGGATTCATATCTGGGCCTTCGATTTGATTCCATTGATCCACCAGCCTATTGCTGTGCCAATACCATGCCGTTATGATTACTGTTGCTCTATAGTACAGCTTGAGAGCAGGTGTGGAGAATCCTCAGGAGGATCTTTTATTGTATAGGATTGTTTTTGCTACTCTGGGCTTTTTGATTCTCCATATGAAGTTGAGAATTGATCTTTCAACATCTTCAAAATATTTTGTAAGTATTTTGATAGAGACTACATTGAATCTGTATATTGCTTTTGGTAAGATGGCCATTTTTACTATGTTAATTCTCCCAATCCATGAACAAGAGAGATCCCTCCATCTTCTAACGTCATCTTCAATCTCTTTCTTCAGAGATTTAAAGTTTTTTTTTCAAACAAGACCTTCACTTGCTTGGTTAGAGTTACTCCTAGATATATTATATTGCCTGTGGCTGTCGGGAAGGGTGTAGTTTTCCTAATTTTTTCCTCTGCATGTTTGTCATTTGTATATAGGAAAGCTACTGACATTTTTATTTTTAAAATATATTTTAATAATTTATTTATATTACATCTCAATTGTTATCCCATCCCTTGTATCCTCCCATTCCTTCCTCCCTCCCATTTTCCCCTTACTCCTCCCCTACCCTATGACTGTGACTGATGGGGACCTCCTCCCTGTTTATATGCTCATAGGGTATCAACTCTTTTCTTGGTAGCCTACTATCCTTCCTCTGAGTGCCACCAGGCCTCCCCATCCAGGGTACGTGGTCAAATATGGGGCACCAGAGTTCATGTGAAAATCAGTCCCCATTCTCCACTCAACTGTGAAGAACATGTGTCCATTGGCTAGATCTGGGTAGGGGTTCAAAGTTTACTGCACGTATTGTCCTTTGCTGGTGCCATAGTTTGAGCAGGACCCCTGGGCCCAGATCTGCCCATAATAATGTTCTTCTTGTAGGTTTCTAGGACCCTCTGGAACTTTCTATTTCTCCATTCTCCCATGCTTCTTTCACCTAGAGTGCCAATAGGATGTCCTCCCCTCTGTCCTGCTTTCCTGGTAAGTGAAGACTTTCATGGGACATGGCCCTTGGGCTAGTGTCCAGATATAAGTGAATATATACCATTTGACTCTTTTCAGTTAATTTTGTATCCAACTAATTTGCTGAAGGTGTTTATCAGCTCTAGGAGTTCTCTGGTGGAATTTTGGGGGTCTCATATATACTATCATATTATCTGAAAATAGGGATAATTTGACTTCTCCCTTTCCCATTTGGATCCCCTTGATCTCCTTTTGATGTCTTATTGCTCTGGATAGAACTTAAAGAACTATATTGAAGAGATATGGAGAAAGTGGGCAGCCTTGTCTGGTCTCCGATTTTAGAGGAATTTCCTCGAGTATCTCTCCATTTAATTTGATGTTGGCTATTGGCTTGCTGTATACAGCCTTTATTATGTTTATGTATGTGCCTTTTATTTCCCATCTCTCCAGAACTTTAAACATGAATGGGTGTTGAATTTTATTAAATGCTTTTTCTGCATCTAAGGAGATGATCATGCGGTTTTTCTCTTTCAGTTTGTTTGTATGGTGGATTACATTGATGGATTTCTGTATGTTAAACCATCCCTCCATGCCTGGAATGAAGCCTACCTGGTCATGGTGAATGATGTCTTTGATATGTTCTTGTATTCGTCTTGTGAGTATTTTATTGCATATTTTTGCATCAATGTTCATAAGAGAAATTGGCCTGAAATTCTCTTTTTTTGTTGGGTCTTTGAGGGGATTAGGTATCAATATGACTATGGCCTCACAGAAAGAATTTGGTAATGTTCTATCTATTTCTATCTTTTGGAGTAGCTTGAGGAGTATTTGTATTAGCTCCTCTTTGAAGGTCTGGCAGAATTCTGTGCTGAAGCCATCTGGGCATGCGGTTTTTTGGTTGGGAGACTATCAATGATTGCTTCTATTTCTATAGGCCAAATAGGGCTATTTAATTTGTTTATCTGATCTTGATTCAATTTTGGCAAATGGAATCAGTCGAGAAAATTGTCCATTTCCCTTAGATTTTCAAATTTTGTGGCATAAATTCCTTTAAAGCAGGTTCTTATGATTCTTTGTATTTCTTCGGTGTCTGTTGGTATGTCTCCCTTTTCATTTCTGATTTTGTTGATTTGGATAGTGTTTCTCTGTCTTTTAGTTAGTTTGGCTAATGGTTTGTCTATCTTGTTGATTTTCTCAAAAACCAGCTCCTGGTTTTGTTGATTCTTTGAATTGTTCTTTGGTCCTAATTTATTAATTTTAGCCCCAAGTTCGATTATTTCCAGATGTCTACTCCTTTTGGGTGTTTCTGCTTCTTTTTTTCCCCTAGCACTTCCAGATGTGTCGTTAAGTTGTTTATGTGGAATGTTTCCACTTTCTTTCTATAGGGGATTAGTGCTATGAATTTTCCTCTTAGTACCTCTTTCATTGTGTCCCACAAATTTGGGTATGTTGTTCCTTCATTTTCATTGAATTTCAAGAAGTCCTTTAATTCTTCCTTTATTTCTTCCCTGACTCACATGTCTTTAAGTAGAGAGCTATTTAGTTTCCATGTATGTGTAGGCTTTATTATTATTATTATTATTTCTGCTGTTGTTGAAATCCAGCAACCATGGTGATCTGATAGGATACAAGGTATTATTTCAATCTTCTTGTATCTGTTGAGGCTTGCTTCGTGACCTAATATGTGATCAATTTTAGAGAACATTCCATGGAGTTCTGAGAAGAAGGTATAATTCTTTGCATTTGGGTGAAAAATTCTGTAGATATCTGTTAGATCCATTTGATTCATGACGTTGGTTAATGAAATTATTTCTCAGCTTAGTTTCTGTTTCAAAGGCCTATCCTTAAGTAAAAGTGGGGTGTTGAAGTCTCCCACTATTAATGTGTGGGGATCAATGAGTGGTTTAAGCTTTGTTAGTAGTTCTTTTACAAATGTGGGTGCCCTTGTATTAGGAGCAAAAATGTTCAAAATTGTGATGTCTTCTTGATTGACTTTAACTTTGATGAGTATGAAGTGTCCTTTCTCATCCCTTTTGATTAATTTTGGTTGAAAGTCTATTTTATTAGGTATTAGAATGGCTACACCAGCTTGCTTCTTGTGACCATTTGCTTGGAATATTTTTCCCCAACCTTTTACTCTGAGGTAATGTCTGTCCTTGTGGGTGAGATGTGTTTCTTGAATGCAGAAGAATGTTGGGTCATGTTTATGCATCCACTCAGTTAGTCTGTGTCTTTTTATTGGAGAACTGAGACCATTGATTTTGAGAGATATTAATGACCAGTGACTGTTAAATCCCTTCATTTTTGCTATTTGTTACAGTCGAGAGTTTGTGAGGTTGTGATTTTGCGATGGTGCAGTTATCTGTTTCCTATGTAGTTTTGGTTGTAATTTGTCGCTTTGGGGTGGAGTTTTCCTTCTAGTAACTTCTGTAAAGCCGGATTTGTAGATAGATGCCGTTTGAATTTGTTTTTGTCATGGAATATCTTGTTTTCTCTGTTAATGGTTATTGATAGTTTCACTGGGTATAGTAGTCTGGCCTGGCATCTGTGTTCTCTTAGGGCTTGCACGACCTCTGTCCAGGCCCTTCTGGCTTTCATGGTCTCTGCTGAGAAGTCGGGTGTAATTCTGATAGGTTTTCCATCGTATGTTACTCGGCCTTTTTCTCTTGCCACTTTTAATAATTTTCCTTGTTCTGTATATTTTGTGTTTTTATTATTATGTGGTGGGAAGATTTTCTTTTCTGGTCTATTCTGTTTGGTGTTCTGTAGACCTCTTGTATGCTTATGTGCATATCCTTCTTCAGATTGGGGAAATTTTCTCCTACGATTTTTTTAATGATATTTTCTGGACTGTGAAGTTGGGTGTCCTCTCTTTCCTCAATACCTATTATTCTCACGTTTCATCTTTTCATGGTGTCCTTGATTTCTTGGATGTTCTGTGTCAGGAGCTTTTCACATTTAGCATTTTCCTTGATGGTTGTTTCGAGTTCTATGATTGTATCTTCAAGGCCCGGCATTTTTTCTTCCATTTCTTGGATTCTGTAAGATAAGGTCACCTCTGTGACGCTTGTTTTCTTCTCTGAGGTGTCTTGATCACGTTTTTCTTCTGTGTATTCCTTTATCATAGCTTACATTTTTATCTTCAGATCTTGAACTGTTTTAATGATTTCCTTCATCTGGTTGTTTGTATTTTTCTGGAATTCTTCCAGTGCCTCTCTATATGACTCTTTTATATCTTCAACCTTCTTAGCTGCATCCTCCTGCAGTTGTTTACAGATTTCATTCATTTCTTCCATTATCATCTTCCTTACTAAGGAATTAAGGTCATTTTCTTGTATTTCAGTTGTGTTTGGGTTCTCAGGGTTGGTTTCATCAGAATTGCTGGGATCTAGAGATGCCAAACTGTTCTGGTTTTTGTTTGCATTCTTTCACTGTTCTCTTGTCATTTCGGTGTCTCTGATATTGGGAGGTAGCTTCTGGTGTCCTTCACTGGTCGTCGAGAGTGGATAGTTGATGAATGATTATAGGTTGTATGCCCTTGCCTGTGGGGATCATAGAGTATTTCCCTGGAACAGGCAGGTGATCAGGTTTCCACTCCTGGAGATTTTTCTCTACACCTTAGGCTCCAGACTGAGTCAGCAGAAATAGGTTTCTACCTGGACCCTTTTACTTTACTGCTGTAATTCAGATCAGCTGTTTTGGAGTATAGAACAAGGTCAGCACACAAGTGCTCTGGTTGGGTAGGTTGGTCCCAGCTGCCTGTCCTTCCTGCTGCTTTGTAGCCAAGACCCCAGCTGGATCAGGTCTTCTGAGCTGTAGCTGCCTTTTAGCTCAGCATCTAGACACTGCAGGGGTGTCTAGCCTCTCCCGAGACTGTGGGCGATTCTGCCCAGCCTGTGGGAGCTGATCCAGTCAGGTTCTGTCTATTGGAGAGTGCAGGATCAATAGACAGGCCCAGAGACAGGACCATTTCCGACCGCAGGTGGGCTGCAAGGTGTCTGCACTTTCTGCGGCCCTGTAGCCTGGACCGCTCACAGATCCTTGGAGCTGAAGTTGCCTTTTGGCTCAGCGATTAGACACCGCAGGGGTGTCCAGCCTCTCCCGAGAGCATGGGAGATCCTGCTGGGCCTGTGGAAGCAGTCCAAGTTGGGTTCTAGCTGCCCTTGTTTGCAATTCGCTGTGTCCGTTGTGTCCAACTCTAGATTGAGCCCAGCGAGCTGCACTCCCACTCTAGCTGGTTTTGGTGGGCCCCGTTGCCTGTTTCCATTTGGCCAGGAGGACCTTCACAAATTGGCATGGGTTGGATAGAGGGATCCAAGGGCAGTTTCACCCTATTCCCTGAGATTCCTCAGGCCAGGGGCTCTGGTGTACCACTGCCCCACACAGTGAGTTTGTGCTTTATAGGCCAGCTGCAGCTTGCAGGTAGGTTCTGTTCGAGCATCTGGCGAGTGGGTTCAGGACCTCCGGGCTGTTGCTTGTCCCGGGACCAGGCCTACTGGTGGTTTGCGGAGATTGGGACTCCACTCACCTACAGTTTTCTAGATCCAGCAGTCTGTGGCTCCATTCAAGTCCCTGGTCTCCACGCAGTAGATCAGCTACAGTGCATAATGGTCGATGCCATCTTGGAATCTCCAGGAATTGCATTTGTAACAATACTATTTTCCTCTTTGTTTTAAATTATGGAGTTAGAACTGTTCATGTTTAAAGAAGAATGAGACATTTAAAAAATCTCCAGAATGAGGGACTTTGGGTCAGAAGCTAAAAAAACAAAACAAAACAACAAAAACCAATGAAAACAAACAAACAAAACTCCCAAACCGACTTTATGTTCAGTGACACAAAGAAATGCACTTTAGAACAATGCACATTCTAATAAGTAGAAGGAAATTTCAAGCCTGGTGCCTGTAATCCCAGAACTTGGGAGGCAGACACAGGTGAATCTCTGTGAGTTTGAGGTCAACCTGATCTATAAAGTGAGTCCAGGACAGTCAAGGCTACATAGAGAAACCCTGTCTCAAAACAAACAAACAAAAAAACAAAAACAAACAAAAGAAAATAAAATTCAGCTGATTATTCTTTCTATGTTAAGTGGATATAGTTTTTGGAATAATAGTATATGAAGAATTTGTTTTCTTTTTAAAATGTGTGGCCCAGACTGCCCTCGAACTCATGATCCTCTTGCCTCTGCCTCCTCCAGCAAATCTTACCAGCGTGCACTACCACAACTGGTGAAGAATTTTTTAAAAGATGAAAATAAATTATAAATTATTAATTGATGAAAAGTACACCGAGAAACTAAAAAATGAGTTAAAAAATGAAAGTATGTGACAGAGAAGATACTGCTATCAAGGAAAAAAATAACACTTTTGCATAATTAGAAACTACATTAAAGGAGCAATTAAAATTAGATAGTCATAACATTTTATTTTTTTATAATTTTTATTAAAAATTTTACATATACAATTATATTATTACACATATATACAATAAACTACCTACAGCAAGAAGAATCATGAAACAATCAGGAATTTTATATATATATATATATATATATATATATATATATATGTTACATTCATAGTGTTTCGGTTATTTGTATTTGGCAGTCTTGAAGAAACATCTTTCCTATCTTGGTGAGTCTAATATTCTGAATGTAAATCTGTATCTATCATATCTCATCTCTATTACCTTAAAACATCTATGTAGACCTAAAAACACCTTAACTCCTAAACAGCTATGCTTAATTGTAAAACTAAACTATCTGGTCTTCAATCCCATCAGAGACTTCAGAAGGACTAAAAGTAATTAAGTTGCACAGGCTTATCACTGACTCTTGAGTAGTTCACTTAGGTATACACAATTATAGAGTTGGTAGAATGGAACATAAATATTAATATGCCTTGCTGTATAACATTATTTGTGGGAAAGCAAGAGAAATATATATATTTTCTCGAGATAGGGCAACGGTGTTAAATCAAAGTAATGATTCCATCAAAGTGCAAGTAGATGAAGCAATGAGTTTCTTGAGGTTACTTAGAGGAGCAAAGGATGGCTATAGCACTGGAGCCTTAGAGCTCTGACATAGTTTGCAGACTGCTTGACAGGCCAGAGTCTCCTCTTCTTAAGTAGCATATTCTGAACCTTAGCACTCCTTATTGTTTACATCACCTTGAAGAGAGAGAAACTTGTGCATATGACCTGTGTCAGGGACTTCCCGAGACTTGCACATTCTTTAGGTCCTAGATCTTAAGAAAACTTCCTTAAGAAGTTTGTGAATCTCTTTCTTAAGGAGTTTTCCTCCAGGATGAAATGACTGCATGCAGAGAAAATGCTGTACAATATGAAATATAAATAATTATACTGACTACATAGATACATAAAATTGGAAATGTAGTCAAAGATAAAACAGAAGAAAACAGTATAAATAAAGGAAGGCAAAAATCATGTAGTGATGGTGGGAGGCCAATTCTATAGCTATAGAGTAAAACTAAACAAAGCCAAGAACAACACCCAAACTTTTAAGTATGACATGGTCTTAGAGCTTATCTGTGCTCAAAGCAGGCACAGTTCTGAGGTAAAAGAGGGATGGGCACTCTCAAGCTATCCAAACTAGTTTTGGAGGGAAAAGTTTAATATTGCACTTGTGAGCATGTCTTGATGAAAAGAAACAAAAATCAATGGAAGATTTTCTTGATGATATACTTCAGCCTCCCCAAAGATAAGTCAATCAAGAAATCAGTAAAAGGAAAGCTTTGATTTGAAGACTTAGAGGGGAACATAGAATCAGTGGAAATATTATACTTATTCTGAGCATTGGTAGTATTATGATTACAAATTGAATGTCAATTTTCAAAAACTCCACAATCAAAATATGCCATGAAATTATATGATCTTAGAAGAAAGGTGAAGTGAAAGAAAATTCTGGTGGTTGGAGTTATATTTTGTAACTGGTATAATTATATAGCCTAAATAGTGCTTGGAGTTGAAATAGAAACAATAACCAGAGCTTTCAATGTCAAGTGTTCAGTACAAAATTAAAAATATACTGACTAGGAACGTTTCATAAAAAGCAAAATCAAGATAGATAAAGTACAATGTAACAGTGAAATATGAAAGAGTACCATGTATTAGTAAACATGTTTCAACACCAACTTACATATTATAGTTTATAGTAAAAATAAAATTAGTTTTTAAAAGAAATAATGTTTTCAGGGTGGATATAAAATAGACTACAACAAAACAATCAAGCAGTTTTTCTATGTTGTTGAAATAAAGTGCTGGAATGATAGTTAATTTTAGGTGTCAGTTTGGCTTGACTTTGGGAAACCAATGTAGTTGGTGAAATATTATTCCTGGTGTACCTATGAGGATGTGGCCTGTGGGCCAGAGGACTGAGTGAGGACACCCTGTTTTGAATGTAGGCAGAAAGAACAAAACAGCAGAGGAAAGGTGAATTTTCTGTCTCTTGGAGTTAGAATGCCTTCTTCTGTTCTTGGACAACAAAAATCTAGGTTCTTGGGTGTTTGAGGTCCAGGACTTATCTTAAGGGCCCACTGGATTCTCAGACTACTGGACTCACAGAATTACACCCTTGGCTTTTGATTAACTTGAGCTGATCTCTGCCACTGAGTTTCCTGGGCCTTCCTCTCAATACTGTGGAGTATGCTGTGATTTCCAGCCTCCGTAATGAAGTACGTCAATTCCCAGAATAAATGTCTTCTCACCCTTCTCACAGCTATATCTTATTGTGTTGTCTTCTAAGAATACTAAAATTCCAGAAATAGCCTATGTGTAAATCACTTGGTTGGTTTGTTCTATTATACACACACACACACACACACACACACGTGCATACACGCATGTGCACACTAATAGGTAATATCTCCAAGCTATTCTATTTGAAAAGAAGAAGTTATAGAGCAATTTATAATGTGAAAAGTATTCTTTAAAGAGAGTGTAACAAACGAATAGAAAATTCTGGAAGGATTATTTTTATTTTGGATAATGGAAGTTGTTTCATCTTTCTGTTTAATTTTAATCAGGGGCATATATTACTTTAAAATTAAACTTGATAATATATTTAGTTAAAAAATTCTAGCACTACGTAGGGAAGTAGGACAAAATGTTCCACTCATCACCAAAAAGATACTTGCAACTGATACCTGCTGAGAAAGAGAAAAGTTAGATTTTAGGAATGAAGTGACATTGGATATGTATCAATCAATCACCCACTTTCCAGGACAGGAACCATACGCAGGAGTAGCTGTGATCAACACAAAACCACATCTATGTTTTGCTGTGTTTGATTTTTGTTTTAGTTGCTCTGTTTTGGTAATTTTGTCATATTGATTTTGTATATTCTCTTTTTTATTTTTGGTACACATTAAGGAGAGATAGATAACATAGAATTGCTTGCTTAGAGAGGTAGAGGAAAAAGAATAATGTTAAAAATATATTCTATGAAATCCCACTGAAATTAATTTTAAAAAACTAAAGTGAAATTAGATTACACAGACATTACTATAGTAATAGAAAAGATCAATGCCACAAAATTTGGTTTCTAGAAAATTACAACAAAATTGACAAACCCTCATTAAAATGAACAGGACACATTAGAAGTTAAAGCAGAAGATACTGGGATTCATTGAGTTTGTAGAGGTTATTTTAACACACACACACACACACACACACACACACACACACACACACACACAAACACACACACAAATTTTCACACAGCTCTACACTGGAAAAAATGAAAACACTCTCTCAAATAAGAAGAGTGTCATATACACACACACAAAGAAGTTTACAAAGATGAACTCACAGAGACTGTGCCAGCACACAGCAGAGAGCAACAGGTTTAAACCAGACAATATTCCAGCACTGAATAGAGAGAATGGAAATTTTCTATTTGCAATTAATATAAGAAGGATAAGGAAAAAAAATCAGCCTTCTCAAATGTAATATCGCTGGGAATACCTACAGCCGAGACCCATGCCCAGAAGCATGTTGTTAAAATAAACCAAACTATTTTTTTTTGGTGAAAAAAAAACTTAAAATATAAAATTGCCTTTTGGATAAAATCTTTAAGTCTATCTCATTATATTGTCTTCAATTACTCTAAAAAGCACAATGAATAATATTTCTCTTTGATAGTCAATTGTAAGACAATGTCTGAAACTGGTATGGTGCATCATAATTGCATTTATTACTTAACTGGCTAAATGCAGGGGACTTTGGTATGAACATAGCATATGTTCTTTATATTTGTAGACTTGGCTACTAAAATATAGTCTCTGTTTAATATAAATCATCTGGGGATGCATTTTTGATTATTGTTTTATTTTATAAATGAACACACACAATGGTCCACAAATAACAAGTTTATTTTCCCATCATACATAAAAAAAGACTCTTAAACTGTACTGGAAATTTAAAAGGCCAAAGGAAAAATATTATTATATAAATAATATCAAGGGGTTTGAAAGTTATTTTTTATTTCTTATTTACAGTAAAATTTTCATAATTGACATGTATAACATAAAGTTGGAAAAACAAATTTCAAGGACCTGAAAGCCAGTGTTGGCACATGAATTTTAATCTCTTTTCTTTTTTTCACATGAGGTTTCCTTTGTTTTTGACCCTCCCTATTTGAAAGGATGTAGACAATATTTTTCTATGTACACTAGGCTGGCCTTGAACTTGAGCTCTCCCAGCCTCAGTCAGATTGAAGATATATAATGCTTCCATAGTAATGGTATTATATGGAAATATGTTGTGACACTCTGTTGTAAATTCCAAGTGGCCACCAGGCTCCAAAGCAAAATGAAAACTGTCCCTAATCACAGAAGTTGGCATCATTATGAACCTTAAGTTGTGACCTTACATCCCCTAGTAACTGCCTCAACTAACAGAGATCTGGGCAGATTTCCAAGGTTGACAATTGCAGATGCAACTTTGAATATAGTTCTTCAGAGGTATAGGATCTTTGCTTTAACTGGCTCAATCTGGCAGTGTGGCCCAACAGGTTCTCCAGAACATACATCCAGATTTATTTCCAATAGCAACTGAGTATGGTGAGCTGGGAGCTCAGGGCCTTGGGGTAGGCAAGATGGCATTGAGCTGGAATTCAGTGGTTTGACAATGGTCCAATACAAGGATATCAAATGTACCTGTCACCTTCTTTAGGAGAGCTTAGAAAGGAACACAGACTGGTACTTAGATACTTGTAAGGATGCTTCAAGTCTGAGTGGTGAAGTGGGCTTGAGTTCCAACAAAGAGAATCCAAGGGAGTCTAACTCCTGAGTATCATGTACAATTTTCCACATAGAAAGATGTTGCCTCTTTTCAAGCTTCCA
The DNA here is from genome assembly GCF_964271855.1 of Acomys minous. Taxonomy (NCBI): domain Eukaryota; kingdom Metazoa; phylum Chordata; class Mammalia; order Rodentia; family Muridae; genus Acomys; species Acomys minous. The sequence goes on from NC_140489.1 coordinate 27,776,126, forward strand.
GAGATTTCTAGTTTTTAATACAATGAGCATCGTGCATGTGGAAACACTTGTTATTTTGTGACTTGGAATGGTATGAGTTTGAACTCATATTAATAAAGGGATATTCTGAAAGTTACGCATCTTGCTGAGGTAGAGAATGGTTATTTTCTGGTATCTTGATGATCCAAGCTTTCCATGTCCAGCTCCTTGATGCTCTTCAGTTGTCAGACCTGCAGAACCTTCTGTGTTTTCTATACAGACCTTCATGAAATCCACATCTTTTAAACATAGCTGGGTGGCTTTTTTTCCCCATCTCCACTCAGTACAAGGGGCAAGGTAGGGATTTATTTACAGTGACATCTTTAATGCAAGGATCTTATGATCTCAAAGGCTCCTTTCCTCTTATCTTTCAATCATGGTTGTATGTTTGCACCTCAACCTTGGCTTCTGGTAAGCAGGTGAGCAGGCATGGTACCATGGCTCTGGGCCCCATCTGCCAAAGGTGCTGGTTCACATTCTGAAAACAAAGTACTTGAAGTTTCCACTCAGTGAGCTGAACTTTTTGGGCAAGGAGAATATTAAGACCATATGGCAAAACTCTTAGGTTTCTAGGGCTTTTTGACTGAGCCCCACAGGTCAGGTAAGAAAACGACGAGACTACTACAATTGAATTCAAGGCATTAGTGTTACCCTTTGGTGTTATCCATGCTATTCTGTAAGAAAAATTCCATTTGTAGTCCCCCAGGTACAAGATGGACAAGAACTCACTTTCCAGCCAGCTCCACCTAGGCAGTGTCAGGAGAGAGGACAGATTCCTCAGCTCATGCTTGCAGAATAGATCCAGATGTGGAAGCTGGGCCATGCCGAATCTGAGCAGATCCAGATTGTGACTCCTGATCCTCAGAACCTTGAATTTTCTTACAAAGCATCTACTGTTCCATTGTGGATCTGTTTCTTGTCTCCTTTTAAACACTACCGTCCCTCCTCTTTTCTTTCAAGCCTTCCAATGCAATATATTTGTTGCGCTTCCAGGAAGCATTTTTTTCCATGTTGTAGTTTAAAATTTAAGGACAGAGAACAAAGAATCTACATATAACAATGACACAACTGCTTTATTTTTCTGAGACATGGTCTCTCTATGCAGTTCTGTCTTTCCTGGAGCTCACGATGTAGACCAAGATTGCTTCAAATTCAGAGAATCCTGTTTTATTCATCTTCCTGAGTGCTGGGATTAAGGCATGTGCTACCATGCCTGGTGACAGATGCAAATAATACAATTTATCATGTATTGTGATATAATGTTTAGCACAAGAAAGGAGTTCATTAAGAGCTCAAAAAACTTAGTCTTAAGACAATGAAAAGTGTTAGGGCTTCCCAGGTGAGGAAATTCCTTAGCAGAAGCTAAGGATACACAGAAACAGTTTTAGATTCCATTATACCCCATTCAGAATGCTTGCCAAAAAGAAGGCCTGGGAATGTAGCTTACTAGTAGAGACTCATTTAGTATGGGCATGGCCCTGAGTTTAATCCTTAGTGTTACAGAAAAGAAATGAAAGAAAAAGAGACAAAGAAAGGAAAAGAAGAAGAAAAAGAAAACAGCAATTATTGGCAAGCATGTGAGGAAGGCAGGAAAGTAGCCATATGACCTATTTGTGGTAATGTGAACCAATGCTCCATACCACAGGACACCCACTTCCTCATGTTTATTGTGGCATGCTCACAATAGCTAAGTTGTACAACCAGCCTGGATGGCCTTGACAGAAGAATTAAGAAAATAGGTACATACTCATGATAGATTATTCCTTATTTAACCACCAAGAAGAATCAAATTATATGATTTGCTAGAAAATAGATAAAGCCAGGGATTATCACATTAACTGAAATAAACAAGAATCAGAAAATATAATCTAGATTTATTTTTAAAGACCAAAGAACAGTATTTGTTGGGAGATAGGCAGACAAGAGTGGGTGGACATGAACGATATGACGTATCTTACATAATTGTATTAGAATGAAAACATTAGTTTGTATATCACAAAGTGATAAAAGATAAAAATACACAGTAATTGATATGGCTTGGCCAAGGAAGAGGTTTTATTTTGGGGGATGAAATGATGGGTTTCCAGCTGGAGTCTCCTATGAAGGAGGACCTGTGGCATTCTGCCTAAAATGTAACTAAACGAAGTGCATCAAAATTCCTGGGTCTTCTGTGGTCTACTGGGGGTTGGATGATAGCACAGGCCAACATTTTACTATAATTGCTGTTATAAGTAGTGAGAGATGATTGGATTTTCATGTAACTCAAAAGAAACTTGAGGTTTTAATTTTTTTTAACATTTATTATAATTTAGTCATACTACAAGCTGATTGTTATTCCTTCACTTGTATCTTCCCATTCCGATCCTCCTTCGCTCTTCTGCCCTATTCCCCTCCCCTAGACCTCTGACAGAAGGAGACCAATTCCCCCACCATATGACCACAGCCTATCAGGTCTCATCCAGATAGCCTGCTTCCCCTCCCTCTGTGTGCCACCAAAGTTGAGTTTTTAAAAATCTGAAAACACTACAGTAGGCAATGGAAAGCCACCACTGGTTCCCTTCAGGAAAAGACAAGGGTTTCTTGGCTATGAAGATGAAGAAGCTCCAGCCTCTGACGTCGCCCAGCTAGGCAACTATCTTACGTTTTCACACCTAACTCAGCTGTGATTCTGTCAGTTCCTGCAGCAGTCCGTGTGCTTCGCTCTCTCATGTCTCTTGTGGCAGCTGTGTCTTCAGCTTAGGTTCATAATAATATTTTCTTCTAGGTATGGGTGGTGATGTTTCTTGTCCTCGCTTTTATCGTTAGTGCCACTGAACGTTCCTCTGAACATTTTGATCTGGCTCTCTAAACCCATGACTGTAACTTTAAAGCCTCAGTGACTTAAAACAGCTAAGTCCTCATCATGGTTCATACTTAAAGCCCAATCTGACTCAGTAGGACAATTCTATGTATCGAATTCATTCAGGGTCCTGGACTGATTGATGAAGGCTCCATGTGCAATGGTGCTGCCTTTTACTTCATGCTATGATGGCCCCAGAAGAATGGAACAGAGGTATAAGATTGCAGCAATACACTGGTTCTTCAATGCGTCAGTAGGGGAATCACAGAAATCTTTTGTACATGAGGCCACGAAGTGAAATCAGCTTGCACATTTGGAGCAAGGACTAGTACTCCGTGGGTAGCACTTGTCTTCCCTCTTCTAGTGAAGAGCAAATCTTATTACCCAAACTTGGAAACACTTGATTGATAACATCAAAATGTGGATATAGCTTTTTAAGATAAAAAATTTTGATTTATTACTGAATGCTTAAATGTATAGCCAAAGAGGGCTTCCTGATAGTAATGCCACATTATGAATGGTACCTTTCAGAGTAGCATCTCAGGAGTAGGAACGAGAAGAAATGAGTTAGGTAAACTGAGAGCTCACAAATTTCCTTCCCAGAAGAAGCAAGAATTAGGTGGTAGAAAGAGAAGAGAAATGTTCTTGTGTTGTTGCTTTCACTATGAGGAAGTGCAAATTATAAATGGTAAATGAAATTGCTGCCTTCTTCCAAGTTATGGCATCAGTTCTCAGTAAGCCATAGAAGACATGAATAAAAAGGATTCAGCATTACCAGGTGCAGTAGTACATGGCTATAATCCCCGCTTTCAGAAAGACAGAGGTAGGTAGATCTCTGTGAGTTCGAAGCCAGCCTGGTCTATAAAGAAAGTCCACACAGCCAAGAGTACACCAAGACACCCTGTCTCAAACAGCCAAAAACCAAAACTAACCAGCCATTCAACCAATGAACCAACCAACCAAAAACAAATCAGTATTGATGGATAGATATAGCACATATATATTATTTCATATGACATTTAATATATACAATTATGTACCCTATGCTTTATGCTAATATTTATAATAGTGACATTAAATTATGATTTATAAAGTTAGAAGATAAACATTTATTGTTATAGTTATTGTTATTACTTTATGTAAGGACTAAATGTCAGCCTGAAGTTATGGGAGATCATCTGTGGACCCCTGAATAGGTACTAGAACCCCATGAAACATGCCTTAGGAAACATTAAGCTCTATTGCTAGTCTTTCCTAGTGAGCTCCTGACCTTTGCCATAATTCCACTCTAATAATATAATTCTTCTTTAAGGGGATGTTTCCACTTAGGAAAAGGAAATTTAAAATGAGGAACAAATTATAAGTGAAATATATGACTAAAGGAAGAAAATGATTCTGAAACAAACCCACTTCACAGAAATCATAGAAATAAATTATAATGCCCAAATATTTAGCATATTAATGAATTATAAAGAAATACAAAAGATGAAATAATGCCATTTAGCATAAAATAATTCTAAATGCAACAATAGCCAACTCACAGTGTGGAAAACATAATTAGAGATTAAATGAAAACTCTAACTAAGAATGTTCCATGTTGGCCACAGTCTTAGTATTTATAATAATTAGGGAGGGGATTGATACAAGGACACCGCTAACCAGGGTTTTTTTTTCCTAAGGAATAAAAAGCATTAAATCCATGTAAGGGTTAGTTCAATTTATCCAATAATTCAGTTAATATTAAGTGTAGATCACATACTTTCATTGCTGAGAGTATTAATGAGGCCAGAACCACAAAACCATCCAGTAAACATTTACTTTTAGAGAACACATACTGCACAACAGATCACAGTCAGTTCTGTGCACAATGCACTTCCTCATGAAAGGAGTGGACTAGAAGTATCAAAATGCTCGTTCAAAACAGGGGGAAATGTATTTGAAAATTATATGCACATTCTAAATAATTCATTATTCTACAGGAAACAAATGTCATGATCCTCCGATGCTGTGAAGACAGCTGGTGACATCCTTTTTATAAGGCATTATTCTACAGGAAACAAATGTCATGGTACTCTGATGCTGTGAAGACAGCTGGTGACATCATTTTTATTAGGCCAGTTTCTCAACTGTGTACTCCCAGTAAATTCAAACATAAATGTTTACCAATATAGACAGGGTTGTATATTTTTTCTATCCTTGGATGGTTTTTCAATCCTTTGGCAAAGGAGGTTTAAATATTGTAAACTAAATACTATACCAGTTAGAAGTGACCTTGTGACATGATTAAAATAGTTGACATTAATTGCTTGCAATAGATTATGCTAAAAATGTTTCTCAAATTTTGGTAGGTGGTCCATTGCTGTTCTCTAACCTGTGGTGGTAGTGGCTTGAGTTCCATGTGTGGTGGGTCAGTCCAGGGTTTGCTTCCAGACTGGAACAGGGGGACCTTGAGGTCAAAGGTCCTGTTCTTCTCTCAGGATTGGCTTAAAGAGCTCAGGGTGAGGTCCATGCACCAGGTGAGGCTCCTGGTCTCACTGTGTGAAGTGGAAATGAGTTTTCCACTGGGTATTACAGTTAGCTCTTTTAAAATGAAGTTGCTGGTATCAGAAGGTCGCCATGCTAAGTGCAACAGAGGTGAAATGAACCAGAAGGCAGGTCCAGGGTGGGTGCTTTACTGGCATGGTCAGCACTGATCTTACGGCAGCTCTGGGTGGTCAGTAGCAATTCTTCCCCAGAATAAATGAGTCTCACATGGTTGTGGTGGAGGAATGGTGGTGAGAGAACAAGCCAGCCAACCTTTATTTGTGAATAATGGTTTATAAATCTTGGGCAGTGGGGAGGGGTTTGATGATGGATGTATTTGTTTTTCTGGGGCTATATGTACCAGGAATACTTAATCTACATGTAACAAAATGACCTTATCATAAGAAAGAAAAGCAGTACCTAATTATCCAATTGGTGGGGGAGAATCCCCAGGGACAATTAAGAGGTCATTGGTTGAAAATCTAGACACCAACACATCTTATTAGCTTAGGGTGGGTATCTCTTGGAATCTCCAGGTGTTTGCTGAACAGTTGTTTTAATCAGTAAATGGTCAGGCTTATAATCTTTCCTTAGGGATATGTGATGCTCCTTAGGGGATCTAGAGCTTCCCAGGTCAGGTGAAGAAGAGACCCCATTAAGAAAGGGATTTTCCACAGTTATGTGGAGAGCAGGGACTAAATCTGACATGAACTCTGGTGCCCCATATTTGATGGCCTCCCCTTGGTGGGGAGCCCTGGTGGCACTCAAAGAAAGAATAGGCAGGCTACCAAGATGAGATTTGATAGCCTGTGACCATAAAGTGGGGGAGGAGATCCCTCTTGATCATGGACCTAGGGGAGGGGAGTAGGGTGGGATGGGAGGGAGGAAAGAATGGGAGAATACAAGTTATAGGAGAACAATTGAGTTGTAATATGAATAAATTAATAAAAAAGAAAGGGAGTCCATTGTTTATGTATTGAGCTCAGAGACTATCTGGAAACACCAGAATTTGACCTTACAGCAAGGCACCACAGTCCATATTTAAACATAAAACACTAACACCTTTAAACAGATAATGAATCAATATTGAATATTGATAATTATTATAAAAGGTCTAAGAAAATATTGGATCATGGAGAATTAGATTCTTAGTCAGGCTATAATTGACAGTTCTTGACAGTTCATATTGTCTCTGACTATTACCTACCACTGATATTGGTACTTAGGGACAATATGTTTTATTTTCATAAATTAATCTAGTATTGTATTAAAAGAATAGTTGGTAGAAGTTAATAATTCTTTGTTCAAAGTTGTGCTAATAGCCAGAATTCTGCTCATTTCAGCAACTTTTTATAGTACTGCAAACATCAAGAACTTAAAATGTGTATGATCCTTGACCACTTATTCCCCAGTGATTTAATTTCCCACAAATACTTTGTGACCTCTGAATTATGTTTGTTCCTGTATGAGAAATGAGGAAAACGAAGATCAAAGACCAAGGTGAAAGCCTCATGATGAATGGGGGAGCCAAGGGCAACCAACTGACAGAACTGTCTCTTAATTCTATGCTATCAGGTTTCCTTTAGGTCTTTTTTATCAGAATTTGTAGCATTAAGGGTGTATGGGATTCCTTCAAACTCTGCCAAGACAGGGTAAGCAAGTCCTCAATAATTCCTGCCTCACAAATAATGTCGGTCAGATATATTGGGCAAGAAGGCTCAAGATGATACTCCAATGTTACAGAGAGTTTTGGATGGTTATTCAGGTAGCAAATTGTCTCTGTAATCTCCTCATTTGGAAAGCTACTAACCTGTACTCCTGGCATACTCAGGTAATCGAGTTTATTCCTTCTCCAGTCTCTGATGAGTTTGAAGACCACGTAGCTTAGTTTTACCATGAAGCTTAGTAATTTAGAGGTTAAGATTATTTTAGGTCTAGATAGATGTTGTAAGTTGATAATGACAATATGTGATGGAGATTGATTTATATTCAGAAATTTATATGCACCAAGATAGGAAAGACATTTTCTTCAAGGCTGTCAAATACAAATAGCCAAAATACTAAGAATGTAACATTTATATAATTCCTGATTGTTCATGGCTCTTTTTGTTACAGGTAGTCTATTGCATATACGTGTAATAATATAAATGCATATGTAAAATATAAAAATAAAAAGAAGGTTATATGGGCTCAAAGTGTAAAATGTTTGAAATTTAAATCACCCATGAATTTAAAACTAAAACAGAAACCAAAGAAAAAATTTTCAAAGCTGATAATCAAGGCAGCTAAACATCATTAAACAAATAAACAATTAGACTTGACACTAAAAAGCTAAATGGAAATGCAAATGTGAGTTTAGTACCTAAAAGCTATCACTAAGGTTAATAGCTGCTTTTTTGTCTTTGCCAAAGTATGAAGTCAGTATGATGAATTATTCATGACTTGGGCTAAGACTGGTTGTGAAATCCTCCCAATAGTTTACGTGAACCCTGTTTTTCCAGTTAGAACTTTCATTTGCCTAAGGGAGAATTGATACTGAGGTGAGTTTCATAGAAAAGAAAATTTATCTTTGAAATGAAGAGAAATGCATCCCACCTTCCTTACTAAGGAATATTTGGGAATTTACAAATACACTGCCACAAAAAAAAAAAAAGGCAATGTAAGCAACAGAACCTGAAATTATTGAATACTAGCATCTGTTAGGCTCAAAGGGATTTGTGTATATTAATTTACTTAATTTCTATTAAGCAAGAACAATAAGAACCTAATAAGAAATCTTGGCATTATGATTGATTTTTACTTAAAAGTGTGGATTCTGCCTAATAAACAAGTGAATATATCAATCATATATATGTGCCATCAATCATCAGTAATGTGCTAAAAAAATCACTATACATTTATTTGGAATGTCAAAATGTTCTAATATATTTGAAGTATCATTGAATTTATAAAGCATTGATGTAGATGAATTTTCAAAAAATATTACTTCTAGAAACATCTACAACTTGGGCATCTCAGATTTATTTCTCCATCAACTCCTGTAGATGTAAAATATCTTATTCAACTTTGGAGAGATAAAGTTAGATAGTAATCAGTTTCATGTGGGGTTATATGTGAGTTATATTACTTACTGAGAAGGTGACTTAGGGCTCTCCTCCTGGAAGACATAGCTGTGGTTTCTTTGACGTTGTAGGGCCTCAAACTTGCTCAGCACAAGCAGTTGGAGAGTACAATGTATTGTTGGCTTCTGGACAAAGATAGAAGTGGACTCCTTCAGTTGTGAGGAATATCTTATATATGATATGGAGGCTTCCTCTCTTCTCTTCCTACCTCAGCAACAACGTCAAAAATCCCAGTACCCTCCCTCCACAATATTATAAAGCAAAATAAAACCTAGAGATACACACACACACACACACGCACACACACACACACACACACACACAGAGAGAGAGAGAGAGAGAGAGAGAGAGAGAGAGAGAGAGAGAGAGAGAGAGATGTTGGCTTTGCTCTGTGCCCCTCCCTTCTATATGTATAGCCTTCACTTCTTTAACCACTCTCATTACACAGACATATAAACAAAGCAACATCGTAAATTCTGTTCAGTGTTTCAGTGGGGGGAAGACTACTTTTCCTCTCAGTAGTTGTTAACTCTCTGTAGCTCTTCATTTGAGGGTGAGATTTCATTAAAATATTTCCTGGGATGGAGAGATGGTTGGGAGTACTGGATATTCTCTCAGAGGACCTGGGTTCAATTCCAAGCACCCACATGGCAGCTCACAACTGTCTGTAATTCTGTTTACAGGGGATATGACACCCTTGCATATACATATAAGTAGGCAGAACACCAATGTACATAAAATAAAAATAAATAAATAATTTTAAAAAATTCCATTTATACAGAGATATCAGCTGTCACTGGTAAGCCATGTTCCTGGGCTTTCATTATTGTAGCTGCCCTGTAATAGCTAGAAGGCAGAGTCTCACAGCAGACTTCCTGATCATCTGGCTCTTATGATCTTCATGCACCACCCTGGGTGATGTTCCCCAAGTCTTGGATGTGAAGTGTGCTGTAAATGTGTCAACTGGAGCTGAGCAGCCTGAACTCAGTTACTCTCTGCAATTTGGCTAGGTGTGGCTTTCTATAATGGTCTGATTTCTACTGCTACTTTATTAAGCCAGTATAATTCCTACCTGCACTCTAAACACTTATTCTCATACCCACAGATAAGTTGCGATCTTACCCTTCATCAAAGAAGCTTTTTATTTTATTTTTTGACACAGTACAGAAAGAGATAATTCATTTTTTTCTACATTGATTGAATTGTCCTACATATTCTGATAATACTCAATTTGGGCTATTTCTCAGAATTAGGCAAAGTGGAGACTGCAAGGTACATTAGATTCTTAGTTATAAAGAAGAGAACTTTTAAAATTTGATTCTTCTCCATACTATTCTTATTAAAATGTGCTCATCCTCTGAGAAAGAATAATTTGACTAAGACTATCAGACGGAGTATCAGTGTCTGTTAGCTGGACTCTAGCCCATGTGTTCTTGACCCTTCTCTTCTTATTCAGCAGTTCACAGAGTGCACAGTAGTGACTATATTGTAGGTCATCCCCTATAACATATAATGGCGTGTAGTCAGGCTGCTTATAATATCTCTTTTAATAGATCTCTAGAGTAATGTCAGGTCGTCTTACAAAGGCAGCAGAGAGGAAAGTGTACCTCATGGATGACGTCTTGTCAAGGGATGAACAGGGAAATGTGATTCCATAAATGTTTAACTTTAGCCACATAATGTTGAATGAGGTAAATGCTAGATCATGTGGGGGGGGGAAATCCAAGACATAGAGGATGTCTCTGCCTTGAAGCAGTTTCTGTGGTAGAATGAGTCAGTGGGGCCTTATGGGTACAGGAGGAGAAGGAAATCCAGCCAGAAGATAAAGTAGATGAGGAACTTTATCTACGAATCAGACACAGATGAAAGGGAGCAAAAGTCCAAGTGAACATAACAGTCTTATCTATTGAACCCTCAGAACCATGCATGCTCAAATCACTTGATTTGTGTTAATTTAATAATAAATATCAATACATATATGATATCATAATAATCCAATTTAAGGCAGTTCAAGGAAGTTGAGTCTGTTGTCCTTATTTTGTTGCTATTAATTTAATGCTATGGCCTAATGAGTGTTTATTATTAGGCTTATAATTATTGCAGTATTAAACCCAACCTACTATCATAATAAAAAAGACACAGATACCTGTTGTATTTTAGAATAAGTCTTATTTTACCTAGGGCTGGGCTGGTATTAGGCTCCTAAACTACTTTCCAATATGTTTCATCCTCTATCCCATGGCATCTGCTCTAACAAATCCTATCCAGGCTATCTCCCACCTATAATCCCAAAACACTTTCAACCATTGTTCATTTGAGCCATTTCATTTAAGTGGAACTTCAGGGGTTCTCCTCTGGGCCCATATGGCTCATTTCTATCCCATAGTGATGCTCCATCTTCCTCCTTTGTCTGCTTCTCCTTCCAAAGACACTTTCCATCTCAAAAGCCCATAAACCTTTGCCATAACTACCTTTATCTGTCCCTGCCCTGGTATCAGCTATCTTTATTAGTCAAACAGGAGTGCAAGATTAAGCAGAAATATTTGAGGTATGTAACAGTCTACAGTGGGAATCTCGGGGTGACAAGGAGAGGAGAGATAGGGGAAGAGGGTGGGAGAGAGGGACCAGGAGGAGAAGGGACTACTATCGGGATGTAAAGTGAATATATAAATTAAAATAAATTAAAAAATAAAAAATAAACAAAAGACATTTTGATGTTTTCACTACATATATTTATCACCTATTAATATATCAATATATTAGATTAAATATTTTGAATTATATTTTCAACAAAATTACTATGTGAGGATAATCAAAATGGCTTTGTTATAGTTTATCCTTCAGACAAGCAGATTACTTATTCTAACATCATACTTCTACACAGAGTTTGTAGAAATTTCTGGTGACCTAATGGTGAATAATACATATATATTCTGATTTAGAGGGAATCTATATTATGTGATGTAAAGATGTAAAACAGTAAGTCATAAGTGGCAATGAACTCTTTGAGACAATGGTAAGAGTGCCATCCAATATCTTTATTCACTCCCCAAATTCACTATTAGCTGTATCCTAGTGGTGATTAGGAGAGCTATAAATTAGTCTCTAAGACAGCTAAGCAATCTTCCAGCACAGCATTTATCATCCTCTTCAAGAAAATTGAAGTGAGGCAGTGTAGTGAAATCCACCCATCTTATCCAAACACAGTAGTCACCTTAGGTCCGATAATATCTCTGAGCGTTGAGGTAATTATTTAAGAGAAATAATTCCTGTTCAATTCTTACATAAGTCACCAGCCTCTTGAACATGTCACCCAGATTATGTTATAAAATCATGATTCAGTGAGATGTGTCAAGGACATTTCAGAAAACTAACCTTATATAGGTCATAGTAGTAGTCCCAAAACAATGTGTAGTACATATTGCTAGGCCCATGATATTAAAATGCCTAAGTTATATAAATCAGATGTACCTTAACTGCAATGCAGTACTCCACCAAGATTCAAGGAGGCATTGCTTAATATTATTAATGCAAATTTCCCAATGACTTTCGTGTCTTACTACAAGAATGGTTATCTTAGTAGCACATAGGCACAGTGATACAATGAACCTTCTCTCATCTGGGAACTCCAGATCAGGCAATATAATGGGTTGGATTTGTCTTCTTGCTTTTCTTTAACATGTTGCCAAGTACTGACACCATCATCAGATTTGGGCACTCAAATTTGTCCAGACAGGTAGACTATCAGATCATGTTGTCCTCTGACAAATAGCTCTGCATACTGACATCATTCCTAGTGCCCTAAAGGAATACATCTTAAAAGCTGAACCTAGAAAAATTTAGAAGTCTGACCATTTTGCTTAGGTAAACAACTTAGTTAAGCAACTGGTCAAACCATTAAAGTTAATAAACAAATTAGCCAAATCATGGCTTTGGCTAAGTGGTTATGGTTCAGAGAAAGGTTGAGAAATAATTTGCGTCAGTAAGCCTGCACGTGGTAGAGAAGAAACCACTGCTTTAAACAAAAGAGTCCTTGTTCAAGCAAGCTATTTAAAACCAGGTAGTCCTTTACTGCTCTGAATATCAGATCCCTTATCTGTCCAACACTGAAATTGTTATTGAATACGTAATGACTTGGAAAGTTCCTTCAAGATATGGTCAATAAAATGCTTGTCACACAAGAATGAGGAGCTGATTTTCTATTCTTAGAAACCACATTCAAACAAAACCAAAACCAGACATAGTTGCACACATTTATTAGCTTGGTGCTGGGTAGGTGGAGGTGTCAGAATCCCTGGATCTCACTAGCCAGTCAACCTAGTTTAACTGATTATCTCTAGGCCAATGATAGATTATGTCTCAACAACCAAGGTAGATTACACCCAAAGATGACACCTAAATGTGACCATTGGCCTATATCCCCACAGCACATCTTTATTTGAAGTTAATTTAAGCCCTCTCAAACATTAGTAGAACCCATCAAAACCCAACACTTCTTCACTCGTATCTTCCTACCCTCTACACTACGCTCTGCATGTACATAACAAATAGCTATTTAGTAAGCTGTTTGAAAGAAATGGCCACACAACACTTACCATTGTATATACCACTGGCTCATGTAATAGTTAACCAACATGTTTTAGTTTAATAGAAAAATCTTCTACCCATAGTTAGGGTCAAAAAGACAAATACTTTATCAGTTCTTTAGTTCAATTATAAAGCAAGACCCATAAATCTATTAAAAAGTTGCCTTTCAATTCTGCTTAGCCACATACACATTTTCTACTGCAAGAAGCTCTTTCCTCTCATGAGAGGGTTCTTGTCTCTACAAAATAGTCTAACACATCTTACTCACCAGGGAGAATGTTGGATCAAAATCAAGTAAATTATAACAGTTTCTCTCTATCTAATGCTGCTCTTGCTGAAAAGCAAGGATTATCTTTCCTTTATTACTGTTATACATAATTTTTAAATCATATACTATTAAAATGACATTGCAGGGGCATTTGCTTCTCTTTGTTGAAGGCCCATTGGAGTGCTGCATCAATTTAAAAGGATTATATATTTAAATATTCTAGGACAAGGTTGGACATTAAATAAATATTTTTGTTAATTAATTTTTTTACTACAAAGAACACACAAAATTTCATTGAAAATATGTTCTTTGTAAGTAATTATCTCTCCTGCAAATTGTGTTTTTATATATTCATATGTACCCACAATTCCCTAATGAAATGATCTATATTTTTATGTTCTGTTCCTAAGTAGGTTTTTTGATTGTTTATTAATGGTGGGAATATGAATTTAAAAATTCAGGCATAGTCCAACCTGACGTTATCTTGAACTTTATTCTTCCTTCTCTGACAGTCTGCTATTTGAAATTCAGGTCCCTTTCTAGTATTACCACCAGTCTTGAATGTTAATTACCTTGGGATCTCTGGAAGAGTCTACTTCCCAAGCAACTTCAAGCCCCCTCTGACTGTGGTGCCCACTACCAGGCCCTTCATGTACACATCAAGAATAGCCACAACCCCTTAGGTTTGTGTTATTTCCCAGGCTTGGCTTTTGTACGCAAACCATCTTGGAAATGAAACAGAGCCTTAATTCAGTTTAGCCCTTTTAAGAGATGGAGTGAAACCTCTTTATTAGTTTTCCTTTCCCAACATGACTAGTTTTATTTCCCCTTCAAATTATTGTGTCTAAATAGACAGGGCCTTGGAATGAAATCACCAAGTCAACATTCCATTACGAATCCTTTTTGACTGCAAGGAGTGGAATGGGAGAAGTTGAGCAGGGAATTAAGAGTGGAAATATCCCAGACAAGAGCAGACACTGGTGCCTGATGTCAGGACAGATTTCCACCTGCAATGGCCTGGGACATTCATTTTTGATTTGGGGATATTTACTAAGGTCTGTTTAACTTTTCCAGAAGGATCTGTGTCTATCCTCAAGGCTAGTCTGTCCTAAGACTTGTTACAAAACCTTTCCAGAGACAGGACAGAATAAAAAGCAGGTTTTTGTAAGTTTCTTTGAGGGATATTCAAACTGAACTCTTATTAGTATTAATTTGCTGAGGATTGGTAGAAACTTCTTTTGTACTTGTTACTATTTTATTGGTACCACCTTTCATGTTGAACATTGTTATTAAGCAAAGGAAAGGAGGGTTACTTGAGAAAACAAAAAGAAAACTCAAATTATATTCATTTAATCCCAAAGTCTATAAAAATCAGGCCTTCCCCTTTAATTTTCCAGGCAAGGCCTGAGCTATTCTAGAATTTATTAGCCTGTTCAGGCTGGCCTCAAACTCACATTAATTCTACTGTTTTAGTGTCACAAGAGTTGGGTTTCAAGGTATGAGCTATCATATCTGGCCTTTTAAAATGGTCTTTTAAATCTAGTTTTCTTTATATTTTTTATAAATATGCAATATATCATGAACAAAGATGCTACATTATAATTAACCAACAGAATGGTATGAAATAGTCATTCAATAACATAGGCCTATATTTCACTTAATATGATCAATGTACTTTTTTAGAATATGAAAATACTGTGGAAGTTTCAAAAACCAAGAGTCACAAAGAGAAGTATTAGTTCCAATAAATATACCATTGCACAGTAGTGCCATGGTCTCAGTCCTGCATCTTTCCCTTGGCCTCCCATATGATGGGGTTATGGGTGTTCACCACCATAACTGGTACCTACAAACTTTTTAAATTGAAGAACCAACTCAGATACCATATTCCCAATAACAAGCTGTTGAAAGTAATCATGTAGTTATTTTAGTGAAAAGTGTCCTCCTTAGTCTGGGGGCTTTTCAACACTTAGTGCCCTGTTGGTCGCACTGCTTGAAGGATATTTAGGTGTTGTGGTTGGAGGAAATACATCACTGGGGACTGACTGGCTTTGAGAGTTAAAAGCCTTGGTTTACTCTGCCTGCTTTGTGTTCGCATTTGAAGATGTTAGCTTTTATCTCCTGTCACCCTACCTGCCACTTGTTGCCATTACCTTCCCACCTTTATGTGGCACAGCCATATCCACTGGAAATGCTGAGTCATGAAGCCAGCACAGCTGCTTGGCACAGTTCCAGCAAAGCTGAGTGGATTGATGCAATAGTTGTCCTTCTATCTGTGACTTTTGCTTTCAGTCTCTCTGTGCTGCATTATTGGGGACTTTCTGTATTATTATTCAATTTATGTCTTTTCCTGGAGAAATTTAAGTTTAAGTCTTTTTTTTAGGAAAATCTGAAAATTAACTTTGTCTGGCCATTAAGCACAGATAAGCACATAGCTCAGTGAGGCCATTATTTCAGGGATCTTCAAGGGGATTTCTGTCCCTGAGCAAACTCAAACAGTATAATGGGTGCAGAGTAAGCAGAGACAGACCTTGACTTTCCAGGAGAATAGGTTATAGATTCAAGGTCTCCTTTTCTTCTTTTTAAAAATATTTTTTTTATTTTTTACATATACATTTATATTATTACACAATAGACAATAAACTACCTACAGCAAGAAGAACCATGAAACAATCAGAAATTATATAAATGTTACACTTTTAGTGTTTTGGCATAGCTATTGGCTTAGTTATTTGGTTTAGTTATTTGTATTTGGCAGCCTTAACATCTTCCCTGTGTTGGTGTGTCTAAAATTATGAAAATAAACCAGTATCTATCATATCTCATCATTATCAACTTAAAATATCTATCTAGACCTAAAAAATCTTAACCCCTAAACAACTAAGCTTAATTGTAAAACTAAACTGTATGGTCTTCAACCCCATCAGAGACTTGAGAAGGAATAAACTTGATTACCTGAGTATGCAGAGATTGCAGGTTAATAGCTTCCTAAATGAGAAGATGACAGAAACAGTTTGCTACCTGAAGAGTCACCCAAAACTCTCTATAATGTTGGAGCATCATCTTGAACTTTCTGGCCCAATATATCTGACAGAAATATTTGTGAAGCAGGAATGATTGGGGACTTGCTTAACCTGTCTTGGCAGAATTTGACTGTCAACTCTGCCTGCATCCAAGCTTGCACCCCCCCTTTTTTGCATTTTTAATTAATTCATCCATATTACATCTCAATTGTTATCCTATCCCTTGTATCCTCCCATTCCTCCCTCCCTCCTGCTTTCCCCCTATTCCCCTTCCCTATGGCTGTGACTGAGGGGGACCTCCTCCCCCCTGTAAATGATCCTAGGGTATCAAGTCTCTTCTTGGTAGCCTGTTATCCTTCCTCTGAGTGCTCCTGGGCCTCCCCATCAAGGGGACATGGTCAAATATGGGGTACCACACCAAACCATATAACCCAATTGAGAAATGGGGTTCAGAATTAAACAGAGAATTCTCAACAGATCAATATCGAATGACTGAGAAATACTTAAAGAAATCTCCATCAGAGAAATGGAAAGCTTGCCCCTTTTTAGGCAGAATTCTGACTGTGATAGAAATGAGGACATTTTGCCCAGTCACTTGTTTGCCACATTCAAAGCAATCTCCATAAGGAAGTTCTTTGATGCTCATGGTCCTCTTTGAGGCAGGCTAGGTGTTGCCAGGAGTTAACCTGTCTCATAGTCAATGAATCTTTAAAATAATAAATTTTTTAATGCTATATTCTGTATGTGTCTGAGGTTTTTGCATACCTTATCTAACTCTTTTCCTTTTCTATAGAATTATGTCTACCTGTTGTTCCTAAGATGTATATTCTTGTGATAAAAAAACAGGCTACTAATTGATATGACCATGATTTGATCAACTATCAATTAGCTTGTATAACTTATTTATTCTAAACAGCCCGCAATAGCACTTTCAATGTATTGGAAGTAAACCTTGTATTATAATTGAATTATAGTGATGCAATACTTCATATTAGAATAGAAATATTTATAATGTGTATGAAGAGTAATCTTACATTTGAATTCTATACTACTGTATCTAAAAATTAAACTTATTTTGCACCTACATACAAAATTCTATACCAGTGAATTAAAAATAACTTTGTGAGTGATTATTAAGGTGTATCATAGGCTCAGACCCTCTGAAAATGTAGCTTAAAGATAGGGACCACACAGGGTACACCCCTGGAGGAGTATAACTCAGTAAATAAGATAGATTGACTAAAATAAACTTTTCCAACTTTATAACATAGATGATGCAACTTACGGTAAAACATTAGGTATTAAAAAACAACAACCCTCAAAAAAATCCCAAACAAACCAAAAAATTTAGATATTAGTGTTTGCTATTCATAAAAAGACTGATTCAGATATTTTCTGTTTGTCTGATATGCTTTCAAAAAGCAAACATTGCCAGTCTAAAAGCAGGCTGCCACATATTAAATGTGTTTTATTTGGAGGAGACATTCCTTAGATTCTTTAAATTGGAATTATAGGGCTAATAATAAGAGTAAAATCTGTTCTTTTTGTATTTTGTAATTGTAACTGACCTTGTATCCCTGGACATGTAATGAAAAATCAAATACATACTCTGAACTTTTTTAAAAATAATTATTACTCTGTCTTTATTCTGTGAAATGTGTAAAGAAGCACCTGGTTGCTAGTGAGTCAGAGCCACAGAAGTGGCCAGATCACTAGCAAGTCAGAGCTGCTAGATTTTCCTGACCATATTGTGGGCCCCACAAGAGTCTGTGCTGACAGTCGGCTACATCTGAGCAGAGGGTCTAGGTCCACATCATACATGGTCCTTGGTTGGTGCATCAGTCTCTGTATTGTAGTGTGGTTATCCTGTACTATGTGGCTAATATCTGCTTATAAGTGAGTATACACACACGTGTCTTTCTGGATCTGTTTACCTCACTCAGGATGATCTTTGACTAGTTCTGTCCATTTGTCTACAAATTTCAAATTTTCACTGTTTAAATAGATAAGTAGTATTCTATGATGTAAATGTACCACAGTTTTCTTTATTCATTTTCAGCTGAGGGACATCTAGGTTGTTTCCAGATTATTGCTATTATGAATAAAGCTGCTATGAGCATAGTTGAGCCAAAGTCCTTGTTGAATGGTGGGGCATCTTTCAGGTATATGCCCAGTAGTGGAACAGCTTGGTCTTGAGGTAGAATTTTCCCAAATTCCTGAGAAATCACCGATTGATTTCCAAAATGGTTGTACAAATTTGCACTCCCACCAGCAATGGAGGAATGTTCTCCTTTCCTCACATCCTCACCAGCATGTGCGGTCACTTGAACTTTTGATCTTAGCCATTCTGATAGGTATAAGATGGGATTGCAGAGTCATTTTTTATTTGCTTTTCCCTGATGACTAGGGAGGTTTACTTTGGAAGCTGCTTACCTGTATTTCCTGCTTACTCAGGTAATCAATGGTAATCAATTTTTATTCCTTCTCAAGTCTCTGATGGGGTTGAAGACCAGATAGTTTTGTTTTATAATTAAGCTTAGGGTTTTTTGTTTGTTTGTTTTGTTTTGTTTTTTTGTTTTTTGGGTTTTTTTTTGGATGAGATGTTCTTAGTTCTAGATAGATGTTTTAAGTTGATAATAATGAGATATGATAGACATTGATTACATTTTAGATGTACATTTAGATCGGCTTTAAATGTACCAATATAGGAAAGATATTCTCTTCAAGACTGTCAAATACAAACAGCCAGAACACTATGAATGTAACTTTTATATAATTCCTGATTATTTCATAGTTCTTCTTGGTGTAGGTAGTTTATTGTATATATGTGTAATGATATAAATGTATATGTAAAAAAGAAATAAAAATAAAAAAAAATTCCCCTGACCATCTCCTGACTCACTTCTTCCCCTAGCCAACTCCCTATCTCCTCTGCAGGATGCCCCATCAGCAAAGACCTTCAGTGCTGGGAAACAATGCTCCAAGTGTCCCCTGCAATGATTCAATTTTATCCCTATGGGACTCTAAGCCCAAATAAACTCTTTCTTCTATAAGTTGCCTTGGTTATAGTGTTTTATCAAACCAACTGAAAAGTAAATAAAACGGGATATAAACCAAACCATTGCATAGAAATTTATATACTATATTTGTCAGGGAAAAGAGATATCTACTCTGTTTTTCCCTGGAAGGCAGGATTTCTCCAAGTTAAATGCAGCAATACTGGGAGAGCATTCTACAATTCTGCAACTGTGTCTTATTTCTGTCAGAAATCATTAGCTATATCAGAGTTAATATTAATATACCACATTAATTCTCACCTAACTGATTTTTCAAAAAATCAGCTAATTCAGAAAGAAACTTGATTCCTACAATGGTCTGGAATTCTAAAAAATACTTCTTCCAAAAAAAAAATTCTGAAATGTACTTCTCTTAATTGAACTGTTACTTGTTGGGATTGACAATATATTGTGGAAACCACTGCACCTTCTTGGGATCTGTCTAGTGCTCTGCTAGAAGAAAGTTGTGACACATGCTTCTAGGATAGTCCTCTTTAACAGTGCCTGCTCTTTGAGCTGTATCTGATTTGGCACAGTTAAGAGTGGAATTACCTCTTTAATAACCAAAATAATGCATAGATTTGAATAATACAAGGAAAGACTGATATAAACTATCCTTTTCCATTTTCCCCTACTTACCAGCTAGAATAACAAATGAACTCTCCCTTCTGAAAAGATTATCTATTTTTTGCTGTAAATGTAAATTAAAGCTCCTTTTATTGTAAGTGGAGTACCACACCACAAACGACCACAAGCATACACACCACAAAGGCAATGTTAGGAGACAGGTCATTACGTTGCCTTATTTCACCTGTTAACAGTCGCACATATTTTGGGGGTATGCATACATGTGTGTAAATATTATAAACATTGAAATAGCCAGATAAATTCTAGTAAATAGGTGTATCTTAAGAGTAAGAGAGAAATAAGTAGTAGGATTTAGGACTCATAGATCTTTTATGTATTGTAGGGTTTTGTTTCTTATGTTGAATCATGAGCCAGAGGATTTTTATTTTAGTCTTTTTGAACTTTGTGTGTATCTGAAATATCTCAGGATTAAGAAAGAACTTTCTATAGAAATGCTTAAGAATCTTGCATGTGAAATAACAAGAGATATAAGATTAAGTCCCAATTCTCCCGTGGTTTAGAGACAGTTGCTTGACAGATCGATTTCTTCATCCTTGTGATGTACCAGTGTTTATTTTATAAGGTGGCTTTCTAAATTAAATCAATACGTTTGCTGTGTTTAGCACCTTCTTGTCGTGCTGTCCTCAAGACATATTATGGATATGTTTGTACTTAATGTACGAGTTATCTCATATGTTAGTACATAACAGAATTGAACTTTTACATTTTTTCCACCTACATGGTTGTGTCAATGTCACTAAAATACGGCAGTTTAATTCTTCATCTTTTAAAATGAAAAGAATCAGTTGACTTGCCCCATCTGTATCAAAGGATTCATAGCAGGAACATTAAATACAGCAGTATAAGAACTCCTCTGAAACATTTGAAGTTATAAAAAGTTTTAAAACCATGCATTAGAATTTCTGTTGGTATCTCCTACTGCATCAGATACTGGTAAATTAGGTGACCACAACAATCACAGGTTTTAGGGTGGTGATTTAAGATTATACTTTCTATTCTCTTTATCTCATTCCCTCATAGGGTATAAGAAGCATGGAAAGTAAGGAAAGCTGGGGAGGGATAAGAAGGTATTGCTGTAACGCACTAGAAAGGTAACAGTGGCTAAATAGCAGATGGCAAAGGGTTGGGGAGGAGCCATGCTTCCAAGGGACCTGGAAAAGTGAAGGTTAAGGAGAAAAAATTTTAACCAAAAAAAAAAAATTGATAGAATCAAACCAAACTTTGAGATCCATATCACATTCTCAAAAATCTTACCTGAGAACAAAACAAAATATGGCTTGATTTTGAAAGTTAAAATAGAAAAGTGGAGCATAAGTCTATTGTTGCAGCCACAGGTCAAAATTAGGGCTTGATAATGATGTTCCCTAAACTGCGACACGGCTGAGTCCCCGAGGAACTTGATTAGGACTTGCAGTTAAGAGACGGCTGCCCTGTGGGGACATATTCTGACCCTTGTGCACACTGAGATGGTTGGAAACCCTTGTAATCTTGGGTTAACTTAGCAACGCAGCCACCCGTAGTGATTTAAAAAAAAAAAAACAATAACCCCAAGGAGAGTACTAATTCCAAATTTAGCTCCAGCCATTGCGAACGTGGTCACAGGAGAATCACCAATTATGTTTTGGATGGAAATATTTCAAAATATGCTTCTATCATGGGAAGTTAGATGACTGTTGTAGAGGAAGATTTCATATAAGCTGCTTCTGAAATGAGTGTGATGCTCATCTTTTATCCAGACAGTATCCATTTCTACATCCTAATTTACAAATTATTAGCACACAGAGAGTTGTGTGTCGTTAGTTTTTTTTTTAAACAAAATTTAACTCTCCAACCACCTCATAGTCTCCTTTCTACTTTCGTACCACATGTGTCTTTGTCTCCACATCCATTCTCAGAATCTCTTGCTATCCTTTCCTTGGGCTCCTGTCTAAATTTCACAGCCTGTGCCCACTCTCTCACATCGTCTTATTTACATGCACATAGCACTAAGAACTAAATCCACATATGAGAGGGAAACTGTCATTTTTGTCTTTCGACGTTTGAATCTCCTCACGTTAATCATTTCAGTTTTCTTTGTGGCT
This sequence comes from Acomys minous, assembly GCF_964271855.1. NCBI lineage: Eukaryota > Metazoa > Chordata > Mammalia > Rodentia > Muridae > Acomys > Acomys minous. The sequence goes on from NC_140489.1 coordinate 27,798,291, forward strand.
GAGTATAATTCCACTGTGAGTGTATTAATATTGCATTATTCTGTTGATGGATGTCTAGACTGGTCAAATTCCCTTGACATTGTGAACAGAGCAGCAATAAACACGAATGGGCGAGTAGCTCTGTGGGGTATAGAGTTATAAGGGTATAAGCCAAAGAGTAATAGAACTGTAACCCCAAATAGTCTAAGTCTTCTCAAGATGCTTTTGATTAGTTATCTTAACTTCCGGAGTGAGCAATGCTTTAAAAGCACAGTTGACAATCAGATTGCAGTGAAAGAAAAGGCTTTTTCTTGGTTGAACAGGATCGTGAAATCTCATCTTGACTTTCTAATTCTGCACCTACGGCTACAAACTCTGCTTGTAAGCAGAGGCATAACATAACTCTCTATTTCATAAACTGTTACTACTGAAAACCTATAGTCTTTCTACCACTCTTCAAAGGAGAATTAGAGTCTTGCAATCTGATTGTAATTTGTAATTGTAATCGTGAAGCTGTATGCCACAAACTCAGAGCCCTATGTGGCAGATTATCTGCTCTCTGTTTCTAAAATATCTTCCCTCCTACTGATTTCAGTGCCTCAGCTGGCATCTCCTTGGGAAGAAGTCAAGATGAACAGAAAAGAGGAAGTGAGGTGGCTGGGAAACCTTCTTAACTAGGAACATTGCCTTAATTGCTTGCCCTCAAGGGGCTCTTTGTTTGTTGGCCTTTCTCTCATTCCCAGAGAGAGCCCTGTAGAGTCTCATCAGAATCCAGTTTCAACTGTGGTTTCATCCAGAGAGTGACCTGTCAAAAGCCAGTGGAGTAAATGCAAGTGAAATGGAGCAGATGTTGAGAAATGTCAGCAAAGCAGAGGCTGTACTTTATTACATGACTAGATTCTGACAGGGGCAAGCCAGAAGGCCAGGAATCTGATCTACTCTGGTGCCTTGGCAGGCAGAGTTCAGGCCATGAGGCAAGACACCAGAGTTCAGGGGCAAACTGTGCTTCACTGAAGCCCTAATGCACAACTGAATTGTACTGAAATTTGAGACAGAAGAGATAAAACAAGGTAGCCAGAGGAGGGACGACAGCCTTCCCTTGGAGTTCACCTTACTATGCTAGACAAGGAATTATCTAGAGGGTCATGATCTAAGGGTTTTCTTCAGCCATACAGCATTAAACCCCAGCCCTCGAGATTGAAAATATTACTTAATCTTCAGGAACCAATTCCCTTGGTCAGTCTGCTCTGACTTCTATGCTCTTTGATGTATCTGGGGGAGAGTTTTTCTTCCTTGGTATATGTATTTTACAAATATTAAATTTATACTATTTGGGTAGTTTTTTTGTCAGGCTAACGCATTCAGGAATAATGCAAATTTTCTGAGGTGTAGAGGAAACACTGAACATTGAGGGAGTAGGATGTCCCAAAAGGACCATATCAGCATGATCTGGAGTGTCAACTCAAAATGAAATAACAAATCAGTCAAGACTAAATACTAAATAGGAAGTTAGTATGGTCATAGTTATAGGAGCTTAGAGTATAGTGCTGACTAGACAAAACTAATCAGTGCTGATGCAATGAGGTACAAAAGGGGCTTGTTTTTACAATTGAATTGACCATATTCCCAGTCCCTATACAAAGGCAGAATTATTTTAATTATTTCCCTTTCTCATGATGGTGTAAGAACTGAAGTAGGAAATTCATCCCCTAATGGTTACTTAATTGACACAAATCCTAACAACTTGCTTCTTAGGGTGGAAATTGTGGGGTGGAAAGAGTGGCTAGAAAAATTAGCTCAACTGACCAGATCTCCAAGTAATTCTGCATGTAAATTATGCTTTGTCTTATAAGCATGAAAGTAATCTGATTTGTTAAGTTCCAAGGTTACTGAAACCTGAAATAGTATCCTGTTCATTTTATTGCTTGGCAGTGAAGAGAGACTGTGCCTTGCCACTTTATAAACACTGGAAAGAGACTAGATGTGCTGAACTCTTCTGCCTGAAGAGTTTGTCTAGCACACACACTCACTTCCCTATTCCTAATATTTTTATTTGTGTGACTTACACTAGTTTTGCAGATACAGGTAGATATCACTTCTTCTTGAAGTCTTACCTTAACTTCACTACCAACACTGGCCACTAGGTTCCCAGATGGAAACACACTCTCATCTTCCTTGTTTAGTCATACCACTGACTTGTCTGTTTCCCTTACAATATTGTGTACTTGAGGTTAAGAATGTTGTTCTGCAGACAGACAGACAGACAGACACACACACACACACACACACACACACACACACACACACACACAGAGAGAGAGAGAGAGAGAGAGAGAGAGAGAGACAGACAGACAGAGAGACAGACAGACAGAGACAGACAGACAGACAGAGACAGACAGACAGACAGAGACAGACAGACAGACAGAGACAGACAGACAGACAGAGACAGACAGACAGAGAGACAGACAGAGACAGAGACAGAGACAGAGACAGAGACAGAGACACACAAAGAGAGATCAGTTTAAAAGTAAGGTAACAACACACACATACTCAGTTCAAGGTAGGGCTGTCCATAGGAACGGAGAAGTAGCCAGGGGCAGGATGGGGGCAGACACATGATTCTTACAGTTACTATTTTTCCTGATTTCTGGAATAGATGATGCATTCACCAGGAATTTGTTAAAATGTTAAAACATGTTTTGTTTTGTTTTGATTTGTTTTAAAAAAGAGAAAAATCAGTTCTAGTTTGTACCCACAATATGAAATTTTTCCAATTTTGTGCATCCAAGGAACAAATGTTTTAAAATAAAGAACACAGAGGTTGATTAATTAATCAATCATCAATTAACCATAATTCAATTTACGAAATAAAGCATTACAAATACAAAAAAAAAAAAAAAAAAGAATGCTGTCCTGAGTTCACACTCCTACTACAGTGAGTGGCCCAATGAACGTTCACTGTCATAGTGAATTCTTGCATAGAAGTCATGACGAGGGTGGGTGGCATGGAGTTAGAGATGACGCTGGTTCGGCTGTGCATTAAGATTCCTCTCTGATTTATTTATTTTCCTCTTTCAAAGCTTCTTTTGTTTTTTATCACCTCATATTTAAAGTCTTCTCCTTGCTCTTTGTGGGTGTTCATATCTCCAGGGCTTGCTGTGTTAGGGTCACTGGTTTCTGGTGTTATATGGCTCTGGGTTTTGTTGCTAGTCCTCTTGTGCTGTCCTCTAGGCATCTGGTTGTCTCTGGTGTTAGCAGGCCTAGAGGTTCCTCCAGTGATGTTGCTGTTGGTGTCCCACATTGGCTAGGCAGGTTGGGAGCAAGTAAAGAGAGCTTTAAGGCAAAGGTTGTTTGCTATGGCTCCCCAGAGGCCTCCTCAGGATGTTGGGCAGCGGGTGTTAGGGCCTGCACCCAGCTCAGCTCAGCTGGGTTCCCCGACTGTATCCTAGTTGGGTCAGGCAGTAGAGGAGTGGGCTGATAGATTTCCAAGCCCAAAGTTGCTCAGGTGCCATGCCATACAGTATTCTTCAAGATGTTAGGGCTCTGCCTAACTGCTCTGTGTTCCAGATGGGCTAGGCCAGTAAGCAGCTGGGGGCTGCAAGAGATTGAAGCTTGAATCTTCTTGGGTGCTGCACTGACCTTTCTGAAATGGCAGGAAATGTGAGTCTTGGTCTATGCCAGACTCAGCTCTGTCTATCTGCTCTGTATCTCAGATGGGCCAGGCTGGTAATCAGCTAGGGGGTGTTGAGGGGGACCAGAACCCAAAGGCCTTGAGATGACAGGGCTCTGCTCTGTGTCCCACTTGAGCTAGGCTGGTAAGCCAATGGCCAGGGGAGAGATATTAGAGCTCAAAGCTGCTTGTGGAATGGCAGCTAAGGTGTGGTGTGGCCTGCTCAGGTCTCTGTCCTGTGACCTAGATGAATCAGCCAAATAAGCTGCAGGTGGGCTGGGTGAGATCAGAGCCAGAACCTGCTAACAGGATGGAAGCTAATGTAGATCATGGACTGAGCAGGTCTCTGCTCAGCCTGTCTTCGTTGTATCTTTTTTGTGTGTGTCAGAGTAGTATGCTTCAGGTAGGTGGGCAGAGATAGACCCAGGTCTGGAGTTGCTCATAGAAGGGGAGCCAATGGGGAATGTGGCCTGCTCAGGTCTCTGCTCAGCTTGAATGCAGGCAGATTCAATGACCAAACTCTGTCAAGACAGGGTAAGCAAGTCCTCAGAAGTTCCTGCCTCACAAACATATCTGCCAGATATATTGGACCAGAAGACTCAAGATGATGCTCCTATGTTGTAGAGAGTTTTGGGTGACTATTCAGGTAGCAAATTGTCTCTGTAATATCCTCATTTGGAAAGCTACTAACCTGTACTCCTGGCATACTCAGACAATCAAGTTTATTCCTTCCCATGTCTCTGATGGGGTTGGAGACCAGGTAGTTTAGTCTTACAATGAAGCTTAGTTGTTTAGGGGTTAAGATGTTTTTAGGTCTAGATAGATGTTTTAAGTTGATAATGACAAGATGTGATGAAGATTGATTTACAGTCAGAATTGTAGATGCACCAAGATAGGAAAGATGTTTTCTTCAAGGATGTCAAATACAAATAGCCAAAACACTAAGAATGTAACATTTATATAATTGCTGATTTTGCAATGGTTCTTCTTGCTATAGATAGTTTATTGTATATATCTGTAATAATATAAATGTATATGTAAAATATTTAATTAAAAAGATTCTTCTCATTGCATTTTTTGGCAATGAGATTGTTCTCATCTGTGTCTACCTGGGAGGTTTCATCTGAGTGATCTGCAAAAAAAGAAGTGTGATCATCAGGATGCTTACTGGGCCATCTTCTTCCACCACCTGGGCTCTTACTTCACATGAGTGGAAAGCTGGGCAGGTTACAGCACACTACAGTCTTCCTGCTGTGGCTCTTTCATTTCAATCCAATTGACCGATGTGTATTGACTTTTCCGAGTACACATTTACTGCTGTATTTGACTTAACAAAATTCTCTACAACCAACTCTATGATTGGATTTCTCCTGTCTGCACAACTTACATATAAGGAACTGAGTTATGTAACTTGTAGGAGGTCAGGCCAGGCTAGTGACACACATCATTTTTGAACTAGGAAGCTTACAGGCTGTGGCAGGCTGCTGGCCTCCTGGCTGCCTTGGAGGTCTCAGTTCATTATCTCCTGTCAGTAAGGAATGAATATGGTAAAAAATATGTCTTCTAACTTTAGGCTCCTATCAATTTCTTGGAGAATAAATACCAGCCTGTCAGAATTCCTCAGCTATGAACCATGCCAGTTTGCAATGTGACGCAGTACACGTTTGCAACCAGCTGCTCTATCAACAGTGGTTTGGAGAGCACAGACTTATCCACGAGGTCACTTGTGACTTACCATTACCTTCTGTCTGCAGCCATTCTCACGCCCACTTTCCGAAAGGTGTGGCCATCCTCTTTTCCTCTGGTATATCTGGAATTCAGTTTTCCTTCTGCTAAGATTTATATTTTTATAAGAGTATGTTTTGTCTCCAGAACTCCCCTTCAAGTTCTCTTCAGGTTTCCTGAAAGTCTTCCAAGTAGGGTCAGTGGCTATCTTTAGCAACTGGTAAAACGTTCTAAACCACAAATGCTCAAGGAGAGAAAGCCAATTGATTTAATTGGGTCCTACTGTGGTCTGCATGTTTGTGTTCCACCAACATTCACATGTCAAACTTGATCTCTTATGTGAGGGTGTTTGGAGGAGAGATCTTAAAGGATGCTCAGATCGTGAGATATCTACTCACAAAATAGGATTAGTGCTCTTACCAAAAAAGCATAGAACCTTCCTTGCCGAGGTGCACGTGTAGTAAGGAATAGCCACTTAGGGAAAGGAAGCCATCGCCATGTGCCAGATTCGTGGTGACTTGATTGTAGATGTCTATCTCCAGAATTGTGAAAAAAAAACCAGTTTATAAACAGTAAATCTCCCAGATTTTTGTTATATTAGTCTCAAAAGCTAGTTTCACAGCACACACGGAACCAGAAGTTAGGACAAAGCAAGCTCTGTTTTCACTCCCTCTAATCTAATGTTTATGGTCTGAAGGATGCATGTGGAAGATCTAGGCTCCCACACTGGATGATTTTCCAACGACAGCCACATGTCTTAATATTGAATTCTCTTCTGACACCATGTACCTTGGGCTACTGCCAACTTCCTCAGGTAAAAAAGCCAGTCTTCCAGGCTGTTCTTCACTCCAGGTATCAGGAACAAATCAAGGCCCCTCATGGTTTAAAAGACAATAAATTGAAGAGGGGGAATTATTTGCTAGAATGGTATATAGAAAACCCAGGGAAATGTTTTACTTATATAGATCTATTTCTGACTGAAGAAAATGACCCAGGAATGCCCCAACTGAAGAGACACAAAGGCCAAGCCATTCCATGCCCCCTTGCAGCAACACACTCCCAATCCTTCTGCATGTTGAGCCACCAGGAATCTCACAAAGCTTTGGAGTTTGTACAGAGTCTTAATCACACAGAAAGGATTCCCTGTTTTAGCCTCCTCCCACAGAGGATGGGTGTTGGCAATGGAAGTTAAAATTTCTGATTGTGAATTGATATTTCTAGGCATCAGATAGTCTCCAAAACCTCATCAACGGTTGTTTTTATTAAGTGAAGTGAAATATATTGCTCTTACCCCCAAGATTCCAAGGAGTTTTAGAACTCTTTGTTAAGAGACAGCATCAATGACCACATATTGTAACAAAAAACTCTCCTAACACCATTATCTACAAAGGTTGTAGGATTTATATCTTCGGAGTCTTTGACTGAAGCCAAGTGTGTATTTTTCTATTATGTTATAATAACGAGGGGAATAAAATCAGAAGCCATGGGTGCGGGGTCCCCAAATAAGCTGTAAACTTTACTTAGACAATTTCTGTCTCTTGTTTTTTGCAGCATTCCTATTGTGTTGTGCATTTTTAATTGCTGTGATAAATATCAGAGGAAAAGCATTTAAATGAAGCAAATATTTATTTTGGCTCCTGAGTTAAGAGGAGTTTTATTTTATTAGCAAGTGGACATAAAGGGTGAAAAGGCCTTGTAGAATAGAGATGCCTGCTTCCTAGTGGGCAGGAATGAGAGACAGACGGTGGCCAGGAATGCGAGGCAGAGGGGTGGGGCATGGTGGAGTGGGGCTATAACCTTTAAGGGCATGCCTATGCTCTAGAGTTTAAACCATCAAGCATAGTTACACCACTAACTTTGGATCAAAAGCATTTAACACACATATGTGTGGGACACATTTCATATTGAAACAATGGCACTCATAAAGATCAAAGTCAAAGGTGGTATCATGTTCATTTTTCAGAAACACATGGACCTGGTGGGAACAGTAGCTTAAATAGCCTATTAACAATGTACACTTAACTGTAGCCAGTGTCACCACATTCTGAAGATGATTGACAGAGGAAGTAAGAGAGAAAAAACACATACAGTTATTATGTATTTCTGATACAGAAAAGAATATGTGATCTGCACAAAGCACTCTCATCAGTTCTGTATTGCTTCTTCAGAAATATGATCCTTTCCTTTTGAGCTTTGTCTTCCAGAATGTAGAAATACCCCTGGTGTTTATTGTATGCTTAATAAATACTTGATGACTTGTTATTTATTCTGATCCTCTTAGTTTAAAATTATGTTTAAAAAGAGCCTCTAATATTTTAATATTGAATTTAGAAAATTCCAGATTTTTTTTATTGAATGTCTATAATTTACACTTCATGCACCAAAATCCCTCTCCTCCCCCTAGTAAAATAAAACAGACAAACAAAAAATCTTGTCACAGAAGCTGTAGTGCAGTATAGCCTTTTGTCCACATATGCTTACTTTCAGATGTTCATTGCTACGAGTCATGGGTCTGGTTGGAGGCCTACACTATCATTACTGGGATCTTCACTAGCACTGCTGTCAGATATCCATTGTTGCTGTGTGTCAAGGAAAGTCTTAATCTTCGAGTCTTCAGGTCCAGCCCCTTCATGTGTTCCAGTAGGTTATACATGGGGTAGATGTTGGGATGAGGTACACTCACAGCCTAGGATCAGGTCCCACTCTGTTACCAGAATTTTTTTTTTTTTGCAATCTAATTGTTTTGTCTTTTTATTTAAGAATTATTTGTGAGAGGTTCTCTTTTCCTCAAGAAATTAAATTAAATAATGTATGTGTGAAAGGACTTTAATGAATCTATAGAAAAATGGCATCCCTCTTTTCTAGAGTAGTAGTAGGATTTTCTCATACAAACAACTGCCGTTACATGTCTTGAGCCACTCAAAGTCATCCCATGCATGCCCTTGCTCCTGAATTAATTATAATTGGTCTTTCCTTTACTCTCTTGGAAGTAACTCAGTTTAGAAAAAAAAAAGGTGATTCTCTTTAAATCTTAAAATCAGGAGGTGTAGGTATAATCCCAGCATGCTCATCCGTGTCCTAAGACAAGATGTTTATGAACTCTGAGGGCTCAGTAAGGTGAGCCTCACTGTTTAGCTACAGCACCCCCCAAGTATCTGTTATATTCTATTTTTTTGTCTTCTTTCTCTCAGAGACTTGATATCTGTTTGCTTTTTCTTGCAGTGTTATCAGTACATGCCATTTCATGGTTTGAATACACATTTACTATCTTTCTCATTTTTTTATGTAAAGACATCTTTAAACAAAGACTTTGTTTTATTCACATATTAACCCTAATGTGTAGAAAAATGCCTAATACATATAAGAAGGGTGATAATATGTGCCAGTTGGTTAACTGATGTGAAAACAAATTGTTAATGCTAAAGAAAATAGGTGATAATGGCATAACAGCATTCACATTTTCACGGTGGCCTAACTAAGCTGGAATGGGTCAAGTGGTTGACAGTCAATTTGGCTGAGTCATGGAAGAGAGTCTGCCAGGTGCAAATAATTAGAAACCAAAGCTAGAATACTAATGACTCTACATCCTATAGAAATGGTCCATCCTGCCTTTTTTCACTGACGATTGGCATACTTCCTTCTTGACATTTTCCCTTAATTGGAAATCCTATGTCAGCTAAGGCATTTTTCCAGTGTGGGATATCCTTGAGTGTGGTAATGTCATCCCACGGTATAAAACTCAGTTTATGTTCCCATCTGAGATGCTAATAAGGTTACTTTCTTCTCAAAGTGCTCTTCCACTGTCACCAGTAATTGCCAAAGAGGATCAGTGTAGTTTCATTTTATTTAGTGTAGTAGTTAAAAGGCAATGGACAGGGAAGCATTCCCAAATCAGTATACTTTTCATCCTAAACAAGAAAAAATATAGAAGGTATTTACTTTGTAGAAATGTAGTATAGTTGAGTCCCTGTAGTGGAGGTTGCTATTGTGAAATTTTAAAATCCAGATGAGATGGGATGGGTAAGAATGGCTCATATATTTCAGCGCCTAGTCATTGGGGAATGGAACTTTTTGATAGGATTAGAAGGTGTAACCTTGTTGGAATTAGTGTGTCCCTGGCAATGGGACTTGGGTCTTTCATGTTTCTTTCTCTCTCTAGGTCCGTGGGTCAGGATGCATCTCTCAGCTATTGCTCAAGTACCATGTCCTCTGCCATGATGATCATGGACTAACTTCTGAAACCTTGAGCAAGTGCCCAATTAAGTGCTTTTATAAGGGTTGCTTTGGTCATGTGACTAAGACATTATGTTAAATTGTGTGGTTTCCAGTGCAGAAACAGCTACTCAACTTGCTCATTTTACTATATATGATGAGAATCATCAGAACTATATGCATCAAATGTCCTTTGGAAAAATCAGATGAAAGCTGAGTAAATAATCGAGATTTGAAAATATTCTACATTTATTATTATTATTATTATTATTATTATTATTATTATTATTATTATTATTATCATCTATAATTCCCATGTTCAGGTCTTGCTAGGTTTTAACTGGAAAACAAGCCACATTTCCATTAATACCCAAATTATGATTACAAATTCTTGAGGGAATTAGCCTCCATGTGTCCTCTTCTATTACTTAGAGCATCTAAGAGGGTTCCCCCACAGAGTTTCAAGGGGATCTGTTAGTTGTTGTGTTTTTTTCCTTATCCAGTAATGACTATTTAAGACAATCTCTATAAAGCACCTTGGGAAAGTATATCATCTTTGTGAGAAATTCATCTTCCATACTCATAGCAGATTGATGTACCAATGTGTATTGCTCACAGTTGAGTCTTATTTATTAGTGTTTATGATTTTCTTTCTGTGCCCTCCCATGCAAGAGCTCTGGCCATGATCTGAGTTATTACTGAACATGGTTCAAGCAGGGCCTTGCAGTCTACTTCTATGGGATATTCTTCTGGAAACTAATGTCACGAATGACATCTCAAGTAGGTTCTCTAGTCTCCCATGATGTGAGGAAGCCTAAGCTGGGTCAGAGAGTGATCATGTGGAGGTGAATCAGAGTAAACAACAGGTTTATTCTTCCTCTAGAAACAGCTTTTCTTGTTTAGTTAGTTCTGTTATTAAATTTGTGGAATAAATGAATATCCTTGCAGCATCACTTTTGAACAATTGTTATTGTTATATATGTACTTTTCAATTACAACCACATCTTACACCTATTGTTGCTACCATTTATAGACAATCAGCATAATGAATTATGTCTAAAAATCCATATACAGTGACTCTCTCTGTGCTCTCCAATCTCCTATGAGCCCAGACATGCTGGATACACATCGATGAGCCTAGGATGGTATCCTGTGGACAGAGTAGTCAGCTGTGAGTTTAGTGGTAGGGAAAGTTCCAGCTTCTTCTTGGCCTCTTCAGTCTTTGGAACCACATCACTTTGGGGCCTAACAACTGCACTCTATGCATCAGTTGATACTAATTGGGTACCACAAGAGAACTGCGGCATTTGGTTCTTTTGCAATGCATACAACAGAATACAGGACAGCCAACATTCCTGTAACATCCATGATGTTGGGACAGTACAAGTTCGTTCATCTATACATTTTAAACTATTCTTATAAAGGGTCATAGAGCAAACTTTGACACCAGAGGGGCATACATTTTCTACCACCCTTAGAAAAATATAATGGGTACGCCATTTCTTCTCCTCAGTTTCCATTCAATTGATTGATGAAAGCAAATATGGAGATTAGAATACTATTAAATTTAAAAAATCAGTGAAAAATGTTTGGGGTTTTGATTTAGAGCCAAGAAATAGTACATCATTGGCATCTATTTCCTGAATGACAAAGGATCAATGACTAGAAAAGGAGGAACCAGTGGAGAACAGATTTCAAGATCCTTAAAAAAAAACGGAGCCTAGTACAAGAGTCTGTACTCCCAGAATTTGCCTCATCTAAACTCCTCATCTTACAGCACGAGGCATGGGTATGGGAGAGAATATTAGGCCCTAGGGGAGCAACAGAACACATGTACAAAGGGGAAGCGTGCAGTGCATGCTCAGGAGCTGTGGTTCCTCTTTAGGCTCATGCTGATCTAAGTGTGACTTGTAGGACCAAGGGCTATGAAGCAGAGGCTGCAGAGTGGGTCCCTCCACCAGGAAGGATTATCAGGTTTAGGAAGAAGGATTACTCTTTAGGATTTTCTATGGCTGTTTGATTTCAGCTTTTAAATAGCCAAGCTCATGAATGGAAAAGACACTGTTGATTGAAAATGACAGAACAATATTGTCCGTTAGCTTGTCAGCTGTCAACGGCATATTTCAAAACAGCTACTAAGAACACTTGGCCTTAAATAGGCTCAAACCACACCCCTAAAAGCTCAGGGCTGTAAGGGGAAGAGGAGGCTGGAAGATGGTATGAGCCAGGGGTGGTAGAGGACTCCAGTGAGACAGCATTTTCCAGACACAACAGGGCTGATGCACATATGAACTCACAGAAACTGACATCATGTACTAGATCTGTACAAGTTCAAACTGGATGATATCTCAGCCCAGAAGAGGGGAGTGGGTCCAAAGTCTCACTCCTAACCAAGGAGCTGTTTTCAATTGACAGTTGCTGGAAGAAGGAAAACCAATTTTCTTCAACGGAGTGAATATTGATGAATCAGCAACATTCCAAGGAAGGCTGCATGTTCAGTTAAACAACACAAAATAGAATCCGTGTTTTGTTTTTCTACTCTCTCTGTGTGTCTCTTCCTCTTTCTCTCTTTGTCCACTCTCTCTGTGTATATGTATATGTATATGTATATGTATATGTATATGTATATGCTCTGTTTTGTTTTACATTGTTTTCAGTTCTTCTTTTAAAAGAGAGAAGTTATCTGAAGTGGAATGGGTAGGAAGAGGATTCTGAGTACATTGTGGGAAGAGTAAAAAATATCAAAATATATTGTATGGAAAATCTAAAAGTAAATACAACAAAAATAAAGCTATAGGTAGAGATGGTTTTGATGGTTTCCAACAAAATTAAATGATAAATCTTTGAGCTGGTGGATAATCAGTTAATCTCATCTGATGATTATTCATACATCCATATATTGAAATATCACACAGTATCCTATATATGTCCATATGCATTTTGTATGAATTACAAAATTTTTAAAGCACAGAAACATGTCAAAAGTGCTCATGAAACCAAAACACAGTACACATTATAAATATGGGAAGCAATTCAGTGAAGGATAGGAGAATTACAGAAGTCTATCTGGAGCACCCAAAGTAATGGATCTGTTCCTCTCAGGCCATGTGCTGAGCTTATGAGCATAACACTCAGTCACCACATTTCGGTGATTTTTTTTTTTGGCATCTGAGTAAATTAAGAGGAATAAAATGAGGGGAAGAAATTAGAGGGTTTTGTGTGTTACCTACCTCTGGGAACTTGGCTATTGGGACAGTTTTTTTTTTTAAGAAAAACAAAATATCTACAATTATGTGGACTGCTCAGATTTTTTTCCTGTCCAATCCACACACAATATTAAGCTTGTAGAATTCCATCTATTCTGTACATATAATTTGAGTTAGTGTCATTCCTGTTACCTGGTTTCTATGATCTCTTCTCACAATGACTCTTTCTTCTAACAATGTCTGCCCTATGACCTAAGCTTCATGAAGCTTAACATGGCAATATGGTAACAATGGAAAATATTGTTCATTCTAACACAGGTGGAAGATATTAGTGATTAAAGCAAGAGAGTAAAAAAGCAGAAGAGGCATGTACACCAGCTTTTCTTGCCTGTAAGATGGCCATGCTTCGTTTCTGGTTTCAGACATTAGGAGTTCTTATTTTCTCTGTGTTCATATCTGATCTCCCAGCTACAAGATGAGTTATTAATGGGTTCTTACTTCCATCTTCCTCAAAGCCTTCCAAGTAAATCAACCATGACGTTAAACCAGCAGAACAGAGGTCAAGGTTATACTTGAGATTAAGAAATCTCCTTGACATTCATTGAGTGTCTTTGAAAAGAGATCCAACACTAAATTCTTTTGATTATGGGCATAATATTTTTGTAGTTAGGACTGCCAGTACATTTACTATTTATTCAGTCTGGTAGACTCTGGTGCAAAAAGATGAAAGGTAAAATAGTATGTAGTCTCTTGGAAGTTGATAGTATTAGGAAGGACATTATAATTGGTAAAGTAAATACTCATTTAAAATATGAAAAAAAATAAAATGACTGGAGTGACACATGCTTGTTATCTCAGCAATTGAATAGTAGAGACAGACTGACTTGGAGTTTAAGGCCAGCCTGTAGTTTGAGTTATATAAAAGCAACAAAAACAACAACAACAACAACAACAACAACAACAACAACAACACACACACACACACACACACACACACACACACACACGCACGCACACACCTTTCCAAAGCACAGTGGTGACATCAACAAAAACAATGTATCTATGCGAAGTAATATTGGTTGGAGAAATATATCTAATCTTAAATCCAGAAAAGACTTCTTCCGTAGTAATGTGAATATAATAAACATAGAAATGTTAAATTGACAAAAGAATGGAAGGGATAATAGGAGTTTCCCAAGGAGGAAAGAAAACTAGAAAGGCCCTATGGCCTTTGACCGAAGACATTAAAAACATCTTAACACCTAAATTTTAAATTTAGAGAGTAGAAAAAATATGCTATTATTTCCCACAATTAACTCAGTAGAAACTAATCATATTGAACCCATCTGGGTAGAACAGAACATTAGACAAGATGTATTGGAGAGAGAGAACCAATGGGGTGCTACCTCCACGCATCCCTAGAGAAATGAGCACAGCTATTCTCAGACTTTCTTACATCACCAAAGACAGATGAAGCAATACAGAGTCTGAAGGTAAAATAAGGACATGTGAAGTCCAAGATTAGTATTTCAGAAGAAGAATAGAAGGTACTGGAAATACGCGTGCATAATTTTACCTAGAGTCAATATAATTGGAAGAACAAAATTACAAGAATATCTCAGGGTAGAAAAAAGCAACCTTCAAACCTATTTTTAAAACAATTTCATGAATGTCCAGTGCAGCTAAGTCACTTGTTCAGCTTGAGGATTGAGCAAATGCTCAAAGAGATGCACATCATCCACGCAGAGATGGGACAGAACCCAAATGTCACTTTCAAATTGTTAAAAACATTCTAACAATATACATACATTCAGCTTATAAAGTTACATAATCATATCAGTTTACTTATTTCTCACATATTCCTTCAGGGGGTGTAAAATAAGAAAACAATATTTTTATTCTTCTAAGTAGAAAAGAAAATTGAAGCACAATAAGAGAAAGTGGAGGAAGAACCTTTGACTCATTGGCACAGGAGACAACTTCCTGAATAGAAAACCAACAGCTCAGGCTCTAAGATCAACAATTAATAAATGGGACTTCATAAAACTGAAAAGCTTCTGTAAAGCAAAGGACACTCTCAATAGAACAAAAGGACAGCCAATAGACTGGGGAAAGATCTTCACCAACCCTACAACTGACAGAGGACTAATATCCAGAATATATAAAGAACTCAAGAAATTAAAATTTAAGAGCCAAATAATGCAATTAAAAATGAGGTAAAGTACTAAACAGAGAATTCTCAACAGAGGAATATTTAATCGCCAAGAAGCACTTAAAGAAATGCTCAATGTCCTCAGTCGTCAGGGAAATGTAAATCAAAACAACTCTGAGATTACATCTTATACCAACCAGAATAGCTAAGATCAAAATCTCAAGTGACAGCACATGCTGGTCAGGATGTGGAGAAAGGGGAACACTCCTCTATTGTTGGTAGGAGTGCAAAATTGTAGAACTACTTTGAAAATCAAACTTGTGATTTCTCAGAAAATTGGGAACTGCTCTACCTCAAGACCCTGCTATACCATTTCTGGGTGTATACCCAAAAGATGTTCCGCCATACAACAAAAATGTTCACTCAACTATGTTCATAGCAGCTTTATACGTAATAGCTAGAGTCTGGAAACAACCTAGATGTGCTTCAACAGAAAATGGATAAAGAAATTATGGTGCATCTACACAATGGAATACTATTAAGCTATTAAAAACAAGGGCATTATGAAATTTGCAGGCAAATGGATAGATCTGGGAAAGATCATACTGAATGAGGTAACCCAGACACAGAAAGACACACATGGTACATACTCACTTACAAGCAGATATCAGCCATACAATACTGGATAACCATACTACAATCCACAGACCCAAAGAAGCCAAGTAACAAGGAGGACTCTAGGGAGGATGCTTAATCCTCACACAGAATGGCAAACAGAATAGACACTGGAAGCAGTTGAGGAGAGGGAACAAGATGGGATCCTTACGTAAAGGTCCTCTGAAAAACTCCGCTCAGCAGGTGATGGAAACAGATGCTGAGACACACAGTCAAATTTTGTTCAGAGAATCGGGAATCTTTTGGAAGAGTTGGGCAATAGAAAGATCTGGAGTGGACAGGGTTTTTTACAAGAAGACCAACAGAGGCAACAAATCAGGGCTCAGTGATGCCTGTGGAGACTGAGGCACAAACCAAGAAACAGGCAGAGAAGACCCAGGCCCCTGGGTCAGATAGAGTAGACAGGCAGCTCAGTCTCCAAGTCTGTCACCTAGTAAGGGGATCGAGGGGTGGTGCTATCTCTGGCATGGACTCTGTTGCCTGCTCTTTGATAACATATCCTGAGCAAGGTGGCCTTACCAAGCCACAAAGGAAGATGATTCAGGCAGTTTTGAAGAGACTTGATAGTCTGGGTTTAGTTGGTAAGTGGGGAGGGCTGCCCATTTCTGAGGGCTAGGGAATGGGGTTGGGGAAAGAGGGAGGGATGGTGGGACTAAGAAGAGACAAGAGAGGGGGGGCTATTATGAGGATGGAAAAGCTAACATAATGCATTCCAAAATAGGGTACCTCATTCTGCTGCATACAAGAAACACCTCAGCAATAAATTTAGACATTACCTCAGAGTAAAGGGCTGGAAAAAGGCATTCCAAGCAAAAGAACCTAAGAAGGAAGCTGGAGTCATCATTCTAGTGTCTAATAAAATAGGCTTTCAACCAAAACTAATCAAAAGAGAAGGGGACAGACACTTAATACTAATCAAAGGAAGAGTACACGAAGATGACACCTCAATCACGAACATCTATGCCCTAAATGAAAGAGCACCCAGATTCATAAATGGAACAATACTGAAGCTTAAACCACACATTGATCCCCACATATTACTAGTGGGAGACTTCAACACCACCCCTTTCACCAATAGACAGATCATCAAGACAGAAACTAAATGGAGAAATAATGAAACTAATAGATGTCATGAATCAAATGAACCTAATGGATATCTATAGAACATTTCACTCAAACACAAAAGAATATGCCTTCTTCTCAATACCTCACAGAACGTTCTCCAAAATGGACCATAAACTTGGTCACAAAGCAAATCTCAACAGATGCAAGAAGATAAAAATAACCCCATGCATCTTATCAGACTACCACAGGTTAAAACTGGAACTCAACAGCAGAAACAACAGGAAGCCTGCAAATGCATGGAAACTGAACAATTCCCTACTCAATGACCTCTGGGTCAAGGATGAATTAAAAAAAAAAACAAGAAATTAAAGACTTCCTAGAATGCAATGAAAATGAAGGGAAAACATAGCTAAACTTAAGGGACACAGTGAAAGTAGTGTTAAGAGGAAAGTCCATAGCACTAAGCACTTTTGTAAAGAAACTGGGGAGATCCCATAATAGCAACTTAAAAGCACACCTGCCAGATCTAGAACAAAAAGAAGCAAACACACCAATGAAGAGGAAATGACAAAAAAAAAATAATGAAACTAAGGGCTGAAATCTATAAATTGACACAAAGACATCAATTCAACAAGGATATTTGCTCTACTATGTTAATAGCAGCTTTATTCATAATAACCAGAATCTAGAAACAACAGCTGAAGAATGAATGAAGAACCTGTGGTACATTTACACAATGGAATACTACTCATCTATTAAAAAGAAGGAAATCTTGAAATTTGCAGGCAAGTGGATGGAACTAAAAACAATCATCCTGAGTGAGGTAACCCAGAACCAGAAAGACACTCATGGTATATACTCACTTATAAATGGATAATGGATAGGATAATCACACTATAACACACAGACCTAAAGAAGCTAAGTAACAAGAAGGACCCTAGGAAAGATGCTTAGTTCTCATCCAGAAGGGCAAATAGAATAGACACCAGAAGAAGTTAAAGAGAAAGAACAGAACGGGAACCTAACAGAGGTCCTCTGAAAGACTCCATCCAGCAGGGGATCCACGCAGATCCTGAGACTCACAGCCAAACTTTGGGGTTGAGCTCATGGAGTCTTCTAGAAGTGCTGGGGGACAGAAAGACTTGGAGGGGATAGGAGCTCCACAAGGAGAACAATGGAGCCAACAAATCCTGGTGGAGGAAGGGGATGCTGCAGAGCCTGATGCACCAGCCAAGGACCATGCATGGTGAGGATCTATACCCTCTGCTCAGATGTAGTAGATAGGCAGCACAGTCTCCTTGTGCGTCCCATAATATGGGAAGTAGGGCCTACTTCTCACATATATTCTGGCCCCTACTCATTCATCAACTTCCCCCTGGCAGAGCGGCCTTTCCAAACCGCAGAGAAAGAGGATGCAGACAGGACAGATGAGACTTGATAGCTGAGGTCAGATAATAGGGGAAGAAAGCCTTCACTTTCTGAGGACTAGGGTGGGGCAGATGGGTAATGAGGGAGGGAGAGTCGGCCTAGGTGGAGATGAGGGTGGGACCTATAATTGGGATATAAAATGAACAAATTATAAATTAAACAAATAAAAAACTTAAAAGGGAAAAAAGCAGAAAATAAGGCAAATTACTTGACCATTCCAACGAATTAATAAATAGCAGGGTAAAACAAAAAGTTGGACCTTCTGACTCATAGTGTGGTGCTCATTCCAAAAATAAGTTCAGAGGTTCAATTCAACTTACCTTTCCCTGGGGTACTTCTTATTTGTGAATTAATAAAAAAAAGATTTTATCAAACTAGCTGGTATACACAAACCACTGTGTTCTAACCCCCTACTAGTAAGGAATTTGGGATATTTGGCCTGGAAAAAATGAGTTTACTTATTAGGAAAAGGGGAAAGGAAATTTACAAATGTAATTTGCTAGCTCTCATTGTAATATTCAGAAAAGCATGCTGACTGTTGCAAGGCTATTAATACAATGAAGAAAAAGATTAAAACTCTAATTGTTCCTACATCTTAAATAATCATCAGGATATTATGGGCTATTTGGAAGATGTCAAGTAAATTATAAATATAAACTCTATGTGAAAAGGCAGCTTGACAAATACCATTTGTCCATCTACCAACCAATTAATCAACCAACCAACCAACCAACAAAAGTCATATAAAATGAAGGAATTCTTTAACATTGCTGTTTCAGGCATACATATTAGTTGACATTAAAAACAACTGAATATAAACCACTTAAAACAGTTGGAAATAAGAAATCAAAGCAGCATGGATTTACTCAATCGTATTTAACACTAGATCAAGAAAAAAGAATGTCTTTACACTACTTGTTCTTTTCTGTTGAAGTATGGTGCACACAGGACACTCACTCTTTTGGGATAGACTAGACATGAAGCCATATTTTCAGGCAAGATTCACAAATCTTGTACTGGATTTTATATTTTTGCCTCAGCCTTTGTTGGGTCAAAGCTGTACACAAACATCAACCACTGAGCAAAAGATGAGATTTGGGTAAGCTAAGTTTTCAGTGGAAATGCTTTAATAAGACACAAGATCTGGTAATTTTACAGTAACAAACATGAGGCTCAGGACTCTTTCCTATGGCCTATGACCTATCTAGGTACAAATTTGGCCCTCATAATGGTGCCAGATATGAGTTCCATATTTTGAGGTGGTCCTTGCTTCCAGTCATAAAGTATTTGGTTATTCCCATAAAAATTTTTGCCACTATTGTACCCATGGGTATATTTTATCAGGGTTTATATAGCTTGTAAGATGTAAGATTCACAGTTAGACATGATTGATGATTATTTTTTTCTCCTCCAATAACATGCATGGCACCTTCCAGCACTATGAAAGGTAGTAGCCGGTAGGAATAATGGAGCTTCATTTTTAAAAGCAATTCAGACAATTCCAAGTCAGGTGGCCTTCAGGATATATTTTAAAAAGAGACAGGAAACAATTCTTTTATATGTCCCAGAGGGAAGAGTATTCTGGTCAGAGTGAAGAAAGATTACAGAGGCCATGCAGTGGAGTATACCTGGAATATTGTATGGGAAGACGGACTTGCGGGAGAAAACAGATTGCATGGTTCAGCAGGGAGGAAGGAAAATTAGGATGCACTGGAGCCTGTATAGTGGGAAGGAGAGACTCTTTGGGGTCCTTAGGTCATTGCACGGAATTTGACTTTTACTCTTGGTGAGATTAGATCTTTTGAAAAATATTTATATTTATAACAAAATGCAGATATCATTTGTAACTGCAGAAGTTGATCCAGACAAAAATATCTTAAAATATAGATTGGTTTTGTTTATATGTTTTATTACACACAGCATTTTATTCTAGAATTTGTTTTTTTTTTTTCAAAAATTTAGTTTTAAAATATCTTAGGTGCTTCTGGAAAAGAAAATGTTCATAGAAAAGATTACTGAGGTAAAAAGATTTTTAAGAAATGAGAGACTTTAATGTTATTGATTATCTTTATATTTTCCACATAAATTTTGCTAAAGCTAGACACAATATATAATTTTCCTTTTGGTTTGAAGATAAGATCAAAGTAACTTTAAAGATAACTAATAGACATGTTGTTAACATTCATTCATTTTTGTTTATAATTTATGAACACTTGGCTTAGCCTGGGATGCAGGTAGGCTAGTTGGAGATCTTCATCTCTTCCTCCTTGCCTCCAAATCCAAACTCCTAGTGTTATCCCCGGCTCTGTAGCAGAACACTTAATGCAATCTTCCCTCCATGCAATGCCATATCTCTGGTGGGTCACACAGTTCTTCCTCTCCAAAAATTCTTCCTTACCCACAGTGCAATATTTTGGCCCCCAACTCTAGAAAGCATTCTGTGGGAAAGTGCAGTCTGGGGGTAATTTCCTTCACATAATGTGAAGCCATGTCTCTGTAATTTTAGTTATTAATTCTGTATTAGCAGAGAGCTAAGTGCTGCAGAATTTTTGCGTTGTCATTTCTATGGCCCATCATCTGCTTCCTATGTGTGGCAGCCCTCAATGCCTTGGGCAACCAAGGACATGTATGAGGTGTTGTCTCACTGCTCATTGGTCATAATAATGATCTGCTGGTCAATAGCTGGAGCAGGAAGGGGTGGACGGAACTGCTGGTGAAGAGAGGGACTCTCGGAGACAAAAGCAAAGGCTAGAATTTTGGAGAAAGACAGGAGAGGGAATGCATGGATGCACTGATCAAGAGCGGAGTAGTATAAGAGCTAGCCATGTGGTAGGTGGCAGGTAGAATGTCAGGTCAAGTATAGCTGGCAATTTGACCAGCTAAAAGCCTAAGCTTTAGCTATATAAAAGTCTCTGAGTCTTTTTTATACTGCTGATAGGTCTGCAAAACCCCCCATTTCTCCCTCCGTCCGACCAGGTAGGCTAACTGTAGATCTCCACCTATCATTACTCTTCCTCATACCGAATCAAACTGTCTTACCCCCAACTCTGTAGCAAACCACCTGCCTCAGCCTCCTGTCTACACCCCCATACCCAGTGTATCTCACAGATCTTCCCCTTCAACCTTTCTTCCCCAAACTTATTCGCTTTCTCCAAGTCTCCAAATCCAGGAATAAGTCTGTAGAAATGCACACACAGAGAATACTGAAATTTGGAGGGACTTGGAAGACTATGTGGAGGTCTAGTACAGTGGAAACTTCCTGTAATGTCTGTAAATGACCCTAGTGAGGACTTCAAGTAATGGAGGATATAGAACTTAAACTGTCCATCTTCTGTAACCAGGCAAGGCTTCCAGTATTGGGACTGGGATACCAACACAGCAGTAAAACCTTCAACCTACAAGCTGCACTTTCTGAAAGTTCTGGTGCAATGGTGGTTCAGAGTTTGTGGGAGTGGCCAACCAAGTACTGGTTTAACATGAGACCCATACCAAGAGATTCCATGCTTGATGTTGCCTGGATGGTCAGGAACTGGAAGCTGGATTATCCAGAGACCTAAGGTAGAAACAAACATGACCATCCCACAATGATATCATTCCTAATAATATTCTGCTATACTCAGATGGTGCCTTGTCCAGGGTTCATGAGAGAGACTTTCTCTGGCAGCTGATGTAGAGCAGGTGTAGAGACCCACAGCCAAACATTAGGCAGTGCTTGGGGATTCCCTATGGAAGAGGGGGAGGAAGGAGTGCAGAAGCCAGAGCATCCAAGAATACTCCAAGAACATGGCACACAGACTCAACTAGAGAGGGCTTATAGGTGCTGACAGAGACTGAAGTAACAATCACCTGCATGGCTTTAAGCTAGGCTCTGTACATATATGTTGTAGTTGTTTAGCTTTGGACTCCTAATAGTAGGAGTGGGTTTATCTCTGACTCTCTTGCCTGCTATTGAGACCCTTATACTCCTACTGGCTTGCCTGGTCCAGCCTTGATACAAGGGTTTGTGCCTAGTCTTATTGCATACTGGTATGCCATGTTTAGTTTATATTCCTTGGAGGCATGCTCTTTTCTGAAGGTAAAGGGAGGAACAGTGGATGGAAGGGGAAGGAAAGCAGGTAGGGATGGACTGGAGGAGTGGAGAGAGGGGAGGCTGTGGTCAAGAGAGGGGAAAATAATGTTCAACAGCCTTAATCATTAGGGAATTACAGATCAAAACTACTTTGAGATTTCATCTTATACCTGTCAGAATGGCTATGATCAATAAAACAAGGGAAAGCTCATGCTGGTGAGGATGTGGAGTAAGGGTAAGACTCAGACATTGCTGTGGGAGTGCAAACTTGTACAACCACTATAGAAACCAGTGTGGTCATCCCTTGGAAAGTGAGGAATTGATTTACTTCAAGTTCTAGGTCTACTACTTTTGGGCATATATATAAAGTTTACATCCTCCTCCTACATATGCATGTGCTGGATCATGTTCACTGATGCTCTATTCATAATAGCCAGAAATTAGGAAGAGGCTAGAAGTCTTTCAATGGATGATTGGTTTAAAAAAGTGGTATAGGCGCACAATTATGATATATATATTAGCTTATATGTGTAGCAGCCCTCAGTGCCTTGACTGTTAAGTCAATGATAGCCAAGTGACAAACTGTAGAACCATAGAGGTGAGGTATAGCATAAGAGACTGAAGGGTGGGGGTTGGTAGATCTTCCTAGTAAGGATAAATAGAATATGTATTTATGGATGCATGTTACAGGAGGGATGGAATGGGAGGATCAAGTGGAGAGGTTAGAAAGGGGGACAACTGAGTGAATAGAAGAGGGAACAACTAAAATTAAGGGCCAGTTTAGAGTGAGTATGGAAACCTAATACAATAAAAGCTTCCTAAAATAGAATCATATATGAAGGTGATCTAAATGAAGTAACTAAATAATGGGAGAGGCAGACCCCACAACTTGTCATCCTTGCCACCAATGAAACTTTCAGTACCAGGATTGGGTCACATATAATTGAGTGGTTGGCCAAAGGGATCCCATGGGAATCCCCAAACATTCCAGACTGCCTCTAAGTCTATAGGTTGCACTTCACAAGTAGAAGACAGTGCCCTGCTGCTGAAAACAACACCCACACAACTCATTAAATATGAAAAGGTTTATCTGGTGCCTACATTGAGGCTTTCCATCTGTGTGGGAGTGTTTGTAAGCTACCAAAGGAGAAATATAAGCACCAAGCCACCCATAAATTCTGTGATCTTCAATGGTGTCCTCCCACAAGATATGCTAGTGCAGTGATGGCACAAAGCTTGTGGGAGTAACGAATCAATATATGATTTAACTTAAGGCCCACACCATGGGATTGATCCCACCTCTACATTGCTGGAGAATACATAGTCTAGGAGCCTAGGGTAAAGCCAAATATCACTGCTATAAAAAAGCAATAAATGAACCCTAATGACATTTTGCTGTACACATAGATCAGTGCCTTGCACAGATATCATCAGAGAAGCTTTTCTCCTGCAGTTGATTGTCATGAATAAGAGGCTCACCGCCAGAGTATATGCAGAGAGTGTGGCGCCTTGGAACACTCAGCCTCAAAGGGAATGTCTCCTTCAGATCCCTCCCCTGGTGAAAGAGGAGGCAGATAGAACTTAAAAAACAGAGTAGAGAACAAGATTCTCTAAATCAACAGAATAAATGTGCTCATGAACTCATAGAGACAGAGGCATCATGCATTGTGCCTGTGTGGGTCTATACCTGTTGGGTGCCTAGAGTTGAAAGGAGATATGGACCCATGCCCCTAGTCCTAACCCAGGAGCTATCTCCAACTGATAAGAATTTGAAAATGAAAATTTAGTTTCCTCCAATGGAGTCTCATTGAGGAAACAAACTGTTCTCAAGTGTAGGGGGCTTCTGCAGCTTAGATAGCTAACAGAAAATGAACTCAATGGTATCTTCAGAAGTTTTTTGTCTCATAATGCCATGTCTTAGCTCTTCATTATTTTTTATTTTCTTATTTTCTTCTTTCTTTTTGCCCTATGGGTCCTTAGATTATATATTATGTCTTACAGTTTAATGTTTCTATGGGACTCTTGAGTGTCTGAATGAGTAGATCTCTGTTACTTGTGACTTCTCTTGGGTTCTTTTCATTCCATTTGTTTTGTTAAATTCTAATGTATTAGTTTTGTATATTATATTATTATAATTGTCTCATAGAAGCCTGTGTTTTCTTATGAGAGACAGAAAAGGGACGGATCCAGATGTGATGTGAAGTGAAGAAAATCTAAGTGATGTAGAAGTAGGGAAAATATAATCAGGATATATTATGTGAGAAAAAACTATTATAAAAAATGAAAAAAATTCCATGCACAAGATAAGTAATGAAAATATCTTATGATCTCAAAATGCCAAGTTACTTTGTTGCCCTTATTCTTTGGAAGTGGGAATTGTGATCAGTGATTTCAAAGGCTGTATTAATTTACATCTGGAATTAACATTAAGAATTCTCTCTCTCGAATGCAAACTAGTACAACCACTTTGGAAATCTATCTGGTGCTATCTCAGAAAAATGGGAATAGGGCTTCCTCAAGACCCAGCTATTCCACTCCTTGGAATATACCCAGAAGATGCTCCAGCACACAACAAGAAAATTTGCTCAACCATGTTCATAGCAGCCTTATTCATAATAGCCAGAACATGGAAACAGCCTAAGTGTCCCTCAATAGAAGAATGGATAAAGAAACTGTGGTACATATACACTATGGAATACTATTCAGCTATTAAAAACAAGGAATTCCCGAAATTTGTGGATAAATGGATTGAGCTAGAAATGATCATAATGAGTGAGTTAACCCAGAAGCAGAAAGACTCAAATGGTATATACTCACTTATATCTGCATATTAGCCCAAGGGGCATGTCCCACGAAAGCCTTCACTTACCAGGAAACCGAGACAGAAAGGAGGACATTCTAGTGGGACTCTAGATGAGAGAAGTATGGGAGAATGGCAAAGTAGAAGGATCCAGAGGGTCCTAGAATCCTACAAGTAGAACATTATGATAGGCAGATTTGGGCCCAGGGGTCCCACTCAAACTAAGGCACCAGCCAAGGACAATACAGGTGGTAAACCTTAAACCCCTACCCAGATCTAGACAATGGACAGAACACTCTCCACAGTAGAGTGGAGAGTGGGATATTACTTTCTCACATACTCTGGTGCCTCACCTTTGACCATGTCCCCTGGAGGGGGAGACCTGGTGGCACTCAGAAGAAGGACAGCAGGTTACCAAGAAGAGACTTGATACCCTATGAACATATACAGGGGGAGGTAATCCCCCTCAGGAACAGTCATAGGGGAGGGGAATAAGGGGAAAATGGGAGGGAGGGAAGAATGGGAGGATACAAGGGATGGGATAACCATTGCGATGTAACAAGAATAAATTAATAAAGTAAAAAAAAAAGAGTTCTCTCTCTCTCTCTCTCTCTCTCTCTCTCTCTCTCTCTCTCTCTCTCTCTCTCTCACACACACACACACACACACACAATTGCAGTAAAATATCTTAGGGTTGAAAGAGAGCCATTTATATAGCTGAAACTTAAGAATTGTACAATTTCAATGATCCATAACATTTACTACTAACTCCCATGAGGACAGAGATCTTTTGTCATATATAGTTTGTTCCATCTCTGAGGAAATATGCCTTTTCCTCCCTTACTTACCTTTAAGCTCAGATTGGAGGGTTAATAGGATGAGGGATGGAATCTCGGCAGGCTTTTCCTTGCAGAGTGGGTTTCATCTTTACTTCTTCTCATCATATGGTAGCCCACTAAAGTCTAATCAATTCTAGATTAGTTTTCTTTCCATCCCAACACCTCAGAAAAAAATATATGTACTGATTTTGATAAAGCCTGATTAATTTCTATGTGAATAAGAAAGAATGGGGTCATCTGCCTCACTTACCCTTCACTGCGGTTTTATCTCTATGATTTTATAAGACTCCAGGTAATATCTCCCTGTGTTCTACTGTGCAGCTGCCCCACTTCCAAATGATCAGAAAGATGGCCGTCATGGGTTGAGTCTAATGGGGGTAATAGAAGATCAAAAGGTCAGAGTGAATACCAAAAGTCTTTCTTTTCTGATCTTTATAGTTTTGGCTACACATAGCAGACAGAAGGTGAATCTGGTCAGATTCCAGCTGTTCAAAGCCAGCAGATCTATTACATGTGTGCAATCATTTTAATGCTATTAAAATTGGCAGAAAGGAGTTTGCGATGACAAGCCTTCTGCATATTAGATCTTGTTATATATTGCTACTTGCTAACACATGTGTAATAAATCCCTGTAGCCAGAGATTGCCAGAGCCAACAAGCTCTAGTAATTTAAAAAGAGATAAGTGCCATCTAAAATGGCATGCCATAAAGCTTTCCAGATACACGTTGTTTTAGAACATGATATACTTTGGAACAGTTCTTCTTACCTTTCTTACGTTACTTTTCTAAAAAAAGAAAAAAAAAGAAAAAAAAAAAGAAAAGGAAAGTTAGATTCATTTACATGCTTGAACGTGTTTTAAAAGGCATTTAAGAACTGGACCTCAAAGAATAGTGGACCAAAACTCCCACCTACCTGTGTACAAAGGTGGATGCTTTGTTGACAAGCACCCATTGATAACATTCCCAATTATTCCTTGAGGTTGTGTTCTAAGATTCTAATGGATGTTTAAAAATGTGAATAGAACCAAACCCCATTTTTATGCTGTGTTTTTTCTTTACACACACACACACACACACACACACACACACACACACACACACACACACACATACACACACACACACACACACACACACACACACACACACAGGCACAAAAAAGGGAGAGATTGATTGAAAACCGTTTTTACCTTCACTAAGCACATATTTTGTACTGTAGCTAACATTTTTTTACCTATAACACAAAAATAACATAGATTTCTTTTTTCTTTTTCACAATCTGAAAGGTAGAAGCTTCATTCCACTGTAGATCTTAGGAGCCTCAGCATACTACTGTGTGTGTGTGTTTTTTTTTTTTAAATAAAAAATAGATTCTTTAACCAGGAGCAGTGGTACATGCCTGTAATCCAAGCACTCAGGGAGGCAAAGTCAGGTACATCTCTCTGAGTTCAAGGCCAGCCTGGTCTACAGTGAGGCCAGGACAGCCAAGGCTACACAGAGAAATCCTGTCTCAAACAATCAAACAACAGGGACAAAATCATCACAACAACAACAAAAAGAAAATAGATTCTTCTCTCACACAATACATCCTGACCACAGTTTCTCCTCCCTCTGTTCCTCCTAGATCTCCCCTGACATTTCCTCTCCTCAGATTCACTCTCCCTTCATTTCTTTTTCAGAAAAGATCAGGTCTCCAAGAGCCCATATCCAAACAGGATAATGCTAGATGAAAAAAAGACAAGGCAAAAAGTCCTCATACAGAAGCTGGACATGGCAATCTTATAGGAGGAAAAAAGTCTTAAGACCAGAGAAAAGAGTCAGAGACACACCTGCTCCCACTATTAGTACCCACACACAAACACTGGTGTATTAGCAATGACATATTTGCAAAGGACCTTTCATTTTCACAGTCTCACAGGTTGGAGCTTCATTCCACTGTAGGTCTTATGAGCCTCAGCACACTACTGTTTTTTTCAGTTGAAAGTAGATTCTTCTCTCACATAATATACCCTGACCATAGTTTCCCCTCCATCCACACCTCCCTGCTCTTCCCACACTTTTCCTCTCCTCCAGATCCACTTCCCTTGCAGGGCCCATGCTTGTTGCTTTAGTCTCTGTGAGTCTATGTGAGCCCTCCTTAGTTGATTCAGTGGGCCATGTTCTCTTGGTGTCTACACCCCATCTGACTCTTACACTTTTTCTTCTCCCCCTTCCATGGGATTCCCCAGTCTCCAAGGGGAGGACACTGATGGATACCTCCAGTTTAGACTCTCTCTCCTCATAGTGTCTGGCTGTGGATCTCTCTGCACTCACTTCCATCTGCTGCCAGAAGAAGCCTCTCTGATGACAACTGGACAAGGCACTGATCTATGAGTATAACAGAATATAATTAGGAATGTTTTCACTGATTTTTCCCCTTTGTGCCTCTCATGCCAGAGTCTAGAATGTAGGGTGAAGTCTTCATACAGGCATGAGCCAGCCCTCTCTCTATTTGATGAGATATATGGGTGAAGAACTTGCACCTTTTCACTTATGGGAAGCACTTCTCAAATTCCCGTTGGCATTTTTGAATTGCTGTCATTACTATCATTGTGTTTTGGTCCCTCTGGCTGCAGCTTGGCAGCACAAGTAACATGGGTATTCCAAGCAGAGCTGTTGCCTTCTGTACTGTTTTAGGTGGAGCAGAACTGAGCAGGATGGTGTAAAGCACCATCGCACTATTGAGAACAGTGTACAACTTAAGACTTTTGTTTATGTTCAAAAATCTACTTGATATCTTTGTATTGCAAGTGAAAGCACAGAAATTAAAGCCTCAGATAAGGGGTGCCTGAACTACCTGTCCTAAGGACTGATGATCATTTGCAAACAATTTATACTCCTTGAATAATTTCTTTTGTAGACTTGCATTCAAGCTAGTTGTAAAAGAAGGCTTTTGGCTTACAAACTCATTTTCTAATATGAAAGAAATTGTTTATATACTTCTTAAAATTATGGAACTTTGTAGTTAAGAATGGGCCCATCTCACTTGTAGTTGGAGAAAAGATTCAGGTTCTTTCTGAAGCATCAGTTAATGTAGCCTCAAGTGACTCAAGTGACCCTTCTGGTCTCAGTTTGGTGTCTTCCACAGTAGACACTTACCACATGTAATATAGCAAACCTGGCACTGCCTGTCTCTGCCTCACTCCTTTAATCCTCTTGCCACTGCTGAAGACCAGGTCTTTATTCCCTCCAGTCAGACAGCACAGTTATTTAAGTGTCTTCTTTGTTTTATCACTCCTATTTCTAATCAACTTTATTAATTGATTCTAAATCAGTCTTTCAAGCCAAAAACCTGGGTTCCTGCTCGGTGATTTTCATGATTTCTAACTTCCTGGCCTTTTATAAAAATTCCTTTTGTAGGCATTCAAAAAGGGTATGAAACATCCTGGATATCCTGTCAGCACTGACACCAGGGGTTCAAACATGTGTGTGTGTGTTCCTAGCTGTATGCTTTCCAGAGTTATTTTGTATTCCTGGAACTCAGTTTGTTTATCTCTATGTAGTTGATTATAACTACGTAGTTATTATCACTACAAGTTCATGAGATTTATTGGAGAATTCACTGAGGAAGGTAAATATTAGGTGCTCACAGAATAACACTTTCTGTGCGCTGAGCCCTGTGCAATACAACTTACAAATTTACAACCAAGTAGAATATTTTAAAGGGCATTGTATGTAGCCCTAGGTCATATTACATATAGGTTTCCTTGTTTCTACTTCCTGAGTCCTGGGAATTTAAGTGTGCGCTCACACTCCACACCTTCATTTCCTCCATTCTCATGAATGCTGGGTACTCCTCCTCACCAGGTTGTCATGACCTTCTTAAAACTAGGATGTTCTTTCTTCAGGTCTCATAATTGCCTTGTGAACAGGAGTATTAAATAAATATATGCAGAATTTGTGATTGTTAGGATATTTTCACCACCAGAAAGACCCATTTATATTTGGTAAAATTTTAATTTGCCTCCTAATTGCTCTCGTTGTTACTGACAGGCTCAGTCCATTTCCTGGCATCAGATGAGCCTATTGCCAATTTTGCGGATGGTGATGGGGTTCTCTGTTCGCGGCTGGACACTTCAACGTAGGATTATATAGCTCAAAGTGACTATAGATACTGGGCTCCCTGTGATATGCTTGTGGTTTTCCTTCAATGGTTAGCAAGATAGGAAAGGACAGAAAAAATATTTTGATTGGTTGGATAGTTGGGCAATGGTCAGTGGGTATTTAGGTAGCTCTTTCTCCCAGTTTCCAATGGTGAGAAACTTCAAATACTGGCAAGAAGGGACACTGGAAGAAAGTATCTGTAGATATTCATATGAGATTTTACTTGAGAGGATTCTTGCTATTCCCTTTTTTACGTTTCTGAGACTCGGTCTTGCTGCATTGTCAAAATTGAGTTAAAACTCAGAATCCTCCTGCCTCAGCCTCCCAAGGGTTGCTATTATAGGCATGTGTCCTATTTGGCTATTACTTTTAAAGTAAAAATAACCCTGCAAAAAGAATGTGCAATAAGAAACTAACAGAAGATATATAAAAATATTTCATACAAATAGTTACCTGTATCTTACATTCATGTAGAGGTGTCACACTCATGATCTTATTTAACAGTCCGTAGAACTCTGAGGTGGGTGGGGCAATGCCATATATACTCCACCAGCCCAATGCCTCTCTTCTAACCTCTACTCTTTGCTTTCATATACTGGCCTTGACACAGAGGAAGAGACAAAGATACTATATACGTAACTCACAGAGAAGAGTCTAGTGCAGCATCTCTCATCCTGCAATACTTTCTAATGTAGCAGAAGATGGAGGGAATTGAACTCCAATCATAATATTTCTGCGGCCCTAAGTATCTAGTGAGTGAGCCACCAGAGGGGAGGTTGGGATGGACTTTCTCAGAAGTCTTTTACAGATTGAAACCCATCATCTTTCATTTTGCTTATACAAGTAATGAGTTTGAAAGTAACAGAATGTTTGCATCGGCTTCTTTAGCACATACCATGTAGCTGTAAATGCATATCTCTGTTGATCATGGTTGTTCCTTCTTAAAGGTATATATGGTAGAAGATTCCAAAGGTAAGATACTGAGAGACTGCATGTATTAAATCAAAGTCTTATGACTATCGAGAGCTAATTAGTAAGACTATGAACTGAATTCAAATAGATGTCTGTCTGAAGCTAAAGTACATGTTTTTCCACTTTACCTTCTCATTTTGTCTTTTCTGGATTATTCCTCACCTATCCAAATAAGCTTTGTGATAGCCAGGCACAAGGCTCACCTGCCCAGTGAAAATGGGCATACCCATTGCAGCCAGAGGTTCTGAAATAGTTTACCATTGCAAGTTTCCCAAAGAGACACATCCATTGCAACTACCTCTTGGGGAATGATTGAAAAGGAAGGATGCACTAATGCTATACAAAAGATAATTTCCCCAGGAGATAGAAACACGTAGCAAAGAGGACTTTGGTTTTAGAATGTCAAGAGTAATAGTCCAGAAGTGCAGGGAGACAGTGCTAATCTACTTCCTGTGACACTAAATTTGATACATTTGTCTTTCCAATGGGACAAGATAAGCCTTTCCATTAATCCAAAGGCACACAGGGATCATCCTGGAGGTGGGTTTATGTAAGCATGCTTTCTACACGGAAGGGTTTCTTCTGAAAATGGGAAATTGTTGAGCTCTGAGAGCATCTGTGCTTGGCATGGTAATATACCACTGAGTATGAAAAATTGAAAGAATCTATGTGAGAACTTTATGGCTATTCTGGTTGCTTATTTACTTAGTCCCCTGCTTCTCCTGTAGGAACACAGAAAGTGCCCTCTGAAATTACTACACGGCTCTGGTCTGTCCCTGAGCTGTTGCTGTCCCTGTAGAAATCTGACTCATGTCTCCACAGCCAGAAGTCACCTACTTACAGTCAGAGGATTCTTGTTTGATACTGGTTTTGAGTAAAGCAAGAATGACTATGAGAAAAATCACAAAACAAAAGTGGGGAGAGCACAGGAGAGGCCCCATCATGAGCATTTTCTGTCCTTTAAGCCACCTGGTGCTTCCCATTCTTCTAATATAGTCATAATGTGCCTACAGTGTGTTCTAGTAATGTAAAAATATTAATCTATGTATTCCTCCCCTCCACCCTAAGGCACTAAAATGCTTTCTCACACATTAAAAAACTGGTGTGTAGGCATTAATGTTTAAGCTAAACACAAGGTGAGCCAGAATCCAAGTATGCATATCACTGTGTACACTAAAAACATATTGAGTGAATTTGAAATGATCTGAGGGCTCTTTTCTTTTTGTGTCAATTCTAAGTACATGTGTTTGGGATTCTGGTCCTGCGTTTTCAGGTGTTCTATTTTGTTTTCCACTTTTTGTTTGATTTTTACTACCATGTTTCTTTCTTCCTAATGGTTGGAGTCTTTCTTTCCTGATGTCTATTCCATATCCAGTTACATTGCCTTTTTTTTTTTTAGATCACCCCTGCCAAAATTTGGACTTTTCTTTTTTAAATATTTTATTTAAATAATTTCTTCAGATTACATCTCAATTATTATTCCCTCACTTATACTTTCCAGTTCCCCCTCCTTCCCTCTGTCATCCTCTTCCCCTCCCCTAGGAATATTCTTAACACATCCTTTTTCTAGTTCAAATTTACTTTGCTTAAATTACATTTAAAGTTTCATCAATGTGAAAATTTTTCTCAAAGCTCCAAAAGCTGACTTTTATTTTTTTCTAAATTTCAACAGTATTCTTTGTCCCTTTAAATGTAAGATGCATTTTAATATATCATTATTACATCTTTGAGAATTTCATACACCATATTTTGATCATATTCATGGCACTCTTCCCCCAACTTCTCTCAAATTCTGACCTTTATTTCCCAACCTCTCACAGTTTTTCTCCTTCTCCTCTTCCTTTACTTCTCCTTCTCTGCTTCCTCCTTCTTCTATAGTCTCTGAAGTCCTATTTGTATTGCCTAGATACTTGTGTGTCTGGGAGCATTCCACTGAAGTGTGGTCAACCTACCAGGGGACACATCCTTAAATAAAACTGTCTCTCCTTCCCTCAGAAGCCACCGACTTTCATAGTTCCTCAGCTGGCAAAGGATAAGGGCTCATGAGATTCTCCCCATTGCATGCTAGAATATTGACTATCTTCATTTTGTGGAAGCAACCATGGCTGGTGTAAGACCATGAGTGCAGTAGTTCAGTCACACTGATAAATCAATGTTTCACCCCGGATATCTCTTTAGCCATTGGTTCTTGCAGCCTTTCAGGGTCCTCTCTCTCAAATGGCCTCTGAGCCTTAGACATGTTACTATTGCTTTTCCATCTGACTTGTAATACTCTTTGCTGTATAAAATTACATATGCATTTAAAAGAATCATTTTCCCTTAGGAAAGTGCTAAAAATATCCCAAATGCTCAGTAACTCACTAATTGAACTTTAGAATTATTTGCATGTTCCTGAGAGAAGCATTTGGTCAACCTCGTTCACTAAGCTCATCATCCCAGTTAAGGCTGTTGTTTGATAGCAAATATGTTTCATCTTTGTGGCTGCTCCAAGGGGCAGCTGAAGCTGTCTGAGGGCTGTGTTGACAACAGTCCAAAGCATTTTCCCCTCAAAAGCCTAAAATCTGCCATGCAGTTATTCCCTGCTATCAGGGGTATGAAATTGGAAATGAGGGGCAAGCCAAACCATGACTTTGCTGATCCTCTATTTGGTAAGGTATGGAGAAAGTGACCTGTCATTTTCTACAGAAAGGCTGGGTTTCAGACTGATGAAGGTGGCAAGTGTGGATGGTGAGCAGAATGAAGGTCTGACAAACTCAAGGTGACGGGCAGGTCTTCATCTTCTGCCCATATCCGTTGCCGTTTATCCATTTTGTTTTAGGTTAGAGCATCATGGAATATATTTTTTATTTAATATCTCCAAAGAATTACACCTCATGGTTCAGAAACAAATTGAAAATATAGATTTTTGGTACCTGGAACTTTCATTTCTCGAAACTTGCCCTTATATATAAGAGCCATATTAAAAACATGCATTTTTCTCCATACAAAAATTGTGAGCAGGCAATTATCTTTTACACTGCCTGTATTTTCATATCTATGAAAAAAATCCAGTTGCCAGAGAAAATGAAAAGTTGGAGGTAATTTCCATTCTGATAGTGTGTTGAGGAAAATGCTGCCCAAATTATGCGTAAGAAGCTTTATTCATTGAAAGCACATTTGTTCACAATTCAGAGCAGAATTTGGTCTATCACACAATGAAAGAAGTGTTTCATTGAGGGAAATTGTGGATGAATGTGTTAATAAACAGAAAGCCATTTCATTATAAAAATCTGCTGTTTTTGTCTTAGCTGAAATTTGTCTCCTTGACATTTCTTGTGTATTTTCACTGCCGATTTTGTTTTAAAACTCAATAAGAAGAGAGCAAGGTAAAACAAGGACATCAGGGGATTGGCTTGGGAATGTCATATGAGTATTCTTCTTCTCCTTCTTGCTTCCTGCTTTTCATTCTGAGCTCACAATAAAATTATCCAGCTTGAGTGGAAGGAAATAATCAACCTGATTATTTCATGGGTATTGGAGTCTTTCTTTAGAATGCCAGGGCAGTTCTCTACTGAAATCAGGATGTGGTAAGACAATATAACTGTACCTGGCCTGGAGCCTGTGTCTGGAACCTGCCTAACATGTGGAGAAGTGACTCGGCTATTGTATCGTCAAGGAGACTTCAGGAGTTGCAGAATGAAACCATGACAACCTGGGCTTGGCATAGCCAAATAGAAAAGCATTTCTATTTGGGTCTCAGATCAGAACACGGTTTAGTTCTTATATATTGAGAGACAAAAACAGGGCCTTGAACGTGGAATTGACTCTCAAATATATAACTTTTATTGAGGTGAATAAGACCGAAAGTCCACACATCCATTATGACCAACCCAAGCAAGTTAGATATCATGTAAGCACCAGAAGAATGGTACAGAGGCTGGAGAACAGGCACAATGACTAACAGGACTTGTTACTCTTGTAGAGGACCCAGGCTCACTTTCCAGCATCAATATCTGGTGGCTTATAACTGTTTGTGACTCTACTTCCAAGGGATGAATATACTCTTCTGGTATCCACAGGCACCAGGTACTCTTGTGGCTCACATAGGTATGTTCAGGCACTGAAACATACCCATAAAACCGAAATAAATAAATCGTCAAAATCATACCCACTGGTTAGATACAGTCATGTAGATCTAAGAGCCATAGTATCTAACATCTATTGAATATAAAGACTGTGGAAATAAAGTTAATATATAAACTAGTCTTATATTGAATTCTTTTAAAAAGCCATTTGATAAAAAACCCCTATGTAATTAATTATAGTTCTATTATTAGGAATGTGATTTGAATTTAATCACTAAAGGTTTTTGTCAACTCTACTCGGGACATATTTTTCAATACTTAAAAATTTTTTATGAATATGGGAGTTTTGTCTGTGTGTATGCTTGTGCATCATGTATGTACCTAGTGCCTGCAGGGGCCAGGAGACAGTATCAGGGCCCTTGGGACTAGAGCTATAGAGGGCCATGGCCCATCACGTGAGTGCTAGGAAGCTAACCCTGGTTTTCTGCAAGGGTCCCCAATAATCTTACCTGTCTCTCCAGCCCATGGAAAGACTTTTAATAATAATTTAGCTAGTTTGTGCTATAGTGACTCTATGTTTGTATTGGGACTTTTATTAAAAAATATATTCATACATATTTGTTCAAAAAATTCACAGAACACTAATATTTGTGGAACGTTGCACATATACCTGTCTTAATCATGGTCCCTCCTCTAATATCTCACCTGGTTCCTATTTACTGTACATCTCAGATATTACATTAATTTGCTAAACATTTTTAAAGGCCACTTCAGTTTATTCATATAGTGAAAAATCTATATTTCCATATATTTCTCACTGCCTTTTCTTACAAAACAGCAGACTCATGTTTTCCTAGCTTTGAAACAGGTGAACCTAGGCTATCTAATGACCCTTCTTAATTTAATATCTTATACTGTCCTTCCTATTTGACTTTATGCCTTTAAGAGCAGAGCCCAGGAGCCCCGTGGTCTCAAACAATGGTTCAGTGTACTGCCATTATTTATGAGCATTCACAAACTGTAATTGCTAATGGATAAAGTACTAAGGACTAAAAATAATCCTCTTTAAGAAATAGAAGTGAGAGAAATCGAAAAAGCAAATGTAAGCTTCAGACACAAAGATGAAAATTTAATTTCTTATTAAAGATAAAGAAAACAGAATTCATAGCTCACCAACACGAGTCTTATTAGAATGGTTTCAGAGTGCTGAGGTTAGTCATAACTTTAAAATCACACAATCAAAATGGAACACAGTGGTATGTGTGATATCTTAGAAGTTTAGGGAGAGGAGAATGCAAATTGTCTCATGGATGTTCTTCTTTCTTTGAATCAAACAGTTACTGGCTATTAAAAAATACTTTTCAGAAGTGACAGAAATTTTCTCAAGGTTTTCATGAATATAACTAAATTCTTTAATTCTTCTTCATGTGTATGTGTGTATGATGGGTGTATCTGCACATGAGTGCTCACATATATGGGTGAGGATGCATGTGTGTGTATGCATATTGAAGGCTATGGTTGATATAAGGTGTTTTCCTAGGTGACTTTTCAATTTATTCTTTGAGGTAGGGTCTCTCAGTTGAACGCAGAGCTCGCTGATGTGACTAGTCCAGCTAGCCAGTGTGCTCCAGGAAGCCCACACATTTGCCTTCTGTTTGCTGAAATTAATGGTGGGCCAAACCCACCTGACTTTCATGTTGGGTCTGGGGATCCCAACTCTAATTCTTTCACTGGTGGACAAGTACATTAACTGAGCCCTGACTATAACTACATTCTGAAAATGTTATTATCAATTTTATTTTTTGACTAACTGAGTTTTAATATATATAATCAATACTTTTCTGTAAAATCCAGTATCTAGTTTTAAATGAAAATAACAGCTACATCTTATACAATCTTTTTTTTTCATTCTACAATCTTAATATACTGATTACAACTGCCTTCTCAAAATTAGTTTTAACTAAACTGTTAACTAAGTGAAATAATTTAAAAATAGAACAAATTCTAGACTACTCATATGATAGTAATAATAGTAGTTATACTCATTTTCTGAAATACTTTGAGTGAAAGAGTAAGAAGTCAAATTGAAGCTTAAATATGTTCAGTATGAACATTCTTATCACATATATTATTTTAGACTGTGGTTTTTTTTTTAACTAACAAAAAATCTGTGGAGAATATCCATTCTAGAAGTCTTCTAAAGTTGCAAGCTCTGGGCTCCTCACTTCACGATTTCTGTAGCTGTTTTCAATCCCAGCCAACAGTCTTTGAACAGTGTGTCTCCAGGGGTCCCCGCTGGCGCTCTTGTAGCCAGTGTTATCACTCTTGGCCTCCAGGGAGTCTCAGCCCCTGACCGTTCTCTCCCTTCAGTGTTCTGAGAATAGCACTATTTCTTGCTTTATAAAAATAGAGAGGGGTCCTCTGCATACTGCTCCAGCAAGGCTAGGTAGGGAGGAGGATTTCCTGCCAGATGCTCCCAGGATTGGTGATCAGAGATTGCCCCAGCCCATATAGCTGGGATGAGTTACAGAGCAGTAGACATGTCTTTCCAGAGGCCCTGATACTGGATGGGTAGGTAGGTAGGTAGATAAACAAGCTGATAGACATATAGATTATAGATGATAGATAGATAGATAGATAGATAGATAGATAGATAGATACACAGGCAGGCAGGCAGGCAGGTGGTAGCTAGCTAGCTATATAGCTAGATAATAGCTAGATGATAAAAAAAAAGTAGATAATAGATGATAGAGACAGGCAGACAAATTGTAATAACAGACCACTAGCTAGATGCTAGATGACAGATAGATAGCAGGTAGCGTATGTATGGATAGATACATAGATAATGATAGAGACAGACAGACATAAATGATAACAATAGCTAAATAATAGATGATAGATAGAAGCAGGCAGACAGACATTTTGATAATAATAGCTTGATAACAGATGATATAGTCTATATATGGATGCTAGAATAATTGACAGATGATAGATGCATAGATAGATACATAGATAGATAGATAGACAGATTGATAGATGTTAGGTAGCTAGCCAGCCAGTT
Source organism: Acomys minous (assembly GCF_964271855.1). Taxonomy (NCBI): domain Eukaryota; kingdom Metazoa; phylum Chordata; class Mammalia; order Rodentia; family Muridae; genus Acomys; species Acomys minous. The sequence continues at coordinate 27,836,351 of NC_140489.1, forward strand.
AAACAGATAGAATGAAACAAAAATCTGAACAGTTAGCCAGTTTGAGATTCCATACTTCAGCTGTACCATATCTTGAGAGAGAGAGAGTGATTTAGCACCTTCAAATCCTATCGTGTTGTCATCATGTACTGTCGCTCTTGGTTAGGCAAACTTCTAGAGAGTCACCCAGGAACTGCACAGGAAGAACTTCAGTCTCCTGCTGCTAGTTTCCAGGTGTTCATGCAGAGTCTCGTCTTCAACAGTGTTTTTTAAAGTCGTATTTTCAAACCGGCAGATTAAAAAAAAAAAAAGTAAACCTTTGAAATGCAGGAATAATGTGCAGATTAAAGCATGCACTGCGGCTTTCAAATGAAACAAGCCAGACGCCAAACTTCTTTCCCTCCAAGAGACTTGTGATGAAGCCTGCCTAGCCAAGCCAGCTCCTCTGGTGCATATTCTATACAAGCTTCCCCTACTTCCCATTGAAGGATGCTAATTTCCCATGATTCCTTGCAAGTGCCCTCATATCAATCTCAGAATGTGGATTCTGAGTTTAGATGAAAGCCCTTTAGGACAATGCACTTGGTATATCCATTATTTCTAATTAACTCATTATCTTGGCACTTAATCTTAAAAAAAAAAAAAGAGAGACTTATTTATTATGTATACAGTGTTCTGTCTGCATGTCAGCAAGAGGGCACCAGATCTCATTACAGATGGTTTTGAGCTACCATGTGGGTGCTGGGAATTGAACTCATGACTTCTGGAAGAGCACTCTTAACCTCAGAGCCATCTCTCCAGCCTCTTAGCACCTAATCTTACCCATGGAGTAGATGGTCAGAAACTGCTTGTAAGCTAGCACCAGGCCCCTCCTGTGAGTGTCTGTGGTGATTCCGGACTGACTAACTGATGGAATGTTGAGACTTATGATTCACAAGTCACATCTTACGTTCACACACCCGCACAGCCCCTGATCCTCTAGACTTGGTGTAGGAACAAACAACCTCGGGCATACTAAGACACAAAGAAGTGACTGCGACAGGCAATCTTGGACATACAATGTTTTAATATTGGTTACTTTATAGGAATCATGAATTATTATCTTTCGAAGCTTTAGGATGATTTTATTAGAATTTAAAGAACTCTCCAGGACAGGCAAGCTGCGAGTCTCAACATCTGCCGGGAGGGTAATGGATAAGAGATGGACATGCTGTTTGAGTTACGCCTACATGGACCTTAGTCCCGTGGAGAAGAAACAGCTACATGGCAGTGAAGGGGGTGCTTTTCAGGAAGTGTAAGGGAGCCTCGAGTATTAGGACAAGTAGGGTGGGAACCATGAATTATTTACTGTGAAATAATAATAATAACTCGGTGGCAGACAGAGATTGTAAGAAATGCGTGTTTCTCTTTTATTGGCAGGATTCAGTGCTTCTCAGAGCCTTTCCCCATATTTGCATTTGAATATTCACAAGTATCTAGTAAAGAATTCCCACCCCACGTTTTGAGTTTGGTCCCGTTCTTAAGAGCTAGAAGTGAGCATGAACAATTCAATTGTAGGGAGCTTAAGTTTGACTTAAAACGTAAAACATTTTACACATAGTGGCAATTGGAGTCTTGGTGTTATTACAAGTAGTATTTTCTTTTCTTGTTTATTTCCTAGTATATTTTATAATGAAAATATTATGTGGTTTGTATGACATCACTTAATAGTTTTCCTGTGTTTTTTTAATTATTAATTTGTTAGATAAATGACATAATTATTGTGGCACATATTCTGTGTGTGTTGAGTCTAGACCTTGCAGCAGCCTTCTATTCAGCAGTTTCAACTCAGAAACTCCACGAAAATATGTTTTTAATACCTTTTTAAAAATCCTTTCTATATAATTTAGTGTGTCAGAGCAACACTATTTTGGATGGAGGTTGGTAGACTGCTTTCATAGGACGCTTTCTCCCATTCTCCCAGACTGTTGGAATCTCTGAGACTCTCAGACACTCTGCTGCCTTGGCTTGGAAAATGCTCCCTGCCTATTCAGTTTTTGCCACTGCCTTTGGCTCCTACAAGCCTGCTTCCTCTTCTCCTCCTGAGTTTCTGTATAATAAGTGTGTCTGGGTTTCTGTTGCACGGAACGTCCCAGAGTGAGAGAGGCTCTGGGGCAGTCAAACAAAGGCAGGATTTCATTCACCTGGCACGCTGACCCTTTGGATCCTGGCTGGAAACTGGGCACGGAGGTCCAGGGCTGAGAACAGAACCTTACATAAGCCCTAGTCCTAGCAGCTGCTGCCTGCCTGAGGGCAATAAGGGACCTATTCTCCCACATGAGTTCTGTAGGTTATATAACATATTATTCTATAATCACACAAATGAATGGGTGTGTGCACACACATATGCACAGAAATTTCTATAACTTGTGTCCTTGAAGCCCTCTGACTGGCATCCCAGCTCTAATGGGAGAGGAAAGTGTCTGTGTTAGAAGATTAAGTATTGACGAGAGTCTCTGAATAACCTTCTTATAGGTTCTGTCTTCCTGCATGGAGTGATTAAAGAATTAACAAGACCGGCTTCCTCTGAGTGTCCTAGATTCCAAATTCTGCTGTGTCCACATTCACAAAACTGATGTGGTCCTGAGGAAACAGATTTGGAGCTGAGTGGGCCTCTGTAGAATTCACTAATAGCCTCCCATCCTGTAATACAGAAGAAAATGGGAGGTTCAAATAATTCTGTATATCAGTGTTTCTCCACCTGTGAGCTGTGATCCCTTTGCAAAGGAGTCGAAGGACAGTTTCCCATGGATTGCCTAAAACCATCAGAAAAAAAAATATTTACATTATAATTCATGACAGTAGCAAGATTACAGTTATAAAATAGCAATGAAATAATTTCAGAGTTGGGGCTCACCACAACTGTGTTAAAGGGTCACAGCATTAGGATGATTGAGAACCTCTGTTATATGTTCAACTACACACACCCAAATCCCCATTGGAGCCCAGAATCTTCTAGCACACCAGCCTCCCGAGCAGTTATCTATATGAAGTTAATTCCCATCCATGTCTCTCTAGAAGGATTCTGCCCACTCCCACGAGAACAACTTTTTATTCCAAGTAACCAATAAAGTGGCAGCCAAAGGACTTGTACTACTGTAGCAGGGGAGGATAATAGTCCAACCCTTCCTGTAGCTTTTCCAAGGCTCTAGTCAGATGGTCTTTCACTTTGGAAATATTAGGACTGCTATTATTATCATCATTATCATTATTACTGTAATTATTTGCTAATTTAGGGATATGAGCTTTCAACAAGCCGAGTAATAAGCCAGCTTTCTTAGGGAGCTAATTTTTTCCCTTTCCTTTTGAAATGCTTTTTAAAGACAGGGTTTCCTGTTGCTCAGTCTGGTGTCATACTTGGTATTGAACAACTGATCCTACTACTCTCCCCGCAACGTTAGAATGGCAGCAGTAACTGACCAGGCCAAGGTCGAGAACCAGTTCTTCAAAACTACATAGGCAAAATAAAACATAGCAGGAAATACTTTGAAACCCATAGCAAAGAGCTTATTTGAAATGAAGTGTTTGCTACTTTTTACTTTCACTGTGCTCCTTACAGGCTGTTTCTGTCTTTGTACATAATTTCAGCAGTTCAAATTTTACTTTTCAGGTAGATAAATACTATCTGGGTTTCTATCTTGCTGTGGGCTAAACTTTTCATTGCGAATAAAACCTACATTTATTTTTGTTAAGCAGGTCAGTTCATTTAGAAGTATTCTTTGAGTAGGCACTGAGTCAACTGGACCTTTATTTAAGTGCCGGTTTGACTTTTGTTCATACTTTTTGTTGGTGGTCTGAGATGGACATCGAAGTCAAGGTTAGATCACCTGGTGGATTACTCTCTAAGTTATGGTTCTTCCTTTCAGGTTGTGAAATTAATGTTGAAAACTAAAGAAAACACAACCCCAAAGTCTCCAAACTGGAACTCCAGAGGGATTTAATAAACTTGACAAAGCTGGTACTGAGGGGACAGAACTGTGTTATGTATGCCCAGTCACGGCTCACAAGGCTTCTGTGTACTACTGGGTTGGAAGGAAGGTAGCTCTGCCATGTATACACATGACTCAATGTTCATCTCCTCAATTTTCACAAATGCAGTTAGTTCCCAAAGCATGTGAGTTAGTGATTACCATCTATAACTAATTCTGACTTGTGTAATGGAAGAGGCACACTGAAACACAGGAGTCTGTGTCATTTTAGACCCAAAACGAACTAGATTATATACTCTGAATAGAAAAATCTCTCCCCTTTGGATAAGTCTACTTTGCAGGGGACTTGAATGAGATTTTATCTAAACAAAGAAGACAAAAGGGAATGCTATAATTGTTCTAAGAATCCATAAGCACGAACACTGCTCTTTGGTGTTGCTAAACATCCATTAGGAATCAAGAGTGATGGTTTGCATGTTATTTGCACAGACTGGTTCTTGTCTTGTTTCTTACTGCCTTCATCACTGCTGTTAGAATGTCTGTTATCCAAAGTTATTAGTATTTTACAGCAGCATATACAAGTTATTTTAAAAAAACATTATAATGATACAGTTACTCTCTAGCATGTTAGGTGTGTAGATGAAAATTTACTTTCAAGTAAATATGAAGTTGGGAAGGGAACAACTATAGAATTTGATAAAAGGAATTGTTCTCTTGGGAGCTAAATTTGATTGGCTCTTAACCTTAAGAAGGAAATTAAAGACTTCTAATAATCATTATTATGTGTGCAGAAAGAATAGTGTCTCATGAAAAAGCTGAAAGGCCCTAAATAAAACTCTGGTCAGTTCTCTGTTTACGACAATTTACTATCCTATTCTTTAGCCCTTCCTTGTCCAAGTGAAGTCACTATATAGGAAACAATGTTTGAAATCAAGTGTTCCTCCTTTCCATGCTGTCTATTTCGAGGCTATGTAATTATGACTTAGTCTCCAAGTGACACAGGCCACTGAAATATGTGAACACCTCCAAAATTTTGAAAATCTCAAGAGACATGTACAGAAACATTTTTTTTCCTTACAAATTTCTTAAACTGCTTCTAAACAAGGAGACTGATTCTACATTGGGAGGAATTGGTATGACTCAACTTTATGGGGATGCTCAGCAAATCAATCTATGACTTGGCAAAAGAGACTCACAAGTTGGCAGAGGAAATTAATAAGACAGATCACATTCACCATGCCCCGGGGACAGTTTTCTGCTTGCTGCTATGCTTTATATATAAATATTGCATTCAAAGGGACTGGGGGAGGGAGGGAAGCAACAACAAATGGGCAGAATCCCAGGGAAATGAAGAATTTTTGAGAGGTTGTGTTACCTGAGAGAGGGTTATAATAAGTAAATCATTAATCAAGTCAAGGCAACATAAACACATGGTCATGTTTTAGCCATATGTGGCTCTTGACCACAGGGATGATCTTCATACATGGCAATGTTTGCTTCAATGGCAGCAACACTGATTTGCTCTGTCATTCAGTACTCTCTTTCCATCCCCTTACATCAACCTTTGAGGATAGCCACTGATAGAGTATATTCACCCCAATTTCTTCAGATGGTGAGACTGAAGTTTCTAGAAGTTCACTAACTTGCAGATGAGGAAGAGCAGGGTGAAGATCAGAACCCTGGCTTCTTGGTTACTGGTCCAAAGTTCTTAGTAAATCTTGGGAGCAAGTTTGTAAGTTAGAGAGGAAAGATATCTAAATCTCCAAGGAACTAAGGAGCACAGGCTTTTCCATCTCTCAAATAAGAGGAACCTGACCTCAACTACTTTTAAGGAAAACGTGGGCATCATTTGTCTGTGAAACTTAAAAGTCTGGGAGGACTGGCTGGGATAGATTGATCTAAAACCTCCAATAGCTTGTTTAAAATGCTTATCTCTCAAATCTGGGTGTTCTTTCATTCTGTGTATATTTACTCCTCAGGCAAAGTCTCTCATATGGAATAAAGACAGACAACTAACTGTGGCTCTCAGCTTTATAATTTTATAAGGCCAACAACACCAGTGAGAGAAAAATATACCTTCCCCATAAAAAAGTCAATAGTTTTGCCCCAAACATTGGCATTGTTTTTTTTCACTGTGATAATATAGGCATGGGTCAGGAGATGCAGAGGAGGAGGCAGGGTATGTATGTATGTATGTATGTATGTATGTATGTACATATGCATGTATGTATGTATGTATGTATGCATCTCCTTGGAAAGTTCTTCCCATGGTTCTTTGTATCTCATCCTTTGGTTCACTTTGGCCACCAAACTACATACTCAAAGCATAGTAACTTAACTCACTTGTGTAGTATACTCTTATTTTTGCAGTACTCTGTACACTCCATCAATTTCATCAAGAGGTCATTTCAAGTTAGATAAGGTTGAATGCTGTTATGAGATAGATGTGTGTCTCTACCTAATATGCATAATGAAGCCAAGATCTCCAAAGTGATAGTATTTTGAAGTTAGGGCCATTAGAAGGAAATTAGGTTTAGACGAAGTCATAAGTATAAAGCTACCATAATGTGATATGAAAAGAGACATGAGACAAGAGACATGAACTTTTCCTTTCCATCATGTGATTGTTCAGGGAAATGGCAGTTACTTACAACTCATAACAACAGCTCTCACTAGGGCTCAACCACAATGGTTCCATGAGCTCAAATTTCAAACCTTTTGAATGATGAAAACATCCACATTTTCTTTCATGAAACTTTGATATGGAAGTCAAGTTGATGAGGTAATGAGGATTTACATCCATGCTCATATTCTCCAGTTTCTTACTATCTTTTTGAGTTGCATATTAGTTCCATCTCATGTTGAAATATCATGACGAAACCCAACTGAGGGTATTTCAGGTTTATTCCAGGTTATAGTCCATCACAGCAGGGAAGTCACAGTGACAAGACCTTGAAGCATCTGGCCAAATGGCCACATCACATCTCATAGAACAGAGTGAAAAAAATGCATATATATCCAATTGCTTGCTTGCTTGTTCTCAGCTTGCTTTTACTATTATAGAGTTCAAAATCCTTTGCCTAGGAAATGACATTGCACATAGTAGGCTGGGTCTTCCAATACCACCAATTAACTATGACAGTCGTGCTTGTATAGTCAATCCTTTAAGATTGTCTTTCTAGATGAATAGCTTAAAATTTTGACAAAGATATTAGAGGTAGAAAATAATACCAGTTTTATTTTACCCAAGTGGCCATGACTGATCATGATCATCACTGGCCCTATTGTTATAGATAACCAACCAATTGTCATCCCTTAAAAATAAGAGCAATATAAGTAGTTTCAGTTCTGGATTTCTGATGGAACTAATGTTTCACATGACTTAGCAAGCAATTAAATCCCTGTGTGTGGGGAATAGTGTCAACTTGACAGAGTTTAGAATTCTTGGAAGATGGACCACAGAGCATGGCTATGTGGGGATTATCTTATGTTCATCCAAGTAGGAAAGCCTACTGTCCTGATTAATTTCTTTCAACTTGACACAAGATAGATCCATATAAAAAGAAAGAACCTCAATTAAGAAAATGTCCCCACCTGACTGACCTGAGGAGTATATTCTTGACTAATGATTGGTGAGGGTATAGTTCACTGTGGGTGGTGCCTTCCCTGGGCAGCCAGATCCAACAAGCCAGCAACAAATCTTTTGATCTACAATGGTGTCCTGCCTATCAGATATGCTAGGGCAATGGTAGCAAGCTTGAGGGAGTAACCAACCAATATCTGATTTGACTTAAGGCCCACTTCACAAGATGAAGTGTATATCCAACACAGCTGGGATGACTCCAACCAGATATCTGGATACCTAGTATACAACCAAATACAACTGTACTTTAAAAAAAATACCAACAATGATATTCTGTTATAGTAATAGATCAATATCTTGCTAAGCCATCATTAGAGATGCTTCCTTCTTCAGCAATTGGAAACAAATACAGAGACTTACAGACAGACATCATGCAAGAAACAAGAGACCTTGCGATGCTCAGCCTTACATTGGATGGCTCTATTCTCCCTGTCAGGACTCAGGAAACCCATTAGAGAGGTGGCAAAAAGACTGTAAAAGATAGAGGGGATGGAGGACCCCAAGAACACAGGCCCTCTAAATCTACACAGTCAACGTTTTATGAATTTTCAGTGACTGAGACATTATGCAGAGACTGCACCAGGTCCTGCTGCACATAACGCCTTTCAGTTTGTTTCCTTTATGGGATTCCAGAGTGTGTGAATGAGGAGGTCTCTAATTCTTGCATCTTTTCTTGTGCTCTTTTCTTCTCTTTCTTTGTCTTATCTGTGATGTGATTATTGTTTTTTTTTAAATCTTACTCTGTTTTCTTTTGTTATATTAAAAACTGAAAGCAGGCTGAGAGATCCCTGAGGAGCAAACTAACAAGCAGCATTTCTCTATGGCCTCTGCATCAGTTCTTGTCTCCAGGTTTCTGCCTTGAGTTCCTAGTATGACTTTCCTGAGTGACGGAGTATGACCTAAGAGTTGTAACTTGAAAGAAGCCTTTTCCTTCCAAAGTTGCTTCTGCTCATGATGTTTTTTTTCCCAGAAAGAGAAACTGTAACTAAAGACACCTCCCTATTGTAGGAAGCGCATTTCCTAGATGGAGATTATGGATTGCATGACTATGGAGCTGAGCTATGCACTAACATGCACTCATCTTTATTTCTTTGTCTCTGATTGTAAATGTGGTAAGATCAACTGCTTCTGGAAAGTGATGGACTGTACCTTGAAAAGTGAGCTAAAATAAGCCCCTTCTCACTTTGTGTTGAGTTTGTTATCTATCATAGTGACAGGAAAAGGAACTCTAACACTGGGCTTCCAGGTATGACACTGACTTGAAATTTGTTTTCTAAAATTGACATAAAGCATTTGTAGAAAAATGTCAAGAACGTCTATACTGAGTAATGGAGTAAGTGTCTATGTTGAGAGCAAAGTTGGGAAAGACAATTCAGAAGCATCCATTGGTTTCTTCGGTTATTCCTGAGTGTTTCTAGTATTTATCACATTCAGGATAAAACATGTGCGCTGAGCTAGACACTTCCTAACAACATAACTGCTTCAGGCCTTAGTGAAGCTACTCAATTTCTGCCATGTTGTGCTTCCACAAAAGCTATCGAAACTGAGCTTCTTCATCATGTACTAGAAAAGGAGGCAGTGGCATTGATGAGTAATGTTTGTGTGTGGATGCCCTCAGGAGTGAAGACAGTGAATTCTGTGTCTGCTATAACAAGTTACAGTGAGCATAAAACACTGTTTCCTGGCAGCAACTCCCTTTCCTGATACACCTATTCATATACAATGACACACAACACCAAGTTCCCAGTAGGAACAAGGTCTTTGTTCTTAGGAACTATAAAATCTACTATTAAAGACTAATGCATTACTTCAGATTCATAACAATGTTTCCACACATATGTTACAGGTCACTTTAAAATTATTACTAATAAAAGTAAAAACAGGCAGTTATTCCCTCTAAATAAGCCCCACCCCACCCCCACCGTGATATGCTTGATTAGAGTCTAAATAGAAGGAAGATTGTAGCACTCTAGGAAGACCTGATAATTTGCAGAGAAAGCACTTAGATGGGTAGCTACCTCCAAATGTCTTCATTCTTGGTGGTAGAGTGCCTATGAAGAGATGTGGACTCACAAATCTTTTCTTAGGTGAAACACTTGCTCAAAATTAGTGCCTGAAATGCTTTCCTGTGTTGAAATAAATCTTGGATTGTGTGAGAAAGGCCAGGCTAATAGGACCCTACCTTTCTATTTGATGGCTCAATGAACAGAAGTCCGTACATAACACTCACATATGCATGTGTGTATGGAAATAGTATGGCTAAAACCTTAATTGATTCAGAAGATTCATTGTAAAGGAGGAAGTTCTCACTTAGCCTAGATACTTTCCCAAATTGTTTTTGTGTGCCTCAAAGCTCACTTTCACTTAAAGGCAGAATCATATGTCTCTGCATGTGTGACAGTCAACGTGCTGGTTGCCATGAGTTTCTGTTTCTGGCCATAATTCACACATTACCCCAAATGAGGATGCAGACTGCATAGCAGAGAAGCTTTTTGAGTGCCGCTGCTCTTTTGTTATTCTTCAAATCACTGTCAAATACATGATGATTCCAAAATAAGGAAGAGCAGAGTTGGGAAGACACACACTGATCATAGGAGGAAATAAACCAAAACACCAGTTAGACTCTCTGTTAAATATGTAACACAACAGTATTCAAATAGGATCCATTTGATTGTGACAGGTCTACTGGTTTTGCATGTGAGCATCATAAATGAGGCGGAAAGAAGTACAATGATGTGGCATGTGTAATTAGGAAAGTTTGGCTGCGACTTGGGGGAAATGAACTGTATAGGTTAATCTCAGCTGTGTATATCACAAAGCTATGCTTAGCTCACGTGTGCCTGGAGCCATAGTTCTGATCCTAGCCAAACCCAGATAAAAGATAAGAACTGGTGATTAACCTAACCCTGTACTATTGCTCAAGACAGACCAGCGGTAACTTGTTCACAGAAAATGTTCATTCTAGTGGTTTTATCTATTTCCCATTATGTCTTTTGGTTTTCCATCCTGATCTGTCTCATCATGCAGCTTGTTTTCAATGAGTGGCCCGAGATTTGTAAAGGATCTTTCTCTGCATTATGCTATGGTTTGTTCAAGAGCACCATGACACAATTATCACTAGCCTGAAATCACACACACACACACACACATACACACACACACACACATGAAAATTCAGGGTCTTATTTTAAAACCATGGCCCTCTATAATTTTTACAGTTGTTTCAAATTTAGTTGTGGATTGTAAGCAAAGCAAAATATACCTCCAGAAAAAATTTCAATTTTCATTTGCTCATCTTTGTTGAAAGCATTCCAGAAGGTCTGAAAATGAAGACCTTCTTTTTTTTGTTGCCCCTGAGGTTCATAGATCAGAGCCTTGAAATGCAAGTATCATGTTTAATACGCAGAACAACATATCAAGAGAGAAGTATCAATATTCTTTAAAATATTTCCTTTTTAAGTGAAGAAATAGGCAGCTAACACTTAAGAGAGGCTAGGAAAACAAGGTCATATGTCACTGTATTCTAAATGGCATCTTTCTGAGAAATCAAAGCCGACTTACATAAAGATTCTATAGGACATTAGGAGCCAGATAACACCATCATATTTTAGATTTTCCTTGTCAGTTTGGGTAGACAATATTATTGTTGGGTATTAGCAAGGGCATTTTTAAGCAAATTGTAGGACAGGAGTGCAATTATTGTCCCAATGGCTCCTGTACATTATTCCATCGTTAATTTAATGTGCCTCATTATGACACTATTTTTTTCTGTAATGTAGAGAAATGCTCCCAATGAAGGTTTTGTCAAGCTTATTCATTTTATATTCTCAAGTCTTTGTTTACATGATAACATGCCTGGGAGATCTCCCCCAGTATTTTCACTGGGAATTGTAGATGTTTTATATCCTCTGAAGACATGCACCAAATCTGAGTATTGAAAGCCAATGTGTCAACCAGAAAACAACAATGCCCACCCTTTATCTCAGTCACCTGAATGGAGTGGAAAAGGAGGTGATCTCATTCACGCTGGGTATACATGACATAAACATATATAGAAATCAATGCAGAGATAGACCACTTGCCATCTGCCAAACAACACTGAGCAGCCTCTCAGCTTGGCGTTAGACATAGTGAGAGCTTCAGTTACAGAGGTCAATGTGGGCCCACACAATGACTTAGTGCAGACTCACCTATAATATAAAGGGTTTATAATATAAATATTTAATATAGTATAAAGAGTTTGTGCACAGGGGCATTGGGAGCGCAGGAGAGTTTGAAGATGAGATGGAGACATGGTGGCTAGTAACTTTCTGTGCACCAAGAACTATCTTAAGATATTCTGGAGAAAAAAAATATGGAAATTTGTCTATCTGTGTGCTACCACTTTGCATAGGAGGAACTATGTAGCACTGGAAAGAAAGCTCTCATCCCCATTTACCAGCGTGTTACCTAAAGGTTCTTTGCTAGAGATACTTTATTTGGGGCAGGCTCTCATGTACCCCAGGTTGGCCTCAAACTCAGTATAATCCAGCCTCACTTTAAACTCCAGACCCTCCTGCCTCTGCTTCCTAGGTGCTAGGATAACAGGCTAGCTTTGCACAATGATCACTATTTGTGTGTGTGTGTGTGTGTGTGTGTGTGTGTGTGTGTGTGTGTGTGTATGTTCATATGTGTTCAGGTGTGCATGTACCATATTTTTTGGACTATAAGATACACCTGACCATAAAATGCACCCAGTTTTTAGAGCAGTAAAACAAGAAAAACGGTAAAAACCACAATTGGACCATAAAGGGCACCCTAATTTCTCCCCCCACCACTTTTGAGGGGAAAGTACATGTTATGGTCTGAAAAATACAGTATGTGTTTATGTGGAGGCCAGGAGCGCTCTCTCTCTCTCTCTCTCTCTCTCTCTCTCTCTCTCTCTCTCTCTCTCTCTCTCTCTCCCATCTATGTATTATCTTCACCCACCCATCCATCCATCCATCCGTCTGTCTGTCCATCGTCCATCTATCCATCTGTCTGTCTGTCTATCTACCCACCTCTATCAACAGGGTCTCTCAGGGGCTGTCCTCAAATATACCAAGTAAGCTGGGATAGTGCCTACCACCATCACCACCCTTAGACCTAGAGGATATTCCTGATTCTACTGCCACAGTGCTGGATTACCAATGTGCTACCACGCCTGGATTTTTAAAATGTGGGTTTTGGGACTGGAAGTAAGGTAAAATGTTTCCAGACTGAGCTATACCTCAGCTCCTTAAATGATTTCTTGATACATACACAATCTACTTAAAGAAAAAACTTCAATTGTCTCTTGCTTTTACCAGCTATAAAGAGTTGTTGAGTTGCTCTCTGAGGCTTAGTTTTTAAACTAGTAAAATGAGGATAATAGATTCAAATTCATAGGAGTGTTTCATGTTTTGTATAAAAGAAAAGGTCTGTTTTGCAGTCTTCTTATCACTTTGTGTACAAGAAACCCTTGACTTATGGGCTAGTAATGCTGGCAGTGACTACTCTAGACTAATGCATCTCTGAGTTACCTTCCTGACCAAATTTCTCTGAAACACGTGATCTTTCAAATGGCACTGTGTTGACGGGCAAGGCGCGAACTACCGTGGAAAACGAGAGGAGCTTATGTGAGGTGGAAATGTTGATATGAAGTAATACCATGCCCTCGGGTCGTCTTTGTCCCAAGGTTGGATATTTATGATTCCACACAGGATCCCATACTCAGCCAGACATGCATATGACAGGAGCCACAGTACGTACAGAGGATGAAGCATTATTGATGGGTTTTCCATGAAGATTTGCTAGATTGCATGCTGGTCAAAGGGGTGATGAGTTCAGGCAGCAGCTGCTGTTCTATATTGAGAATGAAGAATTCCACTTTCACAGTGGTTTCCCCGGCAGAGCATATCATTTGAAAAACACATCATTGCATTCCACCAAATGGAATGACATTGTCCGGTGGTATTTTGGGAAGAACATTGTAGACACTGACTAATACCACAGAGAGAGCATGTTGTCACTTTTGCTTGGCTTGAAAGCAAATCATCACTATTTTGATGTGTCCAGTTACCCACAAAATCAGCATAGCTAAGGAAAAGATCAATCTTCAAAGCACTCCTGCATTGAGTCAATGAGGTATGACTGCAGAGAAAGCCGTAAATTATGTTTTCCAGCACTGCTTGAAGAGATCAGTCAGCACTGGGCTGTGGTGTGTGTTTTTGTGTTTGTGTGTTTGAGTGTGTGTGTGTGTGTGTGTGTGTGTGTGTGTGTGTGTGTGTGCACGCGTGCTTAATCCTTTGCAATTACTACTCCTTACTCTTAATTTAATACTGCAAGAAAGTAAACAAATAAACAAACTAGCAAAAACACCCAACTCCTACACATTAGTGGAATGTTTTAAAACATCTTTCTGCTGCTCAATTCTAAGGTGTTCACAAATGATCATCGAAAAGAAAAGGGTACCTTGAGGTCAATAAATAGACATTTATATAGTATATATTTTGAAGCTTTCACACGGGCAAAGGATGCTCTGTTTCTGCAGTATGATTGCAGGAATCTCCCACTGTCTGCATATTCTCTGACAGACGAACTGCTGAAGCTGTCTCTTTTATGAAGGCTTCATATTCATAAGGCGATGGCTCTGCTTGCTCTTGGCAGGCCCTACCCTCACTCCTTTAAACTGGAAGTCATTTATCTGAATCGAGGCCTGCTATTGGAACAAGCTGAACAAGAACTCGCATCGCACATAAAAGGTTTTGGAAGAGACCTGGGATTGGCTTTGGGGGTGGATATAATTCAAATGCAAATGCATTTCATCAGAGGTTTGCCTTGGATGCCAAATTCTGGGGCAAAAGGAGGACCAACTACTGATCATTTGCTCTTTTTTTTTTCCCCAAAAAACAAAAAGCCAACTGTACAGTCAATATTCCTTTTTTCAAAATAATGTCATAAAAGGCTCGAAGAAAGCATTATAATGCTTGCTCCACCATTACCCAGGGTACTACTACCTATGATGCCATTTATCAATTTCATACTAGAGTGAGATTTGAAAAGCTATTGAGAACAGAAGTGGCCAATGTCTATACATTATGAAAAAAAATTATAAAATTAAAAAATAAGAAAAATATCCATATTTAGGAGGACAGAAAGATGGTTCTGCAAGTATAGTGTTTGCATGCAGGTATGAGGACCTGAGTCTGCATGCTCAGCATCCACATAAGAGGCAGGCATGATGGCATACATCTATAACCCCAGCACTGGGCCAGAGAGGAAAGACAGGCAGATCCCAGTGTACTAGCTAGTGAACCAGATGGCTACCAGCGGTTGGGGGATGGGCCAGGTCATTTCTGGTTCTACTTTGTCTATTCAAAAAATTGAAATAGTGGCCAGTACAGATTTATTAAGTATCAAGCTAACTTTATTTACCTTTTCCCATTTTTATTTTTATTAAAAATAGATTTTTATACAATATATTTTGAATATGGTTTTTCCTTCTCAAACTCCTCACAGATCTCCCCACCTTCCCTCTCCTCTGGGTCCACACCCTCTCTGTCTCTTGTTAGGAAACAAAAAAGCATCTAAAAATAATAACAAAATAAAATAAGATAAAACAAAAACAAACAAATAAGAATAGAACAAAACAAATAAACAGAAGAAAAGGGCCTAATAAAAAGAACAAAAAACACACATAGATGCAGAGATTCACAGGTTCAACAATCCAGGAATCACATCAAAACAGAAACTGAAAGCCACAATAGATACAAAATTACCAACCTTTGTTGCTCTTGGTGTCTGACATACAATTTATATATCAACAGGATATGTCAAAATCTACTATCAATAAATAAAAAGTTCTAGATACACAGCTAAACTCTGAAGGTTTAACTAGTGTAATAATAATAGTTATTTTTGAGATTAAAAAGTAATTACATCATTTCTCATCCTGTCCCTTCCCCTAAACTTTCCTGTATGCCCTACTTTCCTCTCTTTCAAAATCATAGCATCCTTTTCTTTAAGAAATAGTCTTTGAGAAAGAGCATGCAAGTAACATTATAGAAACTGAACAGGTTTTATTTGTAGATTTAGGAATAAAACTATATATGTATACATGTATATATTCATATATAATACTTTAACACTTCGTTGTATATTAATAGTTTGCTGCTGCATCATACAACAAGACAAACTATGGACAATGGTCTCACAGTTTATTTATATGCAGGTAACTCATATACATGTGATTATGGTTGTCTACATATGTATATGTGCAATATATATTTATTCATAAAGTTTAAATGAACATTCATGTGCAGAAATAATTCAGGAACTCAAGTGTTTTTTTTAAAAACCTCCTGTGTAGTAACACTGGCACAAGCAGGTGCTCTACTCACAAACTGAAATACTGTTAGGGTTGGAGCTAGAAAGCTGGTGGAGAAGACAGACAACATTTTCACATATCTCCACAAAGTCTTGGGCAAAACATGAGCTATGTGGCACAGGAAAAACCAAAATGACATTTAAAAAGCGAGGAACACAAATGGAAGTAGATAGGCAAACTATGAAGTTCAGAAACATTGAGACTGGTGTCTTTACTTTTAAAGAAATTATAGAGTTTTGACGTAGGTGCTAGAGCTGAAGTATAGGGAATAGGAAAAGTTATCTTCAATGGAACTTTTGGTAGAAGAATGCCCAAGTAGGCTCCACAGACAAAACCTCAACCTGCAGAAAACATATGTGAGATGAGAAATTTGTGATCCACACAAGCAGTTACTTGAGAAGGATTGGGAACACTGTTAAGTAACTCATGGGATCTCTCTCTCTCTCTCTCTCTCTCTCTCTCTCTCTCTCTGTCCCTCTCTCTGTCTCTCTGTGTTGTGTGTGTGTGTGTAATGTTGATTTACAGAGCTTTGTTTTCTTGTTGTCCTCTATTCCTTCTGCCTCTTACACTCTTTTGCCTCCTCTTTTGCAGGGTTCCCTGGACCCTAACAGGATAGATTTGAAAAGTTATTGGGAGACATCCCATTTAATGCAGAGTGTTTCAAGGTCTCTCACTCTCTGCATATTGCTTAGTATGGATTCCGGTATTTGTCCCATGTGCTGCTGAAGGAGTTTTTCTGATGACATCTGAGCAAGGCATTCATCTATGAGTATAGAAGAATGTCACTAGGAGTCATTTTATTGCTAAATTTTTGTTTTTTTGTTTAGAGCAGTAGTGTTTGTTTTTATCCTAGATGCCTGGGCTATCTAGTATTAAGTTCATGGTTATCCAAGCACTGTCAGGTATGTGTTCAATCTTGTACAGTTACCTTAGGTCAAATCAGATATTGCTTGGTTACTCCATCATGCTCTGTGTCACCACTGCCCTAGCATACCTTGTAGGCAGGACACCATTGCAGTTCAAAGGGTTTGTAGCTGGGATGGTGTTTATGTTTTTCCTCTAGTAGCAAAAATAATACCTTCCTGTATAAAAGCTGCTAGCACATGGCGGTGAAGGTACCATCTCAATGTCTCCATGTTCATTGCATTGTGCAGGTGTTATCTTCAGCAGCGGTCTTTGCTATCTGTTTGTGGAGAGTCACCAAGGTAACTTTATTCATAACAAAGTGATAGTGCGTCTCTGAATGAAATAGACTGTTAAGAATGACAACTGGTTACTCGAGTGAGAAACTTGAATGCCCTGGTTATTGTTTGAGGTTTTAAAAAATGTGGTTCATAGGGAAAAGGGCTTGTGTATGTGTGCAGTTTTATGTAAAAGGAGCTGATAGGTTGCTAACAATTTGGTAGGCATAATGTTCATAGAAATGGTGTGAGTGTATATATGTATGTACGTATGCATGCATGTATGTATATATGTATGTATGTATGTATGTGTTTGTGAGCATGATATATGTAGGTAATGGTCTCAGGCTAGCATGTACAGTTTTAGAATAGTAGTGAGTACATGGCCCAAACCAAGTGGAGCCCAAGTTGCTAATGTATTTCTTATGCATACCTGCCTCAAGT
The DNA here is from genome assembly GCF_964271855.1 of Acomys minous. Taxonomy (NCBI): domain Eukaryota; kingdom Metazoa; phylum Chordata; class Mammalia; order Rodentia; family Muridae; genus Acomys; species Acomys minous. The sequence goes on from NC_140489.1 coordinate 27,853,952, forward strand.
ATATAAAAAAGAGAAAGCCCTGGGTAACATGAGACACTGACTCAAAAGTAAGTTTAGAGAGTAATAAAGTTAACCTCTGACCTCCAAACATGCATGTATGGATACATGTACGTCTGAGAACATGCATGTGTGTACATGTGCGTGCGCATGCGTGCGCACACACACACACACACACACACACACACACACACACACAGAGCTCACATTTTATGTTACATCTAAAAAAACAATACAAATATACCCAGAAGATGCTCCAGCACACAACAAGAAAATTTGCTCAACCATGTTTATAGCTGCCTTATTCATAATAGCCAGAACATGGAAACAGCCTAAGTGTCCCTCAGTAGAAGAATGGATAAAGAAACTGTGGTACATATACACTATGGAATACTACTCAGCTATTAAAAACAAGGAATTCCTGAAATTTGTGGATAAATGGATTGAGCTAGATATGATCATAATGAGTGAGTTAACCCAGAAGCAGAAAGACTCAAATGGTATATACTCACTTATATCTGCATATTAGCCCAAGGGGCATGTTCTATGAAAGCCTTCACTTACCAGGAAACTGGGACAGAGGGGAGGACATTCTATTGGGACTCTAGATGAGAGAAACATGGGAGTGTAGCAAAGTAGAAGGATCCAGAGGGTCCTAGAAGCCTACAAGTAGAACATTATGATAGGCAGATTTGGGCCCAGGGGTCCCGCTCAAACTAAGGCACCAGCCAAGGACAATACAGGGTGTAAACTTTAAACCCCTACTCAGATCTAGCCAATGGTCAGAACAGTCTCCACAGTTGAGTGGAGAGTGGAATATGACTTTCTCACGTACTCTGGTGCCTCATCTTTGACCATGTCCTCTGGAGGGGGAGACCTGGTGGCACTCAGAGGAAGGATAGCAGGCTACCAAGAAGAGACTTGATACCCTATGAGCATATACAGAGGGAGGTAATCCCTCTCAGGAACAGTCATAGGGGAGGGGAATAAGGGGAAAATGGGAGGGAGGGAAGAATGGGAGGATACAAGGGATGGGATAACCATTGAGATGTAACAAGAATAAATTAATAATAAAAAATACAATACAACTGAAAATTTACCATATTTCCTCTAGTTGCTATTGTAGCTAATATTATTTATATAGTTGTGGCTTATTAGCTTGTTTTTGTCACTTAACATAGAAAAATATTTTCTTTTGAATCTCTTTTATTGTCTACATAATACACTCTAAAATATTTATTCTGGATTTGGCTTTACCTAAGGAAATACTAAACATTCAGCTATTTTTTAGAAACCCCTAAGATTATTTCCATATCATAGATTGCCTAGAAATGAAATTAGCTCAAAGATTATAATTTGTTTAAAAGGTCAAAGTGAATTCCCAACACCATAAATATATAGGAAACTGTAAAAGGATTTTACTCCCCATAGTAGGTTGGACAAGGGCTTATATGAAAAAAAAAAAAACACCATTTCTTTTAGTACTTCAAATTTCTTATGTAAGAGAGCATAGTGGCTGTGTTTCTTCTCTCCTCTGGATGTTTGAATGAGAATGGATCCTCCAGCTTATAGATATGAATGCTCAGGGGAAAGAGAGTGGCAGTTTTTATGAGGATTCCATGATGGAGGAAGTATTTCACTGAGGTAGGCTTTGAGGTCAAAGCCAGGCCCTACTGTGTCTCATTCTCTTCCTGCTGTCCATGGATCTGGATTTAGAGCTCTCGGCTCAAGCATCATGTCTGCTGCATGCTACCCACGCCCCCCCCCCCGCCCCACTCCCCCACCTCCCAACCCCCCACCATGAGGATAATGGACTAAACCTCTGAAACTGTAAGCAACAACCAATTAGATGCTTTCTTTTATAAGAATTGCTGTGATCATGGTGCCTCTTCACAGCAAAAGAACAGTAAGAGATCTCCTTTGACAATCTCTTCCTTCACACCTCACAAAGTGGATGTTGTTCATTGTCTGGAGCTGCTGAAGTCATTACTAGGGAAGTGCTCTGGGCATCTAGAGAATAGGACTAGCAGTTCTTGTTACATATCTTCCAATCTGATCTATAATTTCATAATTCTTTTCTTTATGTCTTCCATGCATCTTGATTATTTTAAAATGTAGGTTTTTTTTTTAGAATGTCATGCATGTACATAATGTATTTTCATCATATTCACCCACTGCTCTTCCCTACAACTTCTCCAAGAGCCACCTGTTAAAGTTATTTTTATAAAACTGCTTCTTTTTCACTTTTCTTTCTTAACCTGGCTATCACACAAATAATTTAAACTGTTTCATATTTGTTTAATGATAAGCTTCATGACACAATAACTGAGTGGTTATTACTTTATTTTTAGCCCTCTAAGCCAATCTGGTTTCCTCCCAGTGTGCATCCTAGATATACTTGCACTTTGTAGCTTTCCTTGATCCAGCTCCTTTCCTGATGTCACCTAGACCTCATCCATCATGGATTCCCCCTGTTTTCTCCTCCAACTCCTCTTCTCCTGGCTGGCAGGGAGTCCAGTGTTATTCTTTTACTTCTCAGTGATTGGCTGAAAGCTGCTTTACTGACATATCATGGGACAGTTGAAGATCACTGGGTACACAGCACTGAGACAGGAGATTCTCAGGACAAGATCCGCAAACAGATATGTGTGGGGTGGTGCAGAAATCAGCCTTTGAATCACACAGTAACCTTATAGTCACCTCCCTGTGTTCCCTTCAAACTTCATGTTCTTGTTCTTGTTGCCCTTGTCGTTTATAACTCACTGATTCCAGTTAACGCTTGTTAGGCAGGGGTGGGGCCTGGTAAGTCCCTCTGCCCTCCATGTGCGAATGTGGATAGGCTTGACATTGTTTAGGTGCTGTGCAACCAAACACCGCTGCGAGGAGTTCGTGAGTGCAAAGAGAAAAAAATGTTGGATGAGAAAATTTCCAGGTAAGGTCTTCCAGGAGAAAGTGTCATTCCTTGGAAAGTATAGAAAGTTTAACAGGCAGCCAAGAAAAGATGCTGAAAGTGCTAAATGATCTCAGCGGGGAAAGATAGCCACCCTTAAGAGCTACTGGCTCACAAAATCAAAATTAATTGTTCTTAAACAATTTTGATGAGTTTCTGAATAAATGATTCAAATTATAGTTATTTATTAATTCATTGTGATGGTAACTTTTCTTCTCCAAACTAATCACTTCCAAATTAAAATGCAACCCGTGAATTTAATTAAAAATTGGGTAATTAAAAAGTATTGAATAACATAGGAATTTGTATATTTACTAAGTAGTGAAACCATCCAGCAATCCTGGCAAAGATCCACCAGGGAATTAGTAAAGTTAAGGAATATAGAATTATTTAATCAAGATGGCAGACAGTATCAACGAAGAAGGTAATGATATCTTATTACTTATTTGGAGACACAGAATCATCTTTTTCTTTTATCCCTCTACTACGCTATAGAAAATTCCCATTGAGAAAGCATGGGATAAGTTCTTAACTCTACTTGTATTTTTCAGGGTGTTATACACTGTGCCTTCTAACAAGTATTCAATAAAATGTGATTTAAATGAGGACAGTAAATATGATTTATTCATGATCTAATTTTTTATATTTTATATATTTTCATATTCTATATGAAAATCCATATCTTTCAACTACTTTAGATTGCAGCCATCATTAACCAAATTCTCCACATAGCCAAGGCTCTAGAGTTTTGGCTCTTGGAGTCAAGGAGGTACTAGCCTCTGTCTGCACTCCAGATGGTGTTTGATGAATTCTCCATGAAGCTGTTATTTAGAGTCCTGGCAGCATCTTTTATGAAGTGGGGAGTCACAGTTGGCATTACTTTCAGTGTTTTTCTGCTTAATAGATAGCCACAAAGTGATCACACAACACAGTCTGGGCAACAATACCAAGGGCCTGTCTTGCCTCAACAGGCTTTGGTGAGAATAATTCATGTCAATAAATATTAATTGGTGCTTCACTCTAAGTAAGACACTTGGCTAAGCACAGAAAGAGATAGAGTCATGGTATAACATCACTATGCATCAAAGGAGTGAAGCATACACTAGCATAAGTGAAATCCATCTAATTAGAGTTGGGAGACAGATACTAGCATAAATTTTGTGGAAAGAGAAGAGAAGGATCAAGACAAGTTGAAGAATTAAGAAAGATATGTAATGAAGGAGCTGATTTTTTTATTTTTAGACATTGAAGAATGATTGGGCTTGGCAAACAAATAATATAAATAAACATGCAAGCTCCAATGCACAGATTTTATTTATGATATAAAATAATAATAATAGTGCTTATCATTTTCAAACGTGTCTCTTAAGACTTTTATCCTTTTAACAATGGAGCCAGGATCAATTTATTTATTGAGTACAATGTTTAAGGTCCAAAAGTCTTTTAGAGGACTCATGGAAACATTTTGATTTCTTTTAAAATCAAAAGGAAAAACTAATATGATTCAGGGTATTCTTATTAATACAGAATAAAACTACAGTGTTAATTATTATTATTTTCATGGAAGATTCATGAAGATAAACATGTAGAGATACCATAAGAAACAAAATGTGGCCCTGGATGGAACTGTCCTTTATGCTTTCCATTCCTTTATGTCTCTCTAAGCTACAACCAAAATTCATTACTTTCTTTTCATTTGCACTGTTTCAGAAGACAGACAAGCCAGTGGCATCTTGAATGAAGATTATAATCTGAGGTCTCAGATGGATCTGGGCATCAATTCTCACTACTTTTGTTTCACTTAATGTACAATGAACTGGTTGTCTTTTTTTTTTTTCCAAAGATTCTCGTAGTGTCCAATTACACTGAACATAAAACATAAGGTTTCATTTCCTTTTCTCAACAAAAGGTTCCTGGCATCTAATGTGATACTGTACCCACTATCAGTTGTGATGGCCTATTAATGTTAGTCATTTCTATGTTCTCAACACATCTACCTTGAGACTCACTACCTTCAAGTTCTTCATTACCCCTACCTTCGCATGGCTTTTCTTTCCTAATGTTTAGATTTGCATTCATTTTTAAATTCCCCAGAGTGTTCTTCAATGGACAGCATCAGCCTTTCCTATATATTACTCTAACGTATCTTTTGAATATAACTTTTACCAATATATAAAATATAGATATATATTTATATATAATTTTTATTATCTGTCTTTCTTGACCAAATGATGAGCTTCATAAGAAGAATGAATTCTATCTCAGAATTTAGAATAATACCAGGAAGACAGTGGACAGTTGTGTATCTGTTGCAAATGTGACAAGGTTGTGCATATACTGATATAAATTTGGTTCCCGCTCTCATGGGTTTTATGGCTTAACAGGCTGTATATTTCTTATCTCCACAAATCCTCTCAAATTCTTGATAGGAATAGCTACTCTTCCATGTGTGTGTATATATATATATATATATATATATATATATATATATATATATATATATGACACTGAGTACGGGTGAATTCTTATACTCTGTCACCATTTGAACCCTGTCAACGTATCTCCAAAGTTCATCTCTTTACTAATTTTCTTTCTTTCTTTTTTACTTTGCTCACTTTACATCCTGATTGTAGCCCCTCCCTTATTGCCTCCATATCCCACCCTCCCTGCTACCCTCTCCCTCCCTCCCCTAGTCCTCAGAAAGGGGAGCCATCCTCCCCTAATATCTGACCTCAGCCTATCAAGTCTCATCTGCATTGCTTGTATCCTCTTCCTCTGTGGCCTGGCCAGGCTGCCCCTTCCAGGGGGAAGTGATCAACATGTGGGGACCAGAGTCCATGTCTGAAGTAGTCCCTACTCCCCACATTATGAGTCCCACAAGGAGACTGTGCTGCCCATCTACTACATCTGAGGAAAGGGTCTAGGTCCTCACCATGCTTGGTCTTTGGTTGGTGTATCAGTCTCTGCAGCACCCCCTTCCTTCACCCAGATTTGTTGGCTCCATTGGTCTCCTTGTGAAGCTCCTGACTCTTCTAACTCCTTCTATTCCCCAACTCTTTCATAAGACTTCCTGTGATCTGCCCTGAAGTTTGGATGTAAGTTTCAGCATCTGCTTGGATCTCCTACTGGGTGGAGTATTTAAGAGGACCTCTATGGTAGGCTCCTATCCTGTTCCTTCTCTGTAAATGCTTCCGATGTCTATACTAATTGTCCTTCCAAATGAGAACTAAGCATTCACCCTAGGGTCCTCCTTGTTATTTAGAGTCTTTAGTTCTGTGTATTATAGTGTGGTTATGCTGTATTATGTGACTAGTATGCACTTATAAGTGAGTATATACCATGCATGTCTTTCTGGTTCTGGGTTACTTCAGGATGATCATTTCTAGTTCCATCCATTTTTGCCTGCAAATTTCAAGATTTCCTTGTTTTTAAGAGCTGACTAGTATTCCATTATGTATATGTATCATAGTTTTTTCATCCATTCTTTGGTTGAGGGTCATATAGGCTGTTTCCAGATTCTACTACAAACAAAGATGATAGGAATAGAGTTAAACAAATGCCCTTGTATGGTGTAACATCTTTTGCGTATATGCCCAACAATTGTATAGCTGAGTCTTGAGGTAGCACTATTGCCTATTTTCTGAGAAAGCACCAGATTGATTTTCAAATTGGTTGTTCAAGTTTGTACTTCCACCAGCAATGGAGTATTCCCATTTCTCCACATCCTTGCCAGCATTTACTGTCACTTGAATTTTTTATTTTAGCCATTCTGATAGTTCTAAGATGCAATATCAGAGTTGTTTTGATTTGCATTTTACTGATGACTAGGGATGTTGAACATTTCTCTTTTTGTTTTTTGTTTGTTTTCTATATAAGCCATTTATTTGAAATGCCAACTATGTGTAGGATAAAGTCAGTGTTACATGCTTATCAGTAACAGTAGGATAATAGAACGAGTGAAAACCTCAATTCAACTGTGATGGTACTCAAAAGAGAAATGTGTTGTTTACAATGTTTCACAGACAAGTTCAGGTGTGAAGGTTCCTAAAAAAAAATACTATAAATTCCTTTTAAAAACACTACGTTCAATTGAAGTATAAACAAGTTTTACAACGTACTGGTTATGCAGGTTATAGAAAACACTTGCATAGGACTGAAATCAGCTTTAGAAAGACTTTTTAGCATTGAGAATTTCTTGAAGTGTTTCTTGGCCATTAGATCTTCCCCTGTTGAGAATTCTCTTTTTAGTTTGTACCTCATTTTTAATTCTATTATTTGGTTTGTTAGTGTTTAATTTCTTGAGTTCTTTATATATTGTAGATATTAACCTTTGGTCAAATGTAGGGTTGGTGAAGATCTTCTCTCAGCTATAGGCTGTTGTTCTGTTCTATTGACAGTGTCTTTTGCCTTAACCAAGCTTCTCAGTTTCATGAAGTCCTGTAGGCTTTGAATTTTTTCAAATCTACTTTATTTGGAATTCTTTAACACTTATACCTTCCTTCCAACCCAACCCACCTACCCTAGATAGGAGAGAAAAGAGGCTAATGGGAATAGGAGAACTTGCTCCTTTTAGACTCGGTTCCTTGAAGCAATTCCACTAGTGTCAGCAGGATTCCAGCAGATCCACTAAACAGCAAAACAGCATAGGTGACTGCAACCATAGCTGCCAGAACCCAGAGCAGCAGCTGGAACCTAAAATCATTTGCTCGAACGATTCTCTTTAGGAGCTTCTCGAAAGGGAGCTATGAAGAGCCAAACAATAGGAAATGATGCTAAGAACAAAAAGCCAAAAAAGCCTAGCCTCTTGTTTGGACATATATACTCTCAGAGTCTATACTAGGATGTTTATCAGTTATCAAAGACAATGGCCCCACAAGAGGTGGTTCCTCTTCTAGTGGAAAAGCATCCCCTGTACTCTCATAAGTCTATTTCCAGTGGGCAAACACCACACACCCTCAAACAAATCTATTTCACATGCCACACTTGGGATCAAAACAAAAACATGTTTATATCAACTACAAGGTCCCACTTATTAATTGTTCACCTTGGAGCCTGACCTATTGGTGTTCTATTCAGGAAGTTGACTCTTGTGCCTATGTGCTCAAGGCTCTTCCCCATTTTTTCTTCTAACAGGTGTAGTATGTCTGGTTTTATATTGACTTCTTTAATCCACTTGAAATTTAGTTTTTTGCAGGGTGATAAATAAGAGTCTCTTTGCATTTTTCTACAAGGTGGCATCAGTTAGAACAGCAACATATTTTAAAGATGCTACCTTTTCCTCCCAATGTATGGTTTTGGGTTCTTTGTCCAAAATTAAGTGTTCATAGGTGCATGGGTTTATTTCTGTGTCTGCAGATTCCATTTATTTCTTTCAGTGACTATTTGATCTTGAATGTGAACAATAGCTACAGGACCTAAGAAAGAAAATATTTTTCTTAACGTGAAAAGCAATGAAATTTTAAAGAGGCAGAATGTTTTTAAATAGAAATATGCTTAAAGCAGAGTAGTCTGTGAGTGGTGTATAGAAAGTCAAGAAAGGCAAGGAAGATTAGATGTTGAAGACTTAGAAGACCATTGCTTTGGTTCATTAGCTAAAGAATTTAAAGAATAATATCTGAAAATGGTATGCTGTTTGCAAACATTTTCCTAACAACTGCTTAATGAAAGAGACTTTATTTCATACCTCTATTGTGAGCAACTCTAGGACAGATAACCTGGGATTCTATTATAAATATCTACTTCAGATATTTGCTAATGAAAATTTCCAGCAATCCCTGAGGATAAAGATAATTATATCTATCATTTACAATAGTTAAATTACTGCAAATATGGAAAATGTTTATTCTAGCCATGCTGTCTTCAAGTGCTTTATGTTCTAAGTTGGGTATAATCACCAAGCATTCATTCATTCATTCATTCATTCATTCACACATACATTCACTAATCCCAATTCATTAGACATATTATATGCTAAATACATGAATGTTAAATTCACAGTTTAGGGGAGGAAAAAGACTTTTACCCCTGTGGGAAAAATTTCTGTAGATACAGGAATGTACTATATAGAGTATGAATATTTTCTTGTTCTTATTTTCTCACCTGGTTTCTTCAGATCGTGTTATAATTAATCTCTGATCATATTTACAAACTTTTCTGGTCATTTATACTTTTCTAGTCTAAACATAGCAATTCTTTCAAGAATTTGAACAAGTTCATGGTATTCTTCTGCTCAAATATCTAAAGTGGCTCTTATTAGCAGAGGTAGATCCTGAGATATATCTTTTACTGTCATTTTGTTGATATAATATTTTATTAATTCTTTCAGGAATTCATTTTGAACTGCTACTTTTACTTCCTCATATTCATATCCAATTTCATTTCAACTTCATTTCCTCTTGAAATACGTACACACACTAAGTCCATTTTATGTTTCTCATGTACTCAAGGGTATGTGGGCACATCCACTGGATTATATCAACCTACCACCACAGAATCTTCTTCTCCCAGAAGCCATCAGGTATCAATGGGTCTTCACCTAGCAGTGAGGGAGACTATAGTATTGACTGACTTAATCTTGTACCAGTCTTGTGAAAGCAACAATAACCGCTATGAGTTCATGAGTTCATGAGAACAATGGTCCTATCATGTTGGGAAGAAACTGTTCCACATTGGTCTTCTTTAGTCTCTGACTCTTAAAATAAACATTTTGTACCCTTTTCTACAATGATACCTAAGCCTTGTGATACAGGGTGTATTTATCACTGCACACTCCACAGATGCTTATTTTCTGAACTTTTAAGAGCTGTATGAAATACGGGTATAGATATATAAATTTAAAGATAAGTTGTATACTATATCCATTTGACAGGCTAACTGGGTTCAAACTCAGGACCTATGAGCTTACCTAAAATGCGTTCTTGGCCAGATTCACAGTAACAGCCATGCATTTGTTCCTCTGCAGCAGATCTTAAATCCACTCAGGAATCAGTTGGTTACTTTTATAACATTCGATGCCATTGTACTCACGGCCATATCATGTAACTGAAGTTGTCACGGAGACTGCAGGGCTTATAACTGAGACTGGTGCTCTTTCTTCTCAAGCAGCTTACACAAAGCTTTCCTGTTCTATGAAAGCTGGCCAGCATCTTCTACTACTCTTACCTATCAAACACACCAGTAACTTTCTCCAAGGATCTGAACTCTCTAGTCACCTTCAAATGTCCCACACATGCATCTGTATTTACCTGTCTCTGCTAATAACTTTTTAAACATCTATAAATTCCAAACATCTTATATAATTTACCTTTTCTAATAATAACATTTTAAACATTTACTTATCAGCATTACAATGATGTCAATTAAGTGTTTGAAAGGAGACCATTTTCTAAGAAAAATAACCACTTTAAATCAAAAACACAATACTGTAGTTAACAATTTTTAAGAATCATAATTAGACTGGAGGTGCTGCCAGCAGTGGATGTCTCTCTCTGTCATACAAGACCTTTATTATTACATGCCATTTTATGTGGATCTCTGGAGTGTTTGAAGACCATCTATCTATCTATCTATCTATCTATCTATCTATCTATCTATTCTATCAATTATTTATCTATTCCTTTGAAAATATAAACAAAAACTAAATAAAGCTTATTCTATAATTAAGTAATTTAGTATCTAGTAAGATTTATAAGTGACCAACTACTAATTTCTATCTCCAACCATGCTGAATAAGTTATAACAGTTATTTTTCACCTTTTCAAATAAGTTGTACATGTATATTAAATAAACATCAAACAAAATGATCTTAAGTTTCTACCAACATACAATATACAGTTTAAGTTTCCATTTACATACCATATACAATACATAAAGAAAAAGTTGAGAAAAAAGAAAAAATCTTAAATTTCCATCAATCTACAATACCAATGTGAAATATTTGAATACCAATAATCTACTTTTTAGTCTATAAATCTATATCCTCCCTTAATCCTTCCCATATACCCCCCCCCATTTCCCCTAATGTTAGATAGGATAGAAAGATAAAAGAGAAGGAAGGGTGGAAGAAAGAAATTCCTAAATAAAACTTTTATTAAATTATAATTAACCCCCTAGGCAAAAATGAACATTGATAACTCACCACACCGTCTACTGGGAATGGGGGTGTCATTCTCTCAAAATTAGTTTTTAATGTTTAAGGGGAAACATCTTTTGGGTACCCTTAGAAAATTAAGATATTGGGCAAGCATTGAAAAAGCTAGCTGTATCTGTTTTGTCCAGTCTGTTTCGGATCGATCCTTGGGGCTAGGCCTTTTTAAAGCTGATATGCGTGCAATTTCTTGAGGAAACAGTAGCTGAAGCAGCCTTTGATGTTGAATCATCCAGGTTACCTGCTTTGTCTTCATAATTATCTTTTTTTTTTGCTCTGAAAATAAGCCAATACTTTCACAAGTATTAGTGTAAGTAGTTATATATATATATATATATATATATATATATATATATATATATCAGTATAAGTAATTATACATATTCTATATATATTATATGGAATAATCAAGGCATACAAGTTATTTAAAGACGTCTACCTATTTTTGAGCAGATGTAAGCCGTCAATGTTATACATCTGTTTGAGCTGTAATATCCAAGCTGTAAGAAAGAATGTCATGTCATAAGGACCAGGTATCCCTTATTATTCCCTTGCTATATGAATGAATTCATGTATTATGTTCTAAGAGGTATTTCCTGGTCAGATTTAATATTTATAAGTTTTGTGGGCAACCATATTTTTTCACTCCATGTAGAAATATAAACATAACCCTGGCCCCATCTCAAAACTTTTACAGGTTTCCAGTCCATGATAAATCTTTATAGTATATTGGTTGTCCTAGTTCCTCAGTTTTTTCTATAACCTACTGTCTCTCGGCAGCTGTTGTCCCTTCATCACCAACATTCAGAAAATTTAAAGTCAACAAAGTATTTTTAATCTGTCCCTGTTTTTTTTTAACTCTTCCCTATTGTTTAATAAGCATCTCTTTTAAGGTATGATTAGCTCTTTCAACAATTGCCCACCCTGTTGGATTGTGTGGTATACCAGTAATATGTTTAATATTATAGCATGTAAGAATTTCTTCATCTTAGGAGACACATATGCAGGAGCATTATTGTTTTTTTTTGTGTGTGTGCAGGTATTCTCATATTTGTCAATATTTCCAATAAATGAGTAATTACACAATCAGCCTTTTCAGAACTTAGGGCAGTTGCCTACCTAAATCCTGAGTAGGTATCGATACTATGATGTATATATTTTAGTTTTCCAAATTACACAAAATGAAACATATCCATCTGCCAGATTTCATTCCTTTTTGTACCCCTAGCGTTAATTCCAGCAAGTAAAGGGGGCTGATTATACAAAGAACACATAGGACACCTATTAATTATTTTTCTGGCTTGTTTCCAAGTAATATGGAACCTTTTTCTTCAAACCTTTACTGTTAACATGTTTCTCATGAAAATTTTAAGCTTTGAGCACATTCTCTATTAATAATTGGTCGATTTCCTCATTTCCTTGTGCCAATGGTCCTGGCGAACCTGTATGGGATCAAATATGAGTAATATACAAGGGATAGCTTCTACTTCAGGTGACCTGTTGCAGTTCTATAAATAATGTAGTCAATTCAGAGTTATCAGGACTAAATTCAGCAGTTTCTATTTGCAGAACAATACTATATTTACTTATGCTTATTCATGTGTATAAATGTTTTTCCTGAATGTATGTATATATGCATATATGTATGTATGCATGTATATATGTATCTATATCATGTGCATATCTAATCTAGTTTCAGCAGAGGCCTAAAAAAGGAATTATATGTAAAACTGGAGTTATAGGTGGAGGAAGGGAGTGCAGGGATCTTCCAAACATATCAGTCAGATTAGCAGACCAGATTGTCAGACTGCAAGTCACATGATTTCTAACAAGCCAGTTTTCTGGTAGGGAAACTGAAGCTTAGCAAGAGGTGGGGCCTTTGCCTCTATGGAGCTGAGTAGGCTCAGACCTGATTTGTGTGGGAAACAGCCCCACTTCTGCCATACTCTTTGGGAGAAGTCCATGGTATAGGCTACATTCTATGTCTCACATCTGGCCCACACCCATGAATAAGCAATAATTTGATTCATTGCCCTGAATATTGTTCACCTTCCTCAGCATTTATTTATGATATCTTGGGTCAAAAAGTTTGCCTAATATGTTGCACTGAATTTGTTATAAAAGCCTATAAAAATTCCTTTCTTCCTTCAACATATTCTCCCATCAACATTTCTATAATCTTAAAATTTTTTGGGAGGGTACCCAGTTCTTTCATTATTTCCTATTATGAACTGTAAATATCCCTCATAAAAGTAAGGGGAAAATGGGAGGGAGGGAGAAATGGGAGGATACAAGGGATGAGATAACCATTGAGATGTAATACGAATAAATTAATGAAATAAAATTTAAAAAGTAGTATGGTAATATTTTAAAGGAAATATTTCATTAAATATTTGTAATCAAGGGGTCAGGGAGATGGCATGGCAGTTAAAAATACTTGTTTAATAGCTGAATAGTATTCCATAGTGTATATGTACCACAGTTTTTTTATCCATTCTTCTACTGATGGACACTTAGGTTGTTTCCATGTTCTGGCTATTATGAATAAGGCTGCTATGAACATGGTTGAGCAAATTTTCTTGTTGTGTGCTGGAGCATCTTCTGGGTATATTCCAAGGAGTGGAATAGCTGGGTCTTGAGGAAGCCCTATTCCCATTTTTCTGAGATAGCACCAGATAGATTTCCAAAGTGGCTATACTAGTTTGCATTCCTACCAGCAATGAAGGAGTGTTCCTCTCTCCCCACATCCTCGCCAGCATGTGGTGTCGCTTGAATTTTTGAGCTAGAAATGATCATAATGAGTGAGCTAACCCAGAAGCAGAAAGACTCAAATGGTATATACTCACTTATATCTGCATATTAGCCCAAGGGGCATGTCCCATGAAAGCCTTCACTTACCAGGAAACTGGGACAGAGGGGAGGACATTCTATTGGGACTCTAGATGAGAGAAACATGGGAGAATGGCAAAGTAGAAGGATCCAGAGGGTCCTAGAAGCCTACAAGTAGAACATTATGATAGGCAGATTTGGGCTCAGGGGTCCTGCTCAAACTAAGGCACCAGCCAAGGACAATACAGGCGGTAAACCTTAAACCCCTACCCAGATCTAGACAATGGACAGATCACTCTCCACAGTAGAGTGGAGAGTGGGATATTACTTTCTCACATACTCTGGTGCCTCACCTTTGACCATGTCCCCTGGAGGGGGAGACCTGGTGGCACTCAGAGGAAGGACAACAGGTTTCCAAGAAGAGACTTGATACCCTATGAGCGTATACAGGGGGAGGTAATCCCCCTCAGGAACAGTCATAGGGGAGTGGAATAAGGGGAAAATGGGAGGGAGGGAAGAATGGGAGGATACAAGGGATGGGATAACCATTGAGATGTAACAAGAATAAATTAATAAAGGAGAAAAAATAAAATAAAATAAAAAATCAACAATAAAAAAAAAGAATACTTATTTACCAATCCTGTGGCTCAGCCTTTCGATCCCAGTGTTCATTCACATTAGACAACCGACGAATACATGCAACTCCAGTTTCAAGGGGCCCAACACCCTCTTCTGCCTCTACATGAACTCATACACAAGCTAAACTACATTCACCTAGATATAACAAATACATGCACATAGATACAAACATGCATAAATTGAAAAAGAAACTCATAAAGCTATTTAGGGTTAGGGCTAGGGTTTAAGATTTAAGAAAGAAGGAAATGATCAACTGGGAAGGTAAGATAAAATGGAGATAAAATAAAGGGTAAAATGGGGGAAAGATTGACCTTCAAGGAGTATCAAAATTAGCTGTGTGTGTGCTTGAGCGACAATGCTATAAAGCTGGACTAAAATGTCAAAGAGGTCAAGTGAGAGGAAAAGATCTCCCATGAGGACAAGCAGGAACTGTGGCAATGTTGCAGACAATTTTCGTGTACTGCGTAATTTGACGTGGGTCCAACCTTAACCAAGGCTTGGCACTACAAGGGCATTACAGCATAATTGAGAGAACACTGGAAATCCAGACTGTGTCCTCAGCTTCACCCCGTTCCATTTTTGTCACCTTGGATTGTGAACTTTGTCTCTGGAATAGAGAGATTTGTTCTCCTGATGTTGTGGCCAAATGCCATAACCAACCAAGGGAATATCGATAGGAAACCTAGAAGCTCCAGGAAGTGTATCTTAAAGGACACGGGGAAGGATTGTGAGAGACTAAATGGGTATTTTGTGTTATACTATTTCTCTCCCCAACTCAGTGTGGTTGTTACCTCTTAACAAATTGTACAAAATACAACTTTATTATAACTCAAACATATAGAAGCAGAAAGATCAATGAAATAACTCAATATTCTTAATTAGCTATAACAATTACCAGTATATTATTAAATTGTTATCATAATATTAAATTTGTTTTTTATCAACATTCCCACCTGTTCCATGCTATTTGTAAATATTGAGACTTTATAAAGTTAAATTGATAAAACAATAATGCAAACATTTAAACTAAACAATTCAAGAAAATTTTGTATATGATAGAAAAGTACATCCAATAACAACAGCATAGATTTAGAATGTTTCTTCATCCAGGCAAATTTTCTGTTATCAGTCTGCACTTAGATATTCTAGAAACTCCTAGGGTGTTTATTAGGTTAAAGACATTCCTTTCTATTACTAATTTGTTGGGAACATTTATGACGAAGTTAGTTGAACTTTGTCATATATACTTTTGGCCTCTTTAGAAAGAATTCTTTTTTATGTTATTAATATTGACTTTTGAAAGGTAAACTAATCTTTTTATAAAGGTATATACTGTATTATTACAAAGAATAATGTTATTGAACTCTGTTTGCTAATTTTAAAAGACATTAGTATCCTTGTTCATGAAAGAATGTTAAATTTTTCTATGAGATTTTAAAGGCATTGGTATTATCAAAATACTGGCTCCATAAAATGAGTTGGAAATTGCACATTACTTGTTCCTTTATTTTCAGAAATATTTCTTCTTGAAAAATTTGTTATAAATCATCAAAGAAGCTATCTGGATTTGAGTTTTTCTATTTGGGGAGTTATTTTTGTTGTTGTTTGTTCTTTTTCAATTGAATGCATGTCAGTTGAGTTCAGAGGATAACTTTGGGGAGTTGATTTTCTCTTTCTACCTCGGGTTCCAGGGATGGAACTCAGATTCTCAGGATAGTGTTGTAAGTACTTTTGCTGACTTTACCACTGAGCTATCTCCTGGGCCCAGTGGAAATTAAAGTTGCTAATTAATTTCCTTTTGTTATTGTTTTGTGCTTATTCAGACTTTTCCAGTTTTCATTACCCCAGTTGTGGTTCTTTTTTCATCTTTTTAGGATCCTGTCTTTTTTTTCTAGGTTTAACTCAGAAAACTAACTTTTATGGCATTCCTTTTAAATATTGTTAATTGTTGTACAGTTGGTAGTGATGTTATCTCTTCCCCCCACCTTGGGTTTTATGAGACAGGGTTTGTCTGTGTAGCCTTGGCTGTCCTAGAGTCGTTTTGTAGACCAGGCTGGCCTCAAACTCACAGAGATCTGCCTGCTTCTGCCCTGTTTCCCTGGGTGCTGGGTTTAGATTACAGGTGCGACGTCACCTCTTTCATGTCGATTTTGCTAATACATTTCTTCTGTTTTTATTTCATTAGTC
The DNA here is from genome assembly GCF_964271855.1 of Acomys minous. NCBI lineage: Eukaryota > Metazoa > Chordata > Mammalia > Rodentia > Muridae > Acomys > Acomys minous. The sequence goes on from NC_140489.1 coordinate 27,870,700, forward strand.
TATCAGAAGGTTTGTCACTTCTGTATATCTTTTCAAGAAATAGGTTAGCTCAGTGTCTTTCAAGGAAATAAAATTAATAGGATCTAGATACATATCTTATATAAAATATTACATATATAGTATTTATTATAAGAATTGGAACCTGCAACTTAAAGGCTAAGGAAACTTACAATGTGCTATACGCAAAGCAGAGAACCTGGAAAGCCAATAGGGTAATTTACTTCAGGTGTTAAAGCCCATGTATTACTCATGGGTCTCTAAAGGAACAAAACTGATAATTATTTATCTAGGTAGTCAGACTCTGTAATGAACACATTTTGCCTGACCAAAAGACATCTTCTGTGGAAAAACTCTTGTTGTTGTGCTGGTCTTTTCTTCAGCTCATGTTGGTAGTAACCTTCTTTAAGAACAGTGTGTGACTTTTGGTTTATTGTCAATGAGAATGCATAGCAAAAGCAAATAGCGTTTTTTACCTATACATTTATATTGTTATACACACACACACACACACACACACACACACACACACACACACACACACTAAGCTACCTGCAGCAAGAAGGACCATGAAACACTCAGGAATTATATAAATGTTACAGTCTTAGTGTTTTGGCTATCTATATTTGGCAACCTTGAGAAAAACATCCTTCCTGTCTTGTTGTGTCTAAAATTCTGAATGTAAATGTATATCTATCATATCTTGTCATTATCCACTTAAACCATCTATTGCAACCTAAACATCCCAACCCCTAAACAACCAAGCTTTATTGTAAAACCATCTGGTCTTCAACCTCAGCATTGACTTGAGAAGAAATAAAATTAATTACCCGAGTATACAGAGAGTTCAGTTTAGCAGCTTCTCAAATAAGTAGACAACAGAGACAGTTTGCTACCTGAGAAGTCACCAAAAACTCTCTATAACATTGGAGCATCATCTTCAGCCTTCAAGCCCAATATATCAGAGGGACATGTTTGTGAGGCAGGAACCATTGAAGACCTGCCCACCTGTCTTGGCAAAGTTTGGCCATCGACCCTGCCTATATCCAAACTTGCCATTTTCTAGGCAGAACTCTGTCTGTGGTAGAAATGAGGACATTTTGCTCAATGGCTTGATTGCCACATTTGAAGCCAGTTCCATAAGGAGGTTCCTTGAAGCTCATCATCCTCCTTGAGGAAGGATGAATGTTGCCAGGAGTTAACCTGTCTCATAGTCAACGAATCTTTAAAATAAAAACAGTTTTTTTTTAACATTTATTTATTTTTTTTAACACATTTTTATTGAAAATTAAAAATAATTCCTATTACATCTCATTTTCTATCCCATCCCATGCATCCTCCCATTCCTCCCTCCCTCCCACTTTCACCCCAATCCCCCTTCCCTATGACTGTGGCTGTGGGGGACCTCCTCCCCCTGAATATGGTGCTAGGGTATCAAGTCTTTTCTTGGTAGTCCTCTATCCTTCTTCCGAGTGCCATTGGGCCTCCCCCACAAAGGGACATGGCCAAATATGGGGCACCAGAGATCCTGTGAAAGTCAGTCCCCAGTCTCCACTTAGCTGTGGAGAATGTTCTGTCCCTTGGCTAGATCTGGGTAGGGGTTTGATGATGACTGCCCGTTTTGTCCATGGTTGGTGCCTTAGATCAAGCAGAATCCCTGGGCTCAGATCTAGCCATCATAATGTTCTTCTTGTAGGTTTCTAGGACCCTCTGGGTCCCCCTACTTGCCTATCCTCTATATTTTCCTCATCTAGAGTCTCAATAGGATGTCCTCACCTCTATCCCCGTTTCCTGGTAGGTGCAGACTTTCATGGGACCTGTCCCTTGGGCTAGTGTCCGGTAATAAGTGAGTATATACCATTTGACTCTTTCTGCTTCTGGGTTAGCTCACTCATTATGATCATTTCTAGTTCAATCCATTTGTCCACAAATTTTGGAAAATCCTTGTTTTTAATAGCTGAGTAATATTCCATCGTGTATATGTACCACAGTTTCTTTATCCATTCTTCTACTGAGGGGCACTTAGGCTGTTTCCATGTTCTGGCGATTATGAATAAGGCTGCTATGACCCATACTTGTCACCATGCACAAAACTCAAGTCCAAATGGATTAAAGACCTCAATATAAAACCAGAGACACTAAATCAGTTAGAAGAAAAGGTGGGGAAGAGCCTGGAACACATCGGCACAGGAGACAACTTCCTGAACAGAACACCAACAGCCCAGGCCTTAAGGTCAACAATTAATAAATGGGACCTCATGAGGCTGAGAAGCTTCTGTAAGGCTGGAGACACTGTCAAAAGAACAAAGCGACAGCCTACAAACTGGGAAAAGATCTTCACCAACCCTGCATCTGACAAAGGTCTAATATCCAAACTTTATAAAGAACTCAAGAAATTAAATGCCACCAAACCAAATAACCCAATTGAGAAATGGGGCTCAGAATTAAACAGAGAATTCTCAACAGAGGAATATCAAATGGCTGAGACACACTTAAAGAAATGCTCAACATCTCTAGTCATCAGAGAAATGCAAATCAAAACAACTCTGAGATTCCATCTTACATCCATCAGAATGGCTAAAATCAAACATTCAAGTGACAACACATGCTGGCGAGGATGTGGAGAGAGAGGAACACTCCTTCATTGCTGGTGGGAATGCAAACTAGTACAGCCACTTTGGAAATCTATCTGGTGCTATCTCAGAAAAATGGGAATAGGGCTTCCTCAAGACCCAGCTATTCCACTCCTAGGAGTATACCCAGAAGATGCTCCAGCACATAAAAACAGTTTTAAATGCCATATTCTGTATGTGTCTGAGGTTTTCGAAGACCTTACCTATTTTACCTTATCTTTCTATATTATCATATCTATCTCTTGTACTAAGATGTATCTTGTGATAAAAACAAACTAGTAATTGATATGATTATGATTTGATCAACTAACAACTAACTTGTATAACTTATTCATCCTAAAAGCCTGAAATAGCGCTTTTAAAGTATTGGAAGCCAACCTTGTATTATAATTGAGTTATTTATATGGGTACAACACCTCATATTAGAGTAGAAGAATAATCTTACATTTGAATTCTATACTGCTGTATCTAAAATCAAATTTATTTTGCCTCTTTATACAAAATTCTATACCAGTGAATTAAAAATAGCATTGTGAGTGACAATTAAGGCAAAATAGCATACTTCCACAAGAGATAATACCTGCCGAACAAGGATCAGACTCTGTAGGTAAGTACTCTAGCCTCTAGTACTTCAGGGAATCTGGAGATCTTTTTAAAAAAATATATTTTATTAATTTATTCATATTACATCTGAATTGTTATCCCATCCCTTGTATCCTCCCATTCCTCCCTCTCTCCCATTTTCTTCTTACTCCCCTATGACTGTGATTGACGGGGACCTCCTCCCCCTGTATATGCTCATAGGGTATCAAGTCTCCTCTTGGTAGCCTGCTATCCTTCCTCTCAGTGCCACGAGGCCTCCCCATCCAGGGGACATGGTCAAATATGGGGCACCAGAGTTTGTGTGAAAGTCAGACCCCATTCTCCACTCAACTGTGGAGAATGTCCTATCCATTGGCTAGATCTGGATAGGGGTTCGAAGTTTACTGCACGTGCTGTCCTTGGCTGGTGCCATAGTTTGAGTAGGACCCCTGGGCCCAGATCTGTTCATCATAATGTTATCCTTGTAGGTTTCTAGGACCTTCTGGATCCTTCTATTTCCCCATTCTCCCATGCTTCTCTCAACCATGTTCATAGCAGCCTTATTCATAATAGCCAGAACATGGAAACAGCCTAAGTGTCCCTCAGTAGAAGAATGGATAAAGAAACTGTGGTACATTTACACTATGTAATATACTACTCAGCTATTAAAAACAAGGAATTCCCAAAATTTGTGGACAAATGGATTGAACTAGAAATGATCATAATGAGTGAGTTAACCCATAAGCAGAAAGAGTCAAGTGGTATATACTCACTTATATCTGGACACTAGCCCAAGGGGTATGTCCCATGAAAGAATCTGGAGATCTTAAAGAGAATGAACTCCAGTTACATAAAGCATTCTGCTAGTCTATCTTCCTCTTTTCATTTCTCATTCTCTTTTTTCTTTCTTGGATTATTTATGTACAATTTCATACTCAGGCTCCACTTTCACAGAAATCTAAACTGCATATATATTTTTGATCCTTTATTTCAAACCCAAGTTTTATCACTTCTCAAATCTGTCTTGTGTTCCCACCCCATAGTTATTGTTTTTTTTTTTCAATCTATTTGACTACTTAAGATTTTGAGGGGGTGCATGCCTGTAATCCTAGCACTTAGAGAGGCAGAGACAGGTGATCTCCATTAGTTTGAGGCCAGCCTGGTCTACAGAGTGAGTCCAGGGCAGCCAAGACTACACAGGGAAATTCTGTCTCAAAGAGACAAATAAAAAAAGATTTTGATGAAGGCCCGTTGACTTTGCATTTTCCATGAATATTTGAGATGTTAGTTAATTTTCTTTCAAAATTCTAATTTAAATTATAACATTAAAATGACTTTCAAAGTATAAAGGTCTCTTGGGAATGTCTGTGTTGTTTTTAAATAGGTTTATTGTCCTTGGTTACATTTTAACAATCTGTATTTTTACACTTATACTTCCCCGAAAACCTGGATACAAAACAAAGCATCTTTTCAGTGGAATTCCTTTTGTGGGCACGTTTCAGGAGTCTTTTTGATAGAAATTATTTGAACTCTTTAATTTTATCATGGTCTATGGTAAATGTACTACTCTGTAGTAATTCTGTAAGTAGGAGTCTGTCTAGGATGAGTTCCCTGTTGAGTCAGTAAAATAAATTAAGAAAGAAATAATTTATATGAGAATTTAATTTGAGAAGAGGATAATTTCCCCAAATGCCTCAAATGACTATAAAAACTGACTTTGTCAAAAAAAAAAAAAAAAAAAAAGAGAGAGAGCGCCCAAAAGATGAACAAACAAATGAACAAAAAACCAATTTAAGATGAGGTAGCCCCAAAGTTAATCTTCATTAGGTAACTGCACTGAAATAACTCTGTGGTGCTTGCTTTCTATAGACTTTTCTCTCACATTTTTCTGTGTTTGTTTGTGAACATATTTTTGTGTGGAGGACAGAGTTGACTTTGGATACCTTTCTCATACCACTTTCCACTATAGTTTTTGAAACAAGACCTCTTAGTCATTGGTCAGTGAGCTCTTATGGCTGGCTTATCTTTTCCCATTACACAACTCTGGAGTTGCAGGAGTGTGCAGACATGTCTGGCCTTTAACATGGATTCTGATATTCAAAACTCAGTTCTTCATGCTAATAGAGTTAACACTACCCATTGAACTATCTCGCTAGTTCTTGTATTTTGCTCTAAATGATGTGTTGGTACATATTTGGTTTTCAACCCTCAATTTTGCATTTGGAACATTTATCTTCCTTCCATCCTATGGCCCTAGCATCTGACTATTAAGAGAAAAATTTAGCATTTTCCTCCTTTCCATTTGAGATGAAATAATTAAACACTCTTAAAATTGTGTTTTTCTTATTAACATATTTACTAATTAGTAAAGAAAATGGGAGACACTGATGCTCATTTTCACATGTACATTGTGTTTCCTATGGATGTTAACCTAAAAAAGCCTCTGTGGATACCCTTTCTGACCCTCATATTATTTTTACCCTCACTGGTGAAAAAAGTCTCTTTCCTGTCTAGGAAATACGAAAGAATGAGGTAAATGTATTATTACCCCCTTTATCTCCCTAGTTCCTCAACTATGTTTTTCTCCATTTACAGAGTGCCTAAGCTTTACTTTTTCCTTTGTTAAATGAGAGGTGCATTATGGGTCACTGTTCTGGGTGCACAGCTTGGGAAAGTCAAGATAATTTTAGAATGCTGTACTTGAAACTTATTTATCCACACTATGACGTATACTCTAAGCTCTAAGCAATGAGGATGTTTTCAGCCCCAAGTGCTAGACTCATCTTCTTACTGATGATTTCTCTCTAAAACTAGCAGAGAACCCCAAAAGGAAATTAATGAATTTATATCAGTATCATCAAAGCAATATTTTTAGAAATGATTGATGATCTTGTAGTAGTAGTAGCAGCAGCAGCAGTAGTAGTGGTAGTAGCAGCAGCAGCAGCAGCAGCAGCAGCAGCACCAGCACCAGCACCAGCACCAGCACCAGCAGCACCAGCAATAGCAGCAGTAGTAACATTAAATATTTTGTTGACTGGGAATTTGGAAACTTATAGTATTGTGTGGGCAAAATGCAACAATTAGCCAAAAGTGGTTAAGAAGAGGAAGAGAAAAATAACCCCTGAAACTCACCATTAAAAGCTCCTATTGCGATACTTAATATTAAAATGTACCAAAATATGCAACTTAAAGTACTAATTTTCCAAAATATTGAAACTACATTAAAATCTTTTATTACATTTTTATTAACATATAAAGGACTCTTTTATTTTTACATTTCTCAGAAGTAATTTTGTTTCTTTAAAAAACCTTTGATTCAAAAAATTAACAAATGCAATATTTCTCAACATTTCAACACAACCCTTTGGTTTCTGAAGCTTGTGTTGTAATATGAGCCATAGCTGAAGCCTGCTCTCAATTGTCAGGGTTATTAATTACACACGTTGGAAGAAAGACTATGGGCAAAGAAAGGATCATGTGAGTTTAGTGCGCAGCTGATGTTCAACTTGGTAGGCTCCTGAGTGCACTTGAGTATTCATACACTCTTTACATATTTGTTTCAGGAAGATGTTATTTTTCTTTTTAAATTATCAATCTGTACTTAGATAAAACAACCCATAAGATCATTTTCCTTGGAGCATGTTAGACTTTATTTCTGTTTATTTTCAATATATACTACATAAATGCTTAAAATAGTTTTTATTATATGGAGAGTTATATTAAATATATGTCAGAATAATCTTATCCAAATTAACTATGCATATATTTTGTCATCTTTGTATTCTAGCTCCTGGGAGGAAGTGTTTTAATTCCCCACCTGACCATGGACTTTGTGATTATGTCAATTTGCTTCTGTGCATTTTGATTCATATTGAAAATAGTATCTTAAGGAATCCTTAGTTCTTCAAATATCATTTCTCAGTCACTTATTTAGAGGTTTAGTTTCTCTGTCTCTCTGTCTGTCTCTGTCTCTGTCTCTGTCTGTCTCTGTCTGTCTCTCTGTCTCTCTGTCTCTGTCTCTCTCTCTCTCTCTCTCTCTCTCTCTCTCTCTCTCTCTCTCTCTCTCTGTGTGTGTGTGTGTGTGTGTGTGTGTATGGTGTGTTTGTGATTTGACCCTTTAAACCAAAATTCACTATTTTCTTACGTATAATTGGAAGAGGTAATGCAAGTCAGCAGTATTGACAACAGGCTAACACAGTTCTATTCCTAAACGGCAGCATAGATGAGTCCCACCCATATTATAACAAGGTCATACGATAAACATAATATTGAGTAGCAACAGTTTCTTCTAAGTGTTTCATCCTCTCATATTGTGAACAACCACTGACATCCAATCGCTGAATCCCCACCTCTGAAATAGTCACATTCCTAATCTTGCTGTAAACATTGCCTCAATTCCTTTCCTGGGGTACTCTCAGTGAAATATAGTATATATTAAAAAGCATACAAATGACAAGGTATAACCACCAATATTTTTCAAACATAACAAGAATTGGGAAAATAGCTAGTTATCAGAATAAAAGTAATTTAATAGAAGCCAACACCAAGAAGTATGGGAGAACAGGGAAATAAAAGGATCCAGAGGGTCCTAGGAATCTACAAGAAGAACATCATGACAGGCAGATCTGGACCAGGGGGCTCTGATCAAACTACTGCACCAACCAAGGACAATACATGCAGTAAGCATTGAACTCCTATTCAGACCTAGCCAATGGACAGGACAATTCTCCAGAGTTGTGTGAAGAGTGGGAACTGACTCTGATATGGACTCTGGTGCCCCATGTTTGACCACTTCCTCATGGTGCAGAGGCCTGGTGGTACTCAGTGAAAGGATAAGCAGGGTATCAGGATGAGACTTGATAGGTTGTGACCATATAGTGGGGGAGGAGGTCCCCTTCTGTCACAGACTTAGGGGAGGGGAATAGGGTGAAAGAGGAAGGGAGAGAGGAATGGGAAGATACAAGTGAGGGGATAACAATTGAGATGTAATCTGAATAAATCAAAATTAAAAATTCCTAGGAGAAAACATGAGGGTGTTTTTATAATTCAGAGCGGAAAAATATTTGTCTTTAATTTTATATTTATATACAATATATTTTTATACTAAAGATGTGTCTTTAAAAAGAATAAGCAAACACCAAAATGATATAAGTTAGCAGAAAAGGACATTTAAATAGATACTATGTGAAAAATGCCCAAAGAATTAAGGAAAATATAATTATGAAGAGAAGAGAGCTAGAAGATACAATAACATTAAAAGAATTAATTAGTTATAAAAAGAAAAATCTGAAATAAAGAAAAGCAATTTACTGGATATGGTCTTCTACAGGACAGACAGCACAATTATAGAGCTTTAGAAAATCACTATTGAGCATAGAAAAAAAATCAGATTAAAAGCACTAATAGCGATTCAGTAACCTAGTAAAACATCAACTAATTCATTATATATTTGGAACTTCACTACACAACCTGGCAATTAGATTTATGAAAAACTGACTGTAGACCAGCATTTTTTAAAGGAGGAGGTAACACCATTTAACGAGATGAAAGAAATGAGTTACAGCAGACTTTTTGTTAAGGAGTTGTATTCCAGAATACAATAAACAACAACAACAATAAACTTGTACACATAGAGAAAAATCATAATTCAAGTCATGAAAATTTTATCCATTGAGCAATGTGAATGAACAAATACATATTTCTAATCATATGGTTTTCCTGTAAGTTGAAACTATCTCCTAGTTACCCCCAATAAAAAGGCTATTGTTCCAGGGAGAGCCACTTCCTGCCGCTCCAGGCCTCTCAAGGTAAAGAAGCATCCTTTCATGGCTTCAATCAGGGGAACAGGCTCACCTGCTGGCTCTCACTGAGTGCTTTCAGTCACTAGGCTTCTGCAAAAGTTAGGTCTTCTCTGTTTAACCCGGATGGCTTTGGACCATAGACCCAGGATCTTGAGCTTCAGCCTCACTCGTGAGCTTGATTTTTTTTCCTGATAGGCATTTACCCAAATTCTCACTGAACTCTGCCTTGTGGCCTCATTTTTTGGTGGACTTTACATTTACTTCTAAATATTTTGAATCCTGAAATTATAAAGCCATTTTGACCAAAAGTTTTATTAGGTGGCTTTAATAAAAGCTATAATCACTTTTGAACCAGTAGAAATAAATAAGTATAGGCAGAGTTCTGATCCTGTAATGTCAGTTGCCTTTTTTTGTAATCCAAATGAGATAAATATCTTGGTTCACTACTATTGTAACGTATCCACCCAGGATGTCATAGTGTCTAAGACTCCTACAATGACAATAGAATGACCAACCGGGGAAAGATGCCTTCAAAAAGTAAGGGGAAAATAATTTATATGTCCATCATACTTGATTTGAGAAAAATCTCACAATCCATGAAAATCACACACACACAAACACACACACACACACACACACACACACACACACACACACACACCTCCAAGCAAACATTTTGAGTGAGTACTTTGTATAAAGCAGGATGTGCACATAAGATAATTAATTGGATTTAATATAGCTTCAGGACCTTACCATCGATTGCCAACCTAACAGTATCTAATCATTGGCTGGGAGATAAGCCTCTGGATATGTCTACCAGGGCAGTTTTTAGATTGAGTTCATTGATGGGGAAAGACACCACAAATATGGGTTGTATCGCTCTATGGGAAGGATCCCTGAATGAATAAAAAGGAGTAACCCAGCTAAGCACCAACATCTAGTTCACGGTCCTTCCTAACTACAGATGTAATGCGATCACCTGCATCATTCTCCTGCTGCCATCACTCCCCTGCTTGACAGATTAGATCCCCAAACTGTAAGGACAATGATCCTGTCCTCACATGAGTTGCTTTTCCCAGGTGTTTGATAACACCAGCAAAAAAGTAACTAATACTTTGTCTGCTAAGAAAGATTTCACCATCAGCAAATAGCAGGGAATTGTGGAACACAGCTGTAATCCCAGCGCTCAAGAACCTGAGACAGAAATATGGTGAGTTTCAAGCCAGATGGGACTCTATGTAGCTGACCTACAACAAGACAAGCAAGCAAGCAAGCAAACAAGCAAATTAACAAAGGTAAACAGGTACACACAAATTTTCTTTAATGAGAAAAATTGGGTGAGAAGTGAACCCCAGCTAGAAGGAGTTAACATGGCTTCAGGACAGACATTTATGTTGATGCTTCAAGAATGGATCTCTGTAGCTACTTAAAGAAGGGCCTAGGATAGAGTTTGTCTTTGCTTAACTGAAGAGCAGCACAGAAAAGCAATATCCTCCTTCAAACAGTCGAGTTACAGTTTCCTGAGGAGGGTACAGTTGACCACATTGCATGGTCATAATTACAGCTTCTTTTCCCACCCACAGCTTCCTTTCCACTTCACAAACATCATTTTCTAACTAGCCTGTGACTTTTATCTGTTCAACTTCAGATTACCTCCATTTGGGTAAATATTTTCCCTCAGTTATCCTTGGTGGTTAAAGTATCAGTGATCTCCTACAAGCAAATTCTAGCCACACGACAAAAAAGTAGCAATTTGTAATGACATTTCTAATGTTTAGCACACTCATTTTAATGAAAAAGAAAACTGTGTTGGCATTTTTATTGTCTCCTAGAGAAGACTATGTAAGAGGTTTTTTCTTTCACATGTATTGTCTGTAATTATACTTTTTAATAATACCTCTGGCAATGTGGCATAGAGAACATGTATCTCAGAACTCAGCTAATCTGAATTAAAACGCTGAATTTCTTGCTTTCTGATGTATGAATTTAAGACATGACCATAGATGCATGATTCCTCAGGTCACAAAAGTCTTTCAATGGATTATATTAAGGAAATCAAAATGTCCAAGAGTCAATTGGTATCTTTCTTCTTATTATTGTATTTAATTATACTCTCATGTCAGCCTTGCAGACCTCTTTTTCATCTACATACTCTACACTGATTAAAATTCAAATCATCATTTGAGGTCAAAACTATCATCTATGGATCATCCTATAAATGATCATTAACAATAATTATCTTACCTCTTTGTACTCCAACCACATGTATAGTGAACTTCCAATTATGGTGAATGATGAAAGTCACATGACTCAGCCAATCAGTTGAAAGTCTCCAAATCAAATTGGCTGGCAGAGAGACCACTGTGCTTTCTATATCAATCAAGCAGCAACAGTAAAAAAGCCAGAAAGTTTCCAAAAATGATATAAATCAAGTAAAGAATTCCCCATCACAGCTGAGGTTTGGTTCATATCACTAAGCGTTTACACAGATTATTGACTTTTCCAAAGTGACTTTGGAAAATACATTTATGCCTTAGACAATAGTGGATAAAAAATAGTTCAAATTATATATGATATATCTTTCTAAGATATTCCTGAAAACAATCTTGACTATATACAATATCTGCCTTATATAGTACCTTTAGAGGCAAATGTGAAATGTGTTTTCTCTGTATTCATTCTGACAGCTTTTCTCTTTTGTAAGCTACACTATCCTCTTGAGGTACTGAATTCTATTATACCTGGAACATAACACATGTATAATGAATATTTAACAAAATTAAAATTGAAATTGGATAAATGGAATTAAAATGGCAAGATGAATAAAGCAAGGAGAAGTCAGCAGGGATCCTAGAATGTGGTAGGCTCTTTGAACAGTGACAGTCAATCTTTATTAAACACTTTCCACATGTTGTTGCATTTAATCCTCAGTTCTGTCTAAAGAGAATAGTTATGGCTTGCATCCTGCAGAAGAGGAAACCAAGGTTTAGGGTGAAGTTGAGTCACTTGCCTGTGGTTACACCTGAGGCAAGAGACAGAGGCAGAACTAAATGTCATCTTAAATTGCATCTAGGACGAATAAGATTCCCCTACATCAATATCCAAAAGCTTTCTCCTCATCTTCAATGTCCCTGTGGAGTAGACAGAGTTCTTCCTGTAGACAGACAGGCCAATCAGCAGTAATTAATTTCCTCTTTGTGTTCATTAAAGTAAATTAACTAATGTGGAGACTGGCCTATTGAAGCTTGACAATTAGTCCATATGAGACACAAGTACTGTCTTTACAAATGTGAAAAAAAATCAGTGTCCATATCTAAAGGCATGCATAGGACCCTGCTTAGGTTTGCCTGGATACCTTTGTGGTCTCAGTAGAGAGCGTTAGGGAAGAATCAGTGAAGATGTGGTACTATTTCTCAATGGACTCAAAGAGGTATTTTTTAAACCACAACCTTCCATACATTTCCAATGTTTTATGATTAAGACAAGTCATATGATTCTATGCTTTTGCTAATGGATTAAAAGCAAGGAGGCTTCAAGAGTGAATGAGTTTTACAATGACTTATCCGACAGAACTGGCATGTTACTCACTCTTCCCATAATGTCAGAACAGGTACAGAGAATATTCCTTATGAAGGGAATTGGTAGTGTCTTTCCCAGAGAAAGACATGAGAAGACTAAGAGAACCTGGATCTTTTGAAAACAACTTATTACACAGAGGGTTTTACCCAGGAAATCCTTGGCTTGGGCTGCTCTCTAGTGGCAGGCAGTGTTCACTGTCAGAATTTCTTGTACAAGGACTCCAAGCTCAAAGGCAAGAAGGAAAAAAAATCAACCTTTTCTTGGTCACCAAGAGCTGAGTTACGAATTAATGAATGTACACACACACACACACACACACACACACACACACACACTTGAGTACACACTTGCACATCCACAAACACATGGGTACATGCCTGATGGACAGCACAGGACAACTTTCAGGAAGAAATGAGAGAAGGCCAGAAAGCTAGTAGTATCTTCTGTGGGAGCTAGAGAAAAATTGGGGGTTAAAAAGACCCTTTGTAAAGCCCCAGGCCTGTGTCCGCTGTGTGTTCATTTTTCATAGCTCTTGAGAGTAACAACATTGAAGACTCATCTTCTTCATTGATGTCTACTTAAAAACCAGTTTAAAAGTACATTTTGTATGTGTGTGTGTGTGTGTGTGTGTGTGTGTGTGTGTGTGTGTGTGCCAGTGTTGTGTGTGTGTGCATGCACTCGTGTGTGTGTGTGTGTGTGTGTGTGTGTGTGTGTGTGTACATGTGTGTGCGTGCGTGTGCACATTTGTGGGTGTATGAGCCATGGTACATGTCGTCAGAGGGCAACTTTCCAGAGCTGATTCTTTTCTTCTACAATGTGGGTCTTTGGAACAAATCTCAGTTTATCAGATTTGGTAACCAGTGCCTTTACCTGATCAGCTATCTTGCCAACCCATCTACTTTTACACAGTAGTTTTGTAATTTTAAGTATGTTGATGGAAAAGCTTCACATGTTGCCTGGGAGATCTTTAGCTTGTGTACCCCTACAGATAATGCAGAAGGAAGAGGAGATGTCCATCTTGTCCTGGTTTTATCTCTCTTTTGTGTGGTCATCCCTTTTCTATCTCCTAGTCCTGGCTTGTATCTAGATTACATACATGATTTAACTTAAGTTTTAAATTTCATGCACATTTCAAGCAAAGATAAAACGAAAACCAGCCTAGGACTTTTTATTGTGTGGACACACACGTTCATACCTCAATGTATGCACATAATGATTTTCTCTGGTTGTTTTTTTACATTTAATATAATTTATTCAGGTAACATCTGAATTGTTATCCCCTCACTTGTATCTTCTCATTCTCATGCTCCCTCCCTCTTCTGCCCCATTCCCCTCTCCTAGAGCTCTGTCAGAAGGGGTCCTCCTCCCCCAAATATGACCACAGCCTATCAGGTCTCATCTGGATTGCCTGTGTCCCCTTTCTCTGTGTACCTGCTGTGGCATATTTGCTGCCTTGAGTCTTAGTTACTAGGTCTATAAAATTTAGACATCTTTGGATGGGGTTTACAAGATTGATTGATAATCTTTATTCTCTTTACTTTTGATACACACTGAATATTATGATTCACCAGAGATACATAAAAAAAGAACAAGTGTCCTGAGCTATGAGAAAATCAGCTGAGGCTTGGCCAGCTAAACAGCAGTTCACACAGAGAGAGAAGCTCAAAATAGAAGGACATCAGGCAAGTGGCATATTGGTAGCCAGAAGGTACTTCCTTTCAGAAGAGTAGACAGTAAGATCATCACCCTCTGCAGAGTAAAGTTTCTACTATCAACACCCCCTTAATACTCCCATTTTCCAGATTCTCTTTCTTTATACTTACGTCTCCATATGTAAAGAATTAATTATATTGGTAATCAGAGGAGAATACCACCAGCACCACCATGACACCCACACATGTCACAGGTGTCTCCATGCCTCAGGCAGAGTAGAGCTCAAGTTCACATGATCAGATGAAAGTGCCTCGGTTCTTCCGAAAAACACTGAGAACAATGGCATGGAGCTGTCAGTGTGAGAAAGCACTGTCATCACCTGACACTCCAAGAAGGATTCCGTGAAACAAAAATATCCCATGTCATTTAAGAACTGGCTGGAGAGATGAAGGTGGTGAAATGAGTCATGCTGAAAAGGGTTATGGGGTACAAGAGAAGAGGGTGTTTATAAATATGCCTGGGGAAACAGAGAGAACAGGACGAATTAGAACTGCTCATTACTGAAGGTAGATAAAGATTTGATGATACCAAAATGGCTGAGAGAGTGAATTTGCTCTTTGGATCTAGTTTTCACAAGAAACTGGAAGCAAATTTGGACTATTAAGATATAATGGGGACCGTGCCAAGTAACTACTGGCAACGGTCTGATGAGGGAATAGAGCACTCCAGAATCTGCACATTTACGCATCAGCCTGACAGGCACCTGAGGTTATTAAGATAAGTGGCTGATATCAAGTACTCACTAAATAGCTCATACTTTTGAAAACAATCATAATGTTGGGATGACAGTAGGTACGCCTGAAACAGAATATCACCAAACTCCTTTCTAAAAGATAGATTGTGTGGTTTTTTTGGAAAAGTAGTTCTACCATTTTGAGACTCAAGTAGAAAACAAAAGATAGCTGAAATAGCCTCTAGTCATATTTGAATCTTACCCAGCAACCAATCTTGGCAACATGTCAACATGTAATTATGCTGATGATAAAATTAATAAGCAAAGGAAAAACAGAACAAGGGTGACAAAATGCATGGAAATCAACCATTAAAATTCAGGAGGGGTAGCCCTGTTCAGTGACACGCACCTGTAGTTCCAATCCTCAGTACACTGAGACAGGAGGATCACGTAATTGCAGAAATCCTGTTTCTCTTATGGTGCCGACATATATTCATCACTTCTGAGTATGCCATTAAAAAGAGATAATTAAATTTTTTTCTGGGTTAAACATTTTAAAATTACACTTTTATACTGTGGGCATACATACAAACACCTGCAGAAACACAATCATGGTAATATACCCTTCATCATCAAAACATTCCTAATGCCTTTGTTTAATTTGTTCCCACTCCCACTCCTACTCTGAATTCTAAGCCGTAACTGACCCAACAGAATTTTATATAAAATAACTTTGGTCAGGCTTTTACCTAAATTAATTGTTTAGGATGTTTCCCCTTCAGTATATATCTAGACTTTCTTTTATTGCCTAATTGTGGTAGCATTCCCCTGTGTGATTATACCACAAATTGTTTATCCATTTGCCTGCCCAAAGACAGAAAAAGAAAGAAAGAAAGAAAGAAAGAAAGAAAAAGAGAGGGGTAAGGGAAGATGAAAGTATAAGGGATGAAAAATGAAAGATAAGAGAGGAAAGAAATCACATAATAATATTTACATTTTTTTTAGTTTGTTCACTTTACATCCCTATTGTAACTCTCTCCCTCATCTCCTCCTGATCCAGTCCCACCCTCTCATCCTCATCCATCCTCTCCTATTTCCCCTCAGGTAGTTCTCAGAAAGGGGGAGCCCTCCTCCCCTATCATCTGACCCCAGCCTGTCAAGTTTCATACGGACTGCCTGCATCCTTTTACTCTGTGGCCTGGCAAGTCCACCCAACCAGGGGGAAGTGAATCAATGAGTAGACAAAAGAGCCCATGTCAGAGGTATCCACTGCTTCCCATATTATGGGACCCACACAAAGAGACTGCACTGCCTATGGACTACATCTGAGCAAGGGCGTTTATGTCCTCACCATGCATAGTCATTTGTTGGTGCATCAGTCTTTGCAGGGCCTCCTGGGCCCATATTTGTTGGCTCCATTGGTCTCCTTGTGGATCTCTTGTCCCCTCCCATTCCTTCTATCCCCCAACTTTTCCATAAGACACCCTGAGCTCCACCATAAAAGACTGCCAGGCTTCTACCTGAAAGCATTTAAATCATTTTACATTTTCTGTTGCTGTGTTGAGGTCTAGCTGCTCCATTTCCTGCAAGGTATGAGTATTATCTCTAATTATAGTAAATATAATTTGTATGCAATTATATCCCATTGTTGCAATTTTTGTTGCTCTAATAAAGAATAAGTGTATGTTTTTTAGATCTGCTTTTGGCTATATATTATGTTTGGTGAAGGGTTTGTAATATTCTTTACCCACAATCTTATTGGATTGTATAGGAATTATAAGTTATAGAAATCCTTTATGCATCATTAGTATGTCTTTTGTGTGATATCTTGCCGTAAGCATTTTCTTCCATTCTGTGGTTTGCCGTTGTTTTCTAAATTACGCCCTTAAAAAGTGAATGCTTTAGATTTTGATGAAGTTGAATTTTCTTTGGCTTTTGCTTTTTGTTTTTAAGACACCTTTACTTACCACAAGGTACAATTATTTCCTGTGTTTTCTTGAGGAAGCTTAGCAGTTGCAGATTACACGAAGCTACAATCAAGTAAATATTTTGTATAAAGTATAAGGAACAATATGCATTTTTATCAGTCAAATATTTAGCTGATTTCCCATCAATTGTTAAAAAAAAAAAACAATTTATTTTCATTTTCCTTGCCTTGAAAAACCTATGGGAAGACATTTTATGTTTCTAGCTCCATTTTGGGGCTGTTCTGTGTCTTTTTATTGATTGATACTGAACTATCTTGATTACTACCTATATATTAAATTTTTGAACCAGATGGTATAAGTTTATTAGCTATGTTCTTTTTAATTTACATTTTAATTTTCCCAGGTTCTTACATCATCAAGTGAAGTTTAAAAATACTGATGGGGTAATGTGAGGGGGGACTCTCTCTTGAGTTCAAGGCCAGCCTAATATACATAGAGTTTCCGGCTAGTGAGTGCTACGATAGACAACAAATAAAATATTTCTTAGATTCTTTTTGTTGATGTTGTTTTGTTATGCTTTTAGAAATGTGTTGAATCAAATTATCATTTGAGAGAAAACTCAAATATTTTTCTATTTTATAATCCATGAAGAAGATTCATTTTTGCATTAGAAAAACACAGTTATTAAAATATTGTTCAGTTTTCCCTAACACTTAAGAGTACAAATTGTTTTTTGGGGGGGTTGTTTTTATTTAAGTAATTTATTAACATTACATCTCAATTGTTTATCCCCTCACTTGTATCTTCCTATTCCCTCCTCCTTCCCTCTTTCGTACTATTCCCCTCCTAGGTCTATGACAGAAGGGGATCTCCTCCCCCACCATATGATCACAGCCTATCAGGTCTCCTCCTTGTAGCCTGCTTACCCTTCTTCTGAGTGCTGCCAGGCCTCCCTATCAAGGGGAAGTGGTCAAACAGGGAGCACCAGAGTTCATGTCCAAGTCATTCCCCACTCTCCACACAACTGTGGCTAGATCTGAATAGGGGCTCTTAGTTTATTGCATGTATTGTCCTTGGTTGGTACAATAGTTTGAACAGACCCTCCTGGGTCCAGATCTGCTAGCCTTGATGGTCTTCTTGTAGGATTCTAGGACCCTCTGGATCCTTCTATTTCTCCATTTTCCCATACCTCTCTCCCTTGGAGTTCCAAGAGGAAGTCCCAGCAACTATCCCAATCTCCTAGGAAAAGATCTTCACCAACCCTACATCTGATAAAGGACTAATATCCAAAATACATAAAGAGCTCAAGAAATTAAACACCATTGAACCAAATAACCCAATTGACAAATGGGGCTCAGAATTAAACAGAGAGTTCTCAACAGAGAAACATTTAAAGAAATGCTCAAAGTCCTTTGTCATCAGACAAATGCAAATCAAAATGACTGAGATTCCGTCTTATACCCATCAGAATGGATAAGATAAAAAACTCAAGTGACAGTACATGCTGGCAAGGATGTAAAGAAAGGGGAAAACTCCTTGTTGCTGGTGGGAGTGCAAACTTGTACAATCACTTTGGAAATCAATCAGGCACTTTCTCACAAGACTGGAAATAGGGCTACCCTAAGACCCAGCTATTCCACTCCTTGGGTATATTCATACCCAAAAGATGCTCCACCACACAACAAGAACATCTGCTCAATCATGTTCATAGCAGCCTTATTTGTAATAGCCAGAGTCTGGAAACAACCTATATGTCCCTCAGTTGAAGAATAGATAAAGAAACTGTGGTATATTTACACTATGGAATACTACTCAGCTATTAAAAGCAAGGAAATCTTGAAATTTGCAGGCAAAAATTGATGGAACTAGAAATGATCATCCTGAATAAGTTAACCCAGAAAGATATACGTGGTATATACTCACTTATAATTGGACACTAGCTCAACAGGGAATGTTCCCTGGAAGTCTTCACTTAGTAGGAGATTTTGTTTTTTCAAATTCTCTAATATTGCTATATTTGCTTCAGAGTTCTTGTGGTTGTTTTGAACTTTTTCAGTTTTTATACCAGGAATCATTTTTCACTAAATACATAATTTTGCTTATTTATAATGTTGGCAGTTTCTATTTTTAAATTATCTTATTGCAATGTACAGGCATCATAGAAGAACATTGATATAAAGTAACAAAAGCGGTCACCCTTGTTGTTTTCCTAATTTCAAAGGAAAACATTTAATTATGGCAGTCACTATGTTGGTTATATTATTCAAAGTTTTTCAGGGAAATATAATATGATTCTATCTATGTATATTTGGAAATTTGTATATTCTAGATATTGAAATTTTTTATAGCATATATTTTAAAGGAAACTGACTCTAGGAACTGGTCATATGCTTATGGAAGTCAGGCAATTCTATAATCTTCCTGCCATCTTTCAACTGGAGAATTCTGTCTGAATCTGAAGGCCTGAAAGTCAGGGGTTGATGGTATGGATTTCTTGGTATTGATGATATCAAAAGGCGAGGGAATAGTTATAACAACTCAAGGAGAATGACAATACCTCTCCTTCTAGTCCTGTTCTCTCTGGAATTTAAGAAATGGAATGATACCCACCTAGGCTGGTGCAAACAATTGTCTTTACTCTTGCCTCATGTTCACTCTAGTCCTCTCTTGTCTCGTGGGCTGGAATACTTGGTCTAAGTTGGTATAATTGTTTTGAGAGATTGTGGAACCTTTATGAGTCGAAAGCCTAGAAAGCTATAACCTTCCCTACTTTCATCCAGTTCCTATGTGTAGCCTAAGATTTCTTTTTAGGCACCATCATGTAACAAAGAGTTAGTTCCTACATACACTGTCACAGACCAGCCCCTCTGTCATGCCTTCCTAACCATGATAGACTCTAACCTCCTGAACAGTGAGCCAAAATAAATTCTTCCTCCCTTAGGTTGATTTTGTCAAGCGTTTGATCACAGCAGGAAGAGCATCCCATACATAATGCAAATGCTCATCTCTAGAAGTACACCCCGCCCCCCCCCCCCCCGGCACACTAGTAAACAATGGCTTATTAGCTGTGTGGGTATTTTTAGACCAGTCAAACAGAGAGAGAAAATTAGGAGCTGCATGTAGTGGCACACATCTTTAATCCCAGCACTCACGAGGCAGAGGTAGGTGGATTGCTGTGAGTTTGAGGCCAGCCTGGTCTACAATGTGAGTCTAGAACAGCCAAGGTTACACAGAGAAACCCTGTCTCGGGAAAAAAAAAAAAGGAAGAAAGAAAATTAGTACTGACTGTGGGTTCCTAGGTTTTCACAGTTTAGAAAAGTTATTCATATTCCAGAATACCAAACTCACTGTTATTTTGTCAAATTCCATAGCAATTAATCCCTAAGATACCATTACTTATATGTCTTGAGGTGAATTACCATACTTTAATAGAGAATAGAAGTACTTTTTGTTTATAGTCCACTTGTTCACCCAGAATAAGAAAACTTTTACATTTTTATCAAATATATAATTAAATGTATATAATATAAAAATATAATGGATACATATAAACAATATTATATGTATATTTATATTGGTTTGCTTGATTTGTTGCTTAACAAAAATGTGCCTCGGTCAGGAAACAGTGACTGGTTTAATGGTTGATCTTCATTGCTTATACTACTGGATTTAGAGTCATTTAGGATACACACTTCTGTGAGTCTCTGTGAGATGCTACCACTGAGGTTTAATTGAGAAGAGATGGTCCACCCTGAATGTGCATAGCAATATTTCACCATCTGAGGTCTCAGGTTAAATCAAAATAGGAAAATGAACGAAACACTAGCATTGTCTCTCTCTCTCTTCTTCCTGACTGTGGGCGCAATGTAACCAGCTGCCTCATTCTATTGCCATTTGAGCCATCCTTCTTTCTGATCATAAGTCACACAAATTCCAGCTGCTTAGATTTCAGTCTCTGTCCTTCAGCTACACGTCGGTATGCTCTTCTTGCCAGTTTTAAGGTATAAATCTTGGTGGAACATAGTTACTCATTTATTTAATTTATTTTCCTTTTGTTGGATGCTTTTGAGTGTCTGGAGATATTAAAATGTGTGTGTGTGTAACACACCTCTCATTTTTCTAGTTGTTTATCTTTATAGGTTATATTTGATTTCATTTTATTCTACTATTTCTAGATTGAAAATCAAGGTCATTATATTTTCATGCTTGACCATACCTATCTACCTACCTACCATATCAAAAACACAATTTTATATCAATTATATTATCTCTTAAATTCTGAAGCATTTTTTAAAAATCTAGCTTCAGCTTTTCTCTAAACATTTTACTTGATATAGTACATATTAAAACATGTCATTGTTTGCTGTAGGGTAGTTGTACCCTGGGTCAATTATCCAGTCTTTGTAGTCTGTTCATAGCCCTGGAAGGCACTGCCTACTGGTAATACAACTTAAAGAAGGCTTTATGGAAAATCTCTCATCCATGTCAGAGCCTACTGATTTTAGGGAAGGAGAGGCAATGAACTCACAGACTGAGAGCTCCAGATACCAGAGATCATTGCTTTACCCACCTTGTTTATGGCCACTGCTTTGCAATATGCTTTATCATGGCTTCATCTTTGAAACTTCAGAAAAACAATGAAAAACAGTTTTCTTGGAGAATAACACTGGTCTTGAGGGTTTTGAGCTGAAGGCATGAGAAGTGAATGCCTTGAGAACATGGGAAAGCATGTGTGTTTTCATCATCTCTTTACTCCAGTGGGGCTTTGTAACCCCAGCAGAAATCCAGAGTGGTGCTCTGGCTCACTGCTGTGGAATTCTCCCATTTAGAAAGGCAGCACAAACAGCATAAAATGTCTATATCTTGGTTTTTCTCACCTTTTAGTGCTTGGATATATTAAAACTTATTTTCTTGTTTGTGATATGCCTGACAGTGAGGAAAGTCTAGCATCTTTTGTTTTTCATACTCTACTTTTTCTCAGGAATCTGTTTTTTCTTTTTGCAGTTTTTCTAGAATTACAAAATAATAGTGGACATGAGCATTGCTTGCTTTCTGCTATGGAGCTGAAATTGTAGTTCACAGTTTAGTTTGATCCCATTTAAAATGGGTTATTGCTAGCATCTATCTCATAGAATTTTGAAAGATTAAATAACAATGTACATGCTATTGTAGTGTAAATACTTGCTAATTTTTTGCTATTATTATTTTATTAGTGCAATCATAAAATATCTAGCAGAACAGATGCAAATATCACAATATATAAGATGACCTTCTGCATTTATATCATGTAGTGTCAGTCACAGAAGATATTAATGAAACATACAGCTAAGTCACATGATTGTATTACCATTCAGGTATCTCTCCATTATATTTATAGTGTATAATGGGAAGCCTGCTAAGATGCTAAAATTATGAAATGGGATTTTCCAGGAACACTGTTGTCTTCTATCAGGGTAGAAACTCTATTTACATGAGATAAGTTAGACTATTCAATGTCAATTGATACTTAAATATGATGAAATAATCATTGTGAGCAATATGATCACCAACCACCTTTTAACTGAATAGATTCTCCAGTAACCAATGACTACCAGTCAGTCATTCACAGAATCATATTTATTAATCTTCTGTTTTTTCACATTCCTTGCAATAGATTTTGAAAGTTGTCACAGTTTAGGACTGTCATAAACAAGTATTCTTAGTAATCTTAAAAGATCTTTTGAGTTCACTTATGTATACTATCATATCATCCATGAATAGTGATGCTTTGACTTCTTTCTTTCTAATTTGTACTCCCTTGATCTCCTTTAATTTTCTTACTGCTCTAGCTAGGATTTCAAGTACTATATCGAAGAGATGCAGAGACAGTGGACAGCCTTGTCTTGTACCTGATTTCAGTGGAATTGATTGAAGTTTCTCTCCACTTAGTTTGATGTTGGCTGTAGGCTTACTGTATATTGCCTTTATTATGTTTTGGTATGTGCTTTGTATCCCCATCTCTCTAAGACTTTTAGCATGAATGGGTATTGAATTTTGTCAAATGTGTTTTCAGTATCTAAGGAGATGATCATGTGTTTTTTTCTTTCAGTTTGTTTATATCATTAATTACATTGATGGACTTCCATATATTCAACCACACCTGCATGCTTGGGATAAAGCCTACTTGATCATTTGGGATGATATTTATGATGTCTTCTTGAATTCAGTTTGTGAGTATTTTATTGAGTATTTTTGCGTCAGTGTTCAGGAGAAATTGGTCTGAAATTCTCTTTCTTTTTGGAGTCTTTGTGTGGCTAAGGTATCAAGGTGACTATGACTTCATAGAATGAGTTTGGTAGTGATCCTCTGTCTCTATTTTGTGAAATAGTTTGAAGAGAATTGATATTAGCTCTTTAAACCTTTGCTGATAACATGGTATTTCTTATTAAATTCTGAGGCTTCTAGCCTATTTTCTATTAATAGCTGATCAATTCTATCATTACCTTGTGCTAAAGGGCCTTGTAGACACATTTGGGATTTTATATGTGTTACATACAATGGGTGAATTGTATTTCTGATCACTTGTTGCAGTTGAATAATTAGCACAGTAAGTTCTGAACAATCTGGAATAAGTTCACCAGTTTCAATATGTCAAACAGTTCTTTCCACATATTGTCAGTCAGTCAATTCATTAAGAGATTCAGGAAAATCTAATAATGCCATAAGAAAGTCATAAAATTCTGATTTTTGAACTGAATCATAAGTGCTCTGACCCATTTTTCCCTGACGTATAAGCTGCCTTTTCTGTTTTATTTGCATCAGTATAAATGTAGGGGTTCCAAGTATAGGTGTCTCTTTTACTATATGAGGGAAATCCAATTAGTTCTTTTTATAAACTAAAGTCTCTTGGGAGTATTTGTTGTTGATCTCTCAAAAAATAATCACTTCAAGCTCTTTACCGATTTTCATTATTTTGTCCATAATGAGGTCATTTCAGCACAATTTCTACAGGGCCTATTTCTGCTAATCAAGTCTCATTTTTCCTTTCTGAATCAATTCAGAAACTTTTTGTACATAGACCTTTAGTTTTTCATTCTGTTTGTAGTATAAAATGTTCTTTCTAAATAGTATACTCTCTATGCATAAGAATTCCTCTAGGAGAATGAGTTGAAGGCAAAATAACCAGAATATAGTTCAGCTTTGGATCCAGGTGATCCACATGTGCATCTTGTAAGTCCTTTTCTATCATATCCACTTCTCTCTTAGCCTCAGCTGATAGGTTTTCTTGGACTATTTAAGTTTGAAATGAATCACTTAGTGTGTGAGTAGTTAATCCAATTGTAGGTTGTAACCAGTTAATATCTCCCAGAAAAATTTGAAAACCATTATGATTTTTATAATTGAGCTCTCATGATTTGTACTTTCTGTGATCAAATTGTCCTTAACCTATATCACATCCTAGATAATTGATAGAATCTTCTCTTTGTATTTTTTTTCAGGGGCAATTTGTAATCCACAGCAAGGCAAAATTCTTTTTACTTATTCAAATATTGTTTGCATTAAAGTATCTGCATCTGAATCAGCCAGTATGATATCATCTGAATAATGGTAATTTCGGATGGAAGAAACTATTTGTGCATTATTCCTAATGGCTGTTGTACAAGATATTGGCACAAGGTAGGAAAGACTGTTTAACATTCCTTGTTGTAAGACTTTCCAATGATATCACTTTATTGGACAACTATTCTTATATGTAGGTACTGACAAAGTGAACCTTTCCTTATTATGCTGATGCAAAGAGATTGTGAAAAAGCAATCTATCAAATCAATTACTATGAAAGGCCATGACTTAGGCAATAAAGAAGGCAATGGGATTCCAGGCTATAAAGTGCCCATTGGCTAAATCATCTTATTTATGACTCTTAAATCTGGCAACATCCTCCATTTTTCTGACTTTTTTTGTAACAAATGCAGAGAATTTTATGGGCTTATAGATTCTTTAATGTGTTGGCCATTTAGCTGCTCCTGTACCAGCTGTTCTAGTGCCTGCAATGTTTATTTAATCATAGGCCACTGTTCTACCCACATAGCTTTGTCAGTTAACCATGCTAAAGGTAGGGTTTTGGTACCCCTGAAAGACCTGTCATGTCTTGCTTATGGACAACCTAGACAGTCTGTGACTGTACTTGACAATTCCTTTTACTATTTTTCTGAGAAGCATTCTTTATTTTATGGTTTGTGTCTGAGATTGGAGGAATGTTAATTTGCATTTTCCATTGTTGTAACAAATCAAGTTCTTATAAACTCATGGCTATATTAGTCAAATATGGCTTTATTTTTCCTATTTGTCCTTTTGGTCCTATACACTCAACCCATCTTTCACTTTATTTTACCTGAGGTAAAGTTCTAATCTATAGAATCTGATTATTTACCTCCTGAAGAGGCCAATCTGGGTGCCAAAATTTTGGTAAAATTATTGTCACATGTGCCTCTGTGTCTACTGAACTTCAATTTCAATGTCACTTATTTGTACATTTAGCTTTGGTCTCTGATAATTTATAGCAATTTGCCAAAATACATGTTTTCTGGTCTCTTCTGAATTTTTTGTTTTATCTACTAAAGCTGTTATGTCCTTGATTACATCCAGAACTCTGTTATTTTAAACAACAGGTTTTACTTGTTCTGTGGATGAGTTTCTCAGAAGCTGGCAGAGAATGATTGAATCAGATTTGATGTCAGGACCTATGGGAGGCCTCCTTGTGCATTTCCCAATGGCAAATGGTTACCCTGCCTGTCCCTTGTTGATAGGTATTCACTAGTCCAATGACAGTCTTTGCCATACCTGCACACTGCATATAGAAGTTGAGTCAAAGATTCAATTGAATCTGATACTATTCTACTTATAGTGATATTAATCTTTGTAAAAAGATCAGTGAAGGATTCTTTTGTGCCTTGTATAATTTTGTAAGTAACTCATGTCTCTTTCCTGATTCTTCAACTTTATCGCAGACATTTAAAGCTGCAAAATGGCTTAGGGCTAAGTTTTGATCATCAAATTCAAGCTGCTTTTGTAACTCAGCATATTGACCTTTACATAAAAAACTGATCTTGAGAAGTATTAATACCTAATGTCTGCTTCACATAGGGTGAATGCATACTGTATGAAAGACTGCTTCCTTAAATCCCTTCAAATCTAGTATGTTCCATTTAACTTCTTCACAATCATGAGGTGCCTATCTGCTGGTAATTCTTGTATGGTGACTGGATAAACTCAAGTTTATTTTCTAACAACCTTGGGCTCCATCTCCCCCCAAATTTCATCATGCAGGGGTACAGTAGGTTCTTGTACAAACACTTCTGTCTGTGTCTGGGTATTTTTCTTATTTTCACTCATAGACCTTTCTAAAGCTTGTCTAAATTGATCTTTCTGTGTATGAGTATTTTTCTTACTTGTGTTTATAAGTTGTTCTAAGGCTTATATCTTATCAATATACTTTTTATATTTTTCTTTTTCCTCTATCTCTAAAGCTTTTTCTTTGAGTGGATAGAGAAAGCCACTATGGCTGTTGAGGATAAAATATGAAGTACCAAAATGATAAAAAAAAAAACATAATTGGTATTGAGCCAATTTTAGTTAAGTCATTTGGCCATTTATTTTCTGCTTCCATTTCCTAGTCATGTAGAGTAGCACTATATGGGGTCCTAGAGCCTTGTATTATATATTTTTCATCCTTTACTCTCACTTTGAAGGCTTCTCAGGTGACTTACAAAGTCTGATAAGTTCTCAGTTTGTCTGCAGCTAGAGTGATTTCTCTGTCATGTGGTTATACCACATGTTGGAGTGTCAAAATGTTGATTTTGAACAAAATAACCTATGTTCATTTTTGCCAAAAAAGACTCAGGAGCCAGGTGTGAGGGTAAAAGTCTATTAGCTCAGAGAGGCAGAAAAAGCAGGTAGAAGGAAAGTGCCATTCTCATTCTTTATGCTGTCTTAAAAACCCTTCATACTGAATGTCCTTCCTTTCTACTACCTGTGTGTCTCTCTATCTAGACTTCCTCTTACTCTCTATGGTTCTTTTTCTAGGTTCACTTCCTGTCAATTTCTTGCATGTGCCACCTCTTGACATATAGTTAACTTCATTTAATACTGTTTACAAAAAGCTCTTAGATTAAAGGTATGTGTTAGGACTGAGTCACACCACAATCACCTGTTAACAACAGAATTCTTGGATTAAAGGTGTGTGCTAGGGCTGAACCACACTACAGCTTGAAAGTGGTTTCCCAGTGTACACTCTTAGGGTTCATACTGTGATTAAATATCCCACAACAGGATGTCTCCACTTCTCTCAGAGATGAAAGAACCTATGGAAGCAGAAAGATTGTAAGTACCACTGGGAATGGAGGACAGCAAGGAAACAAGATATTTCAAACACAACAGGACTGACACATATATGAGCTCATGGAGAATGTGTTAGCATGCACAGTCTGAATGGTTCTAATACTAGTGGGACTCCAATGTTGAGAAGGGAAGTGGATATACTCGATTCTCAATAATGGATAGAATAAGAAACAGAAGATGATTAATGAAACAGAGAACTTAAATATCATTATAAACCAACTAGGTACCACGAAAACATAGAATTCTTTATTTCATAGTAATAATGCCCATGATCATCCCAAGTACATGAGAAATTTTCCAGAATATACTATATCTTAGGTGACAAAAATATAACAAATTATTTTAAAAGATAGTTTAGAAATAAATAACACTTTCTAGAGGGACAGAGTTGGAAATTAGTAACAGAAATAAATCTGGAAAAATTATAAAGTTGTGGAAGTTAATATTCCAGCTACTGATGTATCAAAGAGCAACAAAAGAACCTTGAAATGCATGATTATAAGTGAAAACAAAATTATAATACAGCTAAAATTAAAGATAAAGATTAGGTTATAATGTTGCAAGGGCAGGTGTAGCTATACATGAAAAAAAGAACGATATCATTCTATCTTTCTAACTTTATAATTTGAAGAAAAAAAGGTTAAGCTAATTCAAACTCAGAAGGAAAGGAATGATTAAATATAAAAGTTGGATAAACAAAATAGAGAATAGAAAAATAATAGAATTAGTAGTGATTCCTAAAATTGATTCTATGAAGTGATGACTATACATGGGACTTTCTGGAAACTACTATCTGAGTAACCTACAGCAGCTATTTTATGGAAGCACTTGTTTGTCAGCTCATAAAATATTGAGTATAAAAGACCTGATATAAAATGTGATGTCTTAGAGCAAGATGGTATGGGATAAGACAAACATCTATAGTACATGAATAATATGACAAGAATTAGAGAAGAGACTCAGGAATATCAACTAAAAGACATTTCAAGGACACTTTAATTGAGGGAAATAGAAGGACTTCCAGGACCCAGTACTTGTCTTACATATAACTAGTGTAATATATTTTCAAGCTGTATATAACTCCAGGCTTCTATAGGTCAGGGTGACAGTTTCTAAAACCCACAGGCCAGAGAACTTCATAAAGTTAGAATTGTATATTAGAACTGTTGTATTATTATATAAATGATCACTTAATTAATTGTACAATATTTCAAATATATCTAGGTGCTTCATATTCTTTTATGTGTCTTATATGAATCTGAAAGTTAAAAAGACCAAAGGAAGTTTTCATAGTTACACATAGATGGAAGATTGAAAGGGAACTCCAACAATCACTGTGTCATCTATCTCTCTTTAATCTATCCATCTATCACTTGTTTATTTATTCATCATATGCCTATCAATAAATCTATCAATAAAATACTATATACAGAGGAAGGAGAAAATTATCATAGTGATTATATTAAAAATCCTCTTATTTGCAAGTTCAGGTTTCCAGATTCACTCTATCAATTCAATCAAGCATAAAATACTAAGTGAGTCTATAAAGACAGGTATACTTGTCTGTTTGTTCTCCCTCCCAATAATTACCCAAGAAATGCACAATTGAATACAATTGCCTTCTCTGTCTTAGTGATTTAACACTTCTGGAAAGAAGTCGGTGAGTGGATAGAGGTCAGGGCTATTATAGGAGGAAGGTACTGGGAGGGTGTGGAAGAAGTGAGTAAGTGAGAAAATCAAGCGTCAAAGAAGTGAGATGATAAGTATTTATTAGCACGGCAGTTTCTACATTTTAGACCAGAATATGGCAATTGTGCTTTGCCTTATTTTTTCTCTACTCTCCTATCCAGCTCTCAATTAGGCCTTGAGAAAGGAGTCGGTGAACCTCTAAAACTTTCCGCTTAATCACCTATAGCGAATGTTCATTTAATGATCGCCTTTTCGTACCAGACAAGAAGTAGCAATGCTTTTAGCAAAGGGAATGGAATGAGAAAGAAATTGCCTAATCATCTCAGCTCATGCAGTGCTTTGTGAGAAAGATTATTGAATTTTCAGTCTCTGCAGAATTTTAATGAAGCTCCATCTTGCAAGAAAACCCAGTCTTTTTTCAATAGAGTTCAATAACTCGACCACCCATGTAATAAGATGGACCAGTTGAAATCTTTCACTCTTTCAAGGCTAAAGGTGTGCTAGAAGCACTATGGAAATGTAGAAACACTTTTCTACACATGTGCAACCATGGATTAAACCTTGGGGGTCATGAATAAAATGCTGTGATATGAATAGTGTGTACTTGTTTATCTCTTAGCCCTTGTTAAGTAACATTTGACATAACATAGTCATGTTAGCCACGATATTGTGCAAGACTCTCAGCTAAAGCATTTTGCATACAACCATTCTTTAAAAAATACATTTGTTATATATCTATGTAAATGTGTGTATGGGCGTTGGATAAATGTGTTTCCTGATGCCAGATAATGATGTGAGATTCTTAGATATAGAATTAAAGACAGTTGTGAGCCACCCAACATGGGTGATGGGACCCAAACTCTAGTCCTCTGCAATAGCAGTAAGCACTCTTAACTGCTGAACCACCTCTTTAGCCCTTTGTCCACCTTCTGATGCTCACAACTCTAAGAGGTAGTTTCACTATTTTCACTTTGTATATGACAAAACTGAATTAAATGATAAATTAATGATTCCCCACATTCCCAAAGATGGAGCTGCTAATCTCTAATTCACAAAAATATGGTAACCAGCTTTGTAAAGTATACTTTGCAAATTGTGTAAATGATCTTGTGATTGAAAGAATATCTTGGGGTATATGATGTTAATTTATTGATTGATTATATTTTTGATTGATGGGATTGAAAAGTTTCTTAGTCAGTGTTCTATTGCTATAAAAAGATACCATAACAGTGACAACACTTATAAATTAAGGCATTAAATTGAGTACAGCTTATTGTCTCTGAAGTTTAAGTCCATTGTCATCATGGCAGGGAACATGGTGGCGGGCAGTCAGATATGGTGCTGAAGAAGTAGTTTAGAGTTCTACATCCATATCCACTGGTAGCAGGAAGAGAGAGAGAAAGCCCATGAGCCTGGCTTCTGAAATCTTAAACCCCACCTTCAGTGATATAGTTCCTCAACAAGGCCACACTCCCTCCAACAAGGTCACACTTCCTAATTCCTGTCAAGTAGTGTTACTTCCTATGAGCAAACATTTCAAGTAGGAGTCACTCTTATTTAAACCAATACAATGGGATACAAAACAGAAAGTTTTGATCTAAGATCATGCACACACACAAACACACACACACACACACACACACACACACACACACACACACACACACCATACTTTCCTTGACTTCAATGTCCTGTTGCTTCTTTTTCTTCTACTCTCTCCCATCCCCAGTAATAATTTGTGTTCTATTTTCATGTCATATGTAATTACATTTACTATGTATTCTATATATGACAAAAGCAATACAACATTTGTCTTTCTGCCTTATTTCACTTAATATGATGTTATATCACTTCATTCATTTCCTGGAAATTATATAACTTCATCCTTTGTGTCTAAATGAAATGAATTTCATT
Source organism: Acomys minous (assembly GCF_964271855.1). Lineage (NCBI taxonomy): Eukaryota > Metazoa > Chordata > Mammalia > Rodentia > Muridae > Acomys > Acomys minous. The sequence goes on from NC_140489.1 coordinate 27,901,587, forward strand.
TTTTGCCCTTTTTAATTTATTTGTTCATCTTTGGTAAATAGCTCTGCTGGTTCCAATGCATGGGTATTGTGAACAGTATAGCAATAAACACATGTGCAGGTATCTTGTGCTGTGCTCATTAACAAGGTGAGTAGACGCGCTGTGATAGTCCTTTGAAGAGAAGTATTAGGATAGCAAACAATTAGAAGATATAATGGGGAAAAGGCAGAGAAAGATCATGATAAAGGCTACCTCTAGAATCCAGAACAGGTAAGGAAGTGAATTTTGTCCACACACTTCAAGAGAAATAACATATATATATATATATATATATATATATATATATATATATATATATATATATATATATATATATATGTTCTTAGCCAACTGAAACTGTTTAAATTTGGACTTTCTTAAAGTTGAAAGAGTATATTTATGGTTTTCATTTTTATTTATTAAGATTTTCAGACAACATACATATTTTAATTGTGATATTCCTTACTGTTCCTCAACTCTGTCCAGATCCTATCCACTCAAGTTTATGTCCTACCCACTCAAGTTTATGTTCTCTCTCTCTCTCTCTCTCTCTTCTTCTTCTTCTTCTTCTTCTTCTTCTTCTTCTTCTTCTTCTTCTTCTTCTTCTCTCCTCTCCCTCCCTCCCTCTCTCCTTCTCAAAACAAAGAAAAAACAAAATTAAAAACAAAACAAATATGCAGACAATAAGACAAAAAATAGACATCACACAAAAAACATGGAGCCCATTTCACGTTAGGCAACTACTCCCGGGAATAAAGACTGCCACAGAGTGTGTTCATATACCTAGGGACACTCCATTGGGGAAAAATGATTTCCCCTTTACAAGCAGGTATCACCTACAAATAGCTATTTTATTTAGGGATAGAATTTTATGTGAAATAGCCCTTTTTATGCTGGGAATTTTTATATCTCATTTGAACATGTGCACGTCTTGTATGTGCTGTCACAATTTCTGTGCACTCATATGTGCATTGGTTCAGTTGTGTCCGCAATATGATATTTCCTTGAAGTCATATAGCACCTCTGGCTCCTACAGTCTTTCTGCCTATTCTTATGTATAGATCCCTTAGCTTTGAGATTAAGAATTTGATGAAGACACACCATTTATGGATGAATACTCCAAAGTCTCTCACTCTCAGTAATTGTCCAGTTGTGGGTCGCTGTGTTAATTACCATCTACTGGAAGAAAGAGCTTCTCTGATGAGCATGAGTTATGCACTGATCTATGGGCAAAACAATATGTGATTATGGGTCATTTTGTTGTTATGTTCATTTAACAAAATAATAGTAGTAGGTTTCCTTCTCAGGTTCATGGCCTATGTGATCTGGAGTGTGTGCCACTTTAGCAATGTCAGGAATGAGTTCCATCTCACAGAGTAGGTCTTAAGTCTAAAGAAAACATTATTGGTTACTGCCATAGTGTTTGTGCCACTGTTGCACTAATATATCATAGAAGGCAGGTCACTGTTGTAGGTTCAAGGCTTTGTAGTTTGGTGCTATTGATGATTACTTTTAGTCTCTGGTATCATGAATAGTGCCATCCAGCACCATAAATACTGGCTGGCAGGGGTGAAGCTTCTATTTGGACATCAGATCAATTTATTTTTCACGTACACAGACATATGTGGTATTTTTCTTCAGTAATTGCAGCTTACCAACAGATTGTAGAAAGTAACATGGTTCTGACAATAGGTTGTGATGTTTTGGGGTGCCCAATGGCCAACACTCAACAAAACCCATTCTTAGTGCTTTAGATTTTATTTGGTGGCATAATATTGCTTTTCTTTTTTGTTTTATTTTTCAATTTTATTATTATTTTTTATTCATTCATTCATTTTACATCTGGATAGTTATCCTATTCCTTGTATCCTCCCATTCCTCCCTCCCTCCTGCTTTCCCCCTACTCCCCTCCCCATGACTGTGACTGAGGGGGGCCTCCTCCCCCTGTATATGCTCATAGGGTATCAAGTCTCTTCTTGGTAGCTTGCTATCCTTCCTCTGAGTGCCACCAGGCCTCCCCATCCAGGGGACATGGTCAAATAAGGGGTACCAGGGTTTGTGTGAAAGTTAGTCCCCACTCTCCGCTCAATGGTGGAAAATGTCCTGACCATTGGCTAGATCTGGGTAAGAGTCTGATGTTTACTGTACATATATTCCTTGGCTGGTACCATAGTTTGAGCAGGACCTCTGGGCCCAGATCTGCCCGGCATAATGTTCTTCTTATAGGTTTCTAGGACCCTCTGGATCCATCTATTTCCCCATTCTCCCGTACTTCTCTCACCTAAAGTCCCAATAGGATGCCCTCCCTCCATCCCACTTTCCTGATAAGCGAAGACTTTCATAGGACATGCCCCTTGGGCTAGTGTCCAGATACAGGTGAGTATATACCATTTGACTCTTTCTGCTTCTGGGTTAACTCACTCATTAGATCATTTCTAGTTCAATCCATTTGTCCACAAATTTTGGAAATTCCTTGTTTTTAATATCTGAGTAGTATTCCATAGTGTAAATGTACCACAATTTCTTTATCCATTCTTCTACTGAGGGACACTTAGGCTGTTTCCATGTTCTGGCTATTATGAATAAGGCTGCTATGAACATGGTAGAGCATATCTCTCTGTTGTGTGCTGGAGCTTCTTCTGGGTATATTCCAAGGAGTAGAATAGCTGGGTCTTGAGGAAGCCCTATTCCTAGGTGGCATAATATTTCTAGTGGGAGCTTTGTCTCCATTATATGATGACTTCATCTCAGTGTTTTTCATATGTACATACATTTTAAGAAGATTCATTTGCAGTAGATCTCTATATCTCCTTTAAAAAGCCCTTTAGTGTTTACTCCATCCCCCTCATATTTTTTCTTTATCCTGTGCTCCCATTCTCATCCCCATTTAATCCTCCTATTCTTTTTTCCCCCTTTTCTCTTCATTACAGTGTATACCATCTCCCCTTCTCTCAGAGGCCTTCTCCTTCCTCTTGTCTGTTATTGAGTACCTAACTTCTGTAACCATTTCTATTGTGCCACACATGAAAATCTTGAAAGTTAACATTCACACATGAGAGAAAACATTGAATGTTTGTCTTTCTGCGTCTGAATTACCTTACTCAGGATCATTATTTCTAGCTCTATACATTTACCTGGAAATCTCATGGTTTAATATTTCTTAAGAGGTGAATAATATTCCACTGCACAGATCGATCACATTTTACTATCCATTTATCAGTTTTTTTTTTCTTTTTAAAATTTTATTTAGTTTACAACCTGACCACAATTCTCCATCCAACCTCTCCTCCCAGTCTCTCACCTCCTATCCACTCCTGCATTTCTGTTCAGAAAAGGGCCTGCCTCTATGGATATCAACCAACCATGGCATATCAAGTTGCATTAAGACCAGACACATCCTGTTGTATTAAAGCTAGACAAGGCAACCCAGTAGGGGGATGGGGTCCCAAAGGCAGGCAACAGAGTCAGAGGCAGTTCATGTTCCTACTTTTAGGAGTCCCACAAGAAGATCAAGCTACACAACTGTAACATTATGACAGAGGGCTTAGGACAGTCCCATGAAGGCTCGTTGGTTGGCAGTTCAGTCTCTGTGAGCCCCTATAGGCTCAGATTGGTTGATTCTGTGGCTTTTCTTGTGGTACCCATGACTCTTCTGGCTCCTTCAATCTATCTCCCCCTGCAGTTCCCGAAGCTCTGCCTGCTGACTGGCTGTGGGTCTCTGTATCTGTTTCCATCAGTTTCTGGGTGAAGCCTTCCTGATGACGAAAGACTAGGAACTGATCTGTGAGGATAGAAGATTATCATTAGGAATCATTTCATTGACTTTTTTTTTCTCACCAGTTTTAATTCATTTCTTGTATTTTATTTTCAAGACATGAAATTCTCTCCTCTGGGTCTATAATCTGTTGGGAGGCTTATTTCTGAGCCTTTTGTTTGAGTTCCTAATTTTTTCATTTCAAGGTTTATTTCAGTTTAGTTTCTATTTAGTAATTCTATGTTTAGTTTAATTATGCTTTTTTTTATTAATTTATTCTTGTTACATCTCAATGGTTATCCCATCCCTTGTATCCTCCCCTTCTTCCCTCCCTCCCATTTTCCCCTTATTCCCCTCCCCTATGACTGTGACTGAGGGGGATTACCTCCCCCTGTATATGTTCATAGGGTATCAAGTCTCTTCTTGGTAACCTGCTGTCCTTCCTCTGAGTGCCACCATATATCTTGAATTGTTTTTGTTATTTCATTCAATTGTTCTTGTGGTCTTTATTAAAACATTTATTCATATCTTTTTATACTTAAATTTATATTTGATGTTCAGTAAAATATGAGCTTTATTTTAGCACAACTTTTTAAAATTTTTTAATTTTTTAATAAATATTTTTACATATACATTTATACTATTATACATATATACAATAAACTACCTATAGCAAGAAGAACCATGAAACAGTCAGATATTCCTATCTTCTTTAACATCCTTGAAGATATTCATAACTACTATTACTATTTTGAAGTCTTTGTTTCATATAATGCATGATATAGTGCTTAGCTATACAGTTCAGTCTTTCTTGGTTATTAGTATTCATATTTATTTTTAAGTCTTTGAGTTCCATTCATTTTTACAAATATTTACTTTTATGCTTAGGTTTTGTTACAAACATTTTCATATGGTGTTGCCTCTTTATTAGGTACTTTATTAATAAATTCAAACAACCTTTTTAAAAGTGAATAAAAGCACATGGAAAAGTTAACACTCTATGCTGGGCTAGTTCATTAGATTAGCAGCTGTGAAGTTTTGTATTTACAGAAAAGGAGACTTATCCTGGGAGCTCAGAGCCATTAGTACCAGTTTGTTGTTCCCTGAAGATCAAAATGAACCACATAATGCTATTTCCCTTTTTCAAATGTCCAGAATCGAAGAGTAAAACTTCTTCTTAGGATGTACTCAAATACTCCAAATCTTGTGTCAGTAGTGACTTCCAGTTAGAATTATTAAAAACAATATAGCCTTGATAATTGAAAACATTTTAGGGTTTCTAGTTTTATTTTATATATATTATATAATTTTTATTTAGCAGTCATAAAATAATCCTGAGTGTTATGGCAGGCATGGTCACACATGTTTTAATCTTAGGACTTTGCAAGTGGAAGCAGGTAGATATCTATGAGTTCAAGGCTAGTCTGATCTACATAGGAAATATAAGCCAGTCAGTGCTAAACAGTAAGACACTGGCTCAAAAAATAAAACAAAACAAACAACACTAACAAAAACAACAAATGAAAGAGTCCTTAGTATTTTTCATCATATTAACAGTCGCAGGCTGAAATTAATATGCCTCCCACATAAAAAGTGGCAGCAAATCACACCTTCAATAAATAATTCATTCAAATGAAGTTGACCATCTGCCTTGGTCTGCTTGGGACCAAGAGGATACTGGGCTTGTGGTCCTCACAGTTAGAAACTGGAATGTTTCGAAACAATTCAGGAGGTGGCAGCTGAAACAGTTCAAAGTGACATCTCAAAGGGATCTGAGTCTCAGGTCTTGGCTTCCACAAGTGTGTTCATTCTGGAATTGTTCTTATGGTTTCTGGCCACTCTTACACCAGCCACCATAATAACCAGAAATGTTTATGAGAATTTTGAGAGCCTTTCACAAGGAATATTGGGCATCATTACCTGAACCGCTCTCCTCATCCCTCTAGTCAGAAAGGAGATGTGTTTAAAAACTATATGGGATTTGTGTGTCATTTGAGCTTCTTACTGGCCCTTGGAAACTGACAGCAAACTTTGCTTTGACTAAGATGGATAAGAAATATGTCATCCTATTGAATGGATTTTCTGGGCAACTAAGGGTTAAACAACTATGACAGAGAAGAACAAAAACAGAAACTAAGACAAAATACAAATTAGATTTTTAAACAGGCCTCAAACAAATGTGTTTGATTGTGTTTGTTCACTTACTTTAATGCCTCAGCTGAGGAAAGGGAACCTAAATGAATCTCTTTTGGATTAGCAGGTGCTGTTGGTACTCCCACTACATTATTCAAAATATTACTGATTGTTTTATGGTAACAAAAAAACCCACATTTCCTAAAAGGATTGTGTTTTAATAAATTCTGTTCTTATTTTCCTTTTGTTTAAATCCACACACAGAAACAATACTCATTAGCTCAATGTCCTATTTAAGATAAGCTATATTTTCTCAAGTGATCTGGAGACAAAAGCACTCATGTACTCTTTCTTTGTAGAACAATGATTATTATTTTAGGTGTAAAACTAGTTCTTAAGGTCACTAAAAGTATATTGGAATGTATGACATTTTTTATTTACCAATAACTTCGGAATTTTTCTTGGATAAAGTAAAAAGTTCTCTCTCTTCCTCCTCCCTTCTTCCCTTCTTCCATTTCCCTTTCATTCCTCTGTTTTATTTCTCTTTTTATACCAAAATATAATGATATTGTAATATTTGGAATATCCTCAATATCAGTATTAGAATTTCAGGGTCAGATTGCCTAATATTTTACCTTTTGAGATTTCTACTTTCTGACTGAGATAGTTGACAATTTTTTTTGCCTTGAAAAGCCTGGTTCTTCTCTTTACTAAACTGAGACTATCCAGGTCACTTTATTGAATTACTATGGCAGTTGAACAGAAATACACAGCCATACCCTTCATAAAAAGTCTGGAACATCGTGAGGTCTCCATGAATGCTTGTAATCAGGAGCTCTGCCTTTTGAGAGTCTTTGCCTTACTTTTCTTGATCTGGCATTAATGTCCACCAAGGCTGGCCACTTCAATTTGCAACATTTAATAACGAAATAAATATAAAAGAGAGAAGACAAATGCTAAGGATTCCCCATATAGCACTTTACTAAATTATCTGCTAATAAATACCACTTGGTAGAGTATATAAAAGGTTCCTGTTTTTAAAATATCTTGATTAGCTTAACTTGACTTGCAAGAAATAAGGCAGAGTGATGATATTAAGGATAGAAATGGGCACCATGCTTGTTCATGCTCATGGTCGTCAAACATGAACCTACAAAGTGTTTCATCATGCGATATGTTTCTTTGGCTGTAGTTGAAACTAAAAGCTCTTTTATGACTTCTTGATGACAGTAATGATGAAAAATAAGTGCCCAGCAGTAACTTTAAACAAGCCCACACTATGCAGACTTTGGACTGTAGAGCTGAGATTATATGATGACATAAATATTCCTGGACTGAGAGGAAGAAGAAATAATGTCTAGGTCTTATCTGGCCAAGTTCTAAGCCAAAGGATTTTTTTTACAGGAATGTCTAGCTGCTCAAACTGGGAGATAGTAGAAAAAGTCAAACAGAGCAGCTGCTTTATTGCCATCCAATGATGCTGCATAACATTCCGCTAAACAAGAGGTAAACCCCGACCCAGCTCATGCTGCACTGGGAATTTCAGGTAGATGGATTGTAATTACTTTCCTTGGAGCTAGGCCAAGGTGTCTGGGTTATGAGCATCTCGTTCTGGACAATTTGTGCTGTGGGATCATTAATGGTAAAGCGTGCTCACAACCCCAATTCATGATGTTTCACAGCAGCAAGAAAAAGAGAAACTTAGGAAGATTTCTTACTCATTATTCCATTTCCAACTGGAGCAGGGTGCAGCTCAGAGGGTTTTCGGTAGGTGTCCAGCTAATCTGTGCAACTTTAAAGACACTTACTGAGAGCTAGCTGAAGAAATCATTAGTATTCATTCTTCCTGGAACCTAGGATCCAAGGGAAACATGACAGCCTAGAGACATAAATAGGGAAAATTACACATGGAGGGACGAAATATCATTGGAAGTATAGATAATTCTGGTCATTAGAGTTAAATAGATTATATCATTGGAAAGACCAATAAATGCTCTTATTCACTGAGTCATCACTTAAGCTCTAGGGAATTAGATTTCTGTTTTGTATCTGCTATATCACATATAGTATGCAACTTTCTTTTTATACTTTGAACCTAGAAAATAGTGAGTCCTCACAGTTTTGAATTAAAAAATAAGTGAATATATATATCCACAATGACTTTTCTAGCTATAGAAATCAAAGCTTACGGGAGGCAGAGGCAGGCGGATCGCTGTGAGTTCGAGGCCAGCCTGGTCTACAAAGTGAGTCCAGGATAGCCAAGGCTAACACAGAGAGACCCTGTCTTGAAAAACCAAAAAAAAAAAAAAAAAAAAAAAAAAATCAAAGCTTACCTATTGAGTGGTGCCATGTTTTGAGATCTCACCAGACAATTTGCACAGCAGCCTTACATGTAGAAGGTCATTCTTCTACATGAAAGACTAAGGTATTTGATTAAGGCAGTTTGGTTTAGCTGTTGTATTCTATACATAGTGTTCTGTTAGCCTATAGGTCTGAGTATTTAAAAACATCAGGAAATCAGAGGAGATGACTCAGATAGCAGCAGGTGAGGTGCATGAGCACAAGGTTCCCAGAACTCTGTAACAGTGCAGTGGCTCTGGCTATTCTCCCAGCTTTAGGAAAGAAGAAGAAGATGTCTTGGCATTGTTTATAAACAAGTTTCAGCAGAAACAGAATTCTAGGTTCAAGAAGAGACCCTGTCTCAAAAAATAAGCAGTGTTACTGAACAGGACAGTAAGGATACCTGCTGTTAACATATGACCTCCATATTTATGCATACACAGACACACACACACACACACATACACACATACACAGACACAGACAGACACAGACACATGCACACAATAGAGAAATTACCATCAATAATAAAACAGATTTTTATCTTTTAAAAAATTATTTAATTTTTTCATATAGTGCATTTAATTTTCATTTTAAAATATTTTATATACACATTTACATTGTTACAGCTATATACAATAAATTACCTACAGCAAAAAGAACCACAAAATAATCAGGAATTATATAAATGTTACATTCATAAGTGTTTTGGCTATTTGTGTTTGGCAGCCTTGAAGACAACATCTTTCCTATCTTGATGTGTCTGAAATTCTGAATGTAAATCAATATCTATCATAACTTGTCATTATCAACTTAAAACATCTATCTAGACCTAAAAACATCTTAACCCCTACACAACTAAGCTTAATTGTAAAACTAGACTATCTTCAATCCCATTAGAGACTTGAGAAGGAATACAATTAATTACTTTAGTATACAGGGAGTGTGGGTTAGCAGCTTCCCAAATGGGGTACAGAACTAAATAGAGAATTCTCAGCAGAGAAATATTGAATGACTGAGAAACACATAAAGAAATGCTCAACATCCCTAGTTATCAGGGAAATGCAACTCAAAACATCTCTGAGGTTCCATTTTACACCTATCTGAATAGCTAAAATAAAAAACTCAGGTGACAGCACACTCTGGGAGGATGTGGAGAAAGGGGTAACACTGCTCCATTGTTGGTGGGAGTGAAAACTTGTGCAACCACTTTAGAAATCACTCTGGCACTTTTGCAGGATGTCAGGAAGAATTCTACCTCAAGACCCAGCCATACCACCCCTGGGAATATATCCAGTAGGTGCTTCACCATACAAGAAGGACATTTGCTCAACTATTTCATAGCAGCCTTGTTTGTAATAGCCAGAATCTAGAAACAACCTTGATGTCCCTCAACTAAAGAATGGATAAAGAAACCGTGGTACATTTCCACAATAGAATACTACTCAGCTTTTAAAAATAAAACAAAAATTTAAGACTAGCATTCTAAAGCAAAACACAGTTATTGTCTTGAAAAGTTAGAATTACCCAAACTAAAATCCAAACCATAACCAATTAAACACACACACACAAAAAATAAAGACTCAAATGTGAGGCATGCTCTTCAAGGATGAAGAAAGTCATGAAAAGTATAAAGTGCTGTGAAAGAAAGTAGGTAGTGCAGTATGAAGGGACGAAGAAGGAAAGTTCATCTGAACACTGTGCCAATTAGGGCAGATATGTGTAGGGTTTGGTTGGATTTCCGACGTAAGAAGCAGGAAGAAGGTTTCATTCTAAGCAGTATCAACAACAAAATTACCCCACATTTCTGGGTGCAAAGCTTTGTTTGGTTCATGCCTTCATGGAGGAGAAAAAGATCATTATGAATGATTGTGATTATATCTCAGAAACATTTTCCAAAGATGTATTATTATTATTATGTTACTCACAAAGAGAAACAATGCTCTTGTGATGTATATCCATCTGTCTCATTCTGGCTTACCTATTTTCATGCTGCTCTAGGTTGTGAGTTGTGCTACATATGCTTTGGTTTCTAGAGCTGTGCTTAAGGAACTTCTCTGTCAACAAGGCAGTATGCTTAGTACAAGAAGCATCAGCTTCATGAGCATGAAGCCTGTGAGAAGGGGAAGGCTTTACTTTAAGTAACTTGAGCAGTAATCTTACTCATTTTCAACAAAATGGTTAAAAAATTGCTCAAAATTTAAATTCACCCTTCTTAAACTTCTACTGTGATGTGTTCTGGGTGTTCAAAATGTGGGCACTCCATAGTAAACAATAAAAGAAAAATAAAGAAGAGTGAAAACCCAAGCACACATCCTTTAAAAAACGAATGTCTCTGAGACCATGGCTGCCACACAATGTTTATAATAGCCATGTCTATCAGAAGAGAGAGGCTTGTAAATGTTTTCATATTTTTAACTAAAACAAAAGTTTAAGAAAGTATAGTCTACTTGGGACTGTTACTTATTTGAAATATATTATGTCAGGGTGATTAGGAGTTATTTATGCAAAGAAATGTTTTCCTAATAGGAGTCTTACCTCAAAAGATGCTTAGTTGGCTAATGACCTTATGGATACCATTTCATTTCATCTTCCCCAGAGTTTTAGGAGATATTGTAAAAGTTTATTGGGATAGGCTGGCAGGATGGCTCAGTGGGTTAAGGCACTGGACACCAAGCCTGACCACTTGAGTTCAATCTCTGGGACCCATATAATAGAAGAGAATCAACACCTACAGACTTTTGTCTAATCTCCACATGTGTGCCATAGCACATGTGGGTATACACACACACACATACACACACACTCTAAACAAATAAGTAAATAAATGTAATAAAAATTAAAACCTTTTTGAGAAATGGTATTCGGTGTTTTGAAATTTAGTAGCATCTCATTAAACATTTTATTTAAAACCCTTGTGCTATTTACATTCCTAGTCTTCAATAAAAACTGTCCATAAACCAATGACAAGGTACTTCTTACATGACATGTAAGCAGACAGCATCAGCTCATGAGCTTTATGATTCAGTGTTTCGATGTTCTTTCACTGTCGCTTGCTGTGTTCGTGACTTTGAATTGTTATTCGTATCTTCTTCCCCATCTTTTTGAGCAGTGTTATCAGGTTGACTTTATAGATGAAGAAATCAGCTCTATGCAGTTTAATTAACTTGCTGAAGATCATAGATTAAATCTCATGCAAGTGCAAGGTCTGGGCAAAGGTATGAATAGAGAGTTTCATGCTACACTGTGACATATTTAGTAATTATAATTCCAGCCAGAAAAGCAGCACATAAGTGTCCCATTCATTTCTTTTGACACATGTACTTTCACAAGAGGAAAACTGGACAGCTTATGCAATCTGTTTTTATAGCATTCAAAGTTGTCATAATAAAAATAAAATGTCATAATATTTTTAAACTTTGTTCTCTGTCTAGAAGAAAATATTTGATGTGTACTAACATGATAAAATATCATCTATACATGACTGCCACATATATTTAGTGCTTCTATATATTTTTCTACATATTTCAGCATACCTAATATTCATATTGTTATAAAAGTATTTTATATAACTTAGATTCATCAAAAATTTAAAGTACATATTTTTATTTGTTTTTTATTTTTTTAATTTATTATAATTCATTCAGATTACATCCTGATTGTTATCCCCTTGCTTGCATCTTCCTGTTCTTACTCTCCCTCCCTCTTCCTCTCTATTCCCTCCCCTAGATCTCTGACAGAAGGGGACCTCTTCTCCCACCATATGACCACAGACTCTCACATCTCATCTGAACAGCCTGCTTCCTCTTCCTCTCTGTGCTTGCCTGGCCTCCTCACCGAGGGAAAGTGATGAAATACTGGGCGCCGTGGTTCATGTCAGAGATAGTCCCTGCTTTGTCCAAAACCATGAAGAATGATTTGTCTGTCTGTTGGCTATGTCTGAACAGTGGAGTGCAGGTTTACTGCATGCCTTATCCTTGCCTGACACAATAGTTTTGGCAGGGACCCCAGGGTCCAGATCCATGGGACTCGGGGGGGGGGGGGGGAGGAGGGGGGGAAGGGCGAGTGCTGCACAAACTGAACTGCTGCTGTTGTTTTTTAAAATTACTTTATTTATTTATTCACTCTACATTCCATAGTTTTATTCCTTCTCTCCTCCCGGCCCTACCCTCCCTCTCTCTTCCTCCATTTCTCTCCCCTATTCCTCAGAAACAGGGAACCACTCAACACCAGTTCATCAAATAACATCATGACTCAGCACAGCCTCTTCCCCTGTGGCCTGACAAGGCAGCTCTACCACAGGGAAGTGATCAAAAGGCAGGCAAAAGAGTCCATGACAGAGACAGCTCCAGCTCCCCTTACAAGGGGACCAGAGTTATAGTCTAAGGATGCTTATTTTAATAAATTCTATCAAAATTCAGGTATTATACAACAAATGCATTTAGCAATTATGTAGTTAGAAATTATATAAGAACTCAATTTATCATGCTTTAAGATATTTCAAACTTCTTCAAAAATACTTTAATTTATTAAAATTAAAGAGCCAAATGTAACATATATACATATTATTAAGATAGTTTAAATAAGCATAAAATTTCTTTTATTTTAAATCTCCTTCACATTTTATGGAAAATATTCTCACTTTGGGCGTTATTCACTGAAAGGCTGATGCCAGATGACACCATGCTTCCCAGCTGTACACAAACTGAACATAATGTGAAATCTCTAATGCTTACCATTACAGAATGTTCCTCGGGCACCACATGCAGCCGTTGCAGAAAATGCTGAAATTAGTAGATGCCCCTGGATCTGCTTGTTTCAGTACAACTTGGAAATGACATTCCATTATGTGAGAATTTATTGCATTTATGCTATCTGAGAGGATGGTTTGACAAGTTAATTAATTTGCCTTTTATCTAAATTCCTATGCAAAGGTTCCAGTTCTTCCCCACTCCAAGGTAGTGCATGCTTTCCAATACCACAGTCTCTAACAGCAAGGGATAAATATCCATTCATGGAATGCAGATGGCTCTCCTTTTGATGACAAAGCAAGAAGTGAGAGGATGTTCTCTCTGAATAGTGTGTGAAGATGGGTACTGAGTATTAAGTACTGGTGCTAAGCTAGGATCCGAGGGAATGAGTCTCAGGCCTCCTTTGCTAAATATAGCTTATCTTATTTGTTTGTTTGTTTCTTATTACTTTGAGGCAGGATCTGACTCTGTAGACAAGTCTGGCTTAACATTCACAGAGATCTATCTGCATATACTTCTGGAATGCTGCAGTTAAAGACTTACACTATCATGGCAGTGAGCTTTCATATCTGGAAACCATCTTAATCTAGGGTCTAGGGCATCTGTCCTGTTTTCTGGGGACAGAATTAGATGATAGAATGACTGACCTTCTAATATAGACCTGGCTGAGCTATACTTCACCTCTCCATCATATTAGTGCTTTCTTCAATGTCTCCCAAGTTAGGACACAGGTTGAATGGAAGAGAGGGAGAGAGGAGAAGAACACACTATGCCATTGATGTCATAGCAACCTTCTTTCTAAGCCTTTCTCAAGTATGAAGGGCTATCATGTACAGACAAGCTATATCTCCACAAATAACTTTTCTATTTTTTTAGCATAAGTTTGATATTAAGAAATTTACATAAAAATAAAATTCTAACTACTAAGACTTTATGCTAGCCAAGAGTGGATTCTCATCTTAAGTAAAGGGATTCCATGAGCGATGCCATAGGATTGCTTTCTGACATATGGCAACCCTTATCACTCTCCTCAAACAGAAAAGCCTTGCCTGTTGGTATGGCATTCATCTGTGTGATGTACAGTATTGCCAAGAAAGACAGGCTACAAAAGGGTCTTTGTTACTGAAGAGGTGACAAGTGAAGTTCAAGTACACACAAAAAGGCTGAGTTCAAAGCAAGTGCTGTTGGTTTCTCAGAAGAGAGTCTCTATTAGCTGCAGGAATTTTTATCTCTTATAACTGTCAAATTGCTGGGTCTGATGTTGGGGGTTTGACAGTGAAGATATCAATTAGATATAATGTTTCTTATCTTTTGTTGCGTTCTTAATAATGTTTGCGTAGCACTGGGATCTGTTCTCGTTCACATTCCTGAAATGCTAAAAGTATTAAACAAGCGTGACAAAAAGATTTCAAAACAGAGTCAAGGGTGCACGTTTTCCCTGGATTCCTTTGCTCCTTTGGAACATCAGTGTACTTATCTTCACCAGATAATTCTAATGCAGTCTTTCTCAACCTTCCTAGTGCCATATTAACCCTTTAATATGGCAGCAGTTCCTCCTGTTGTGGTGACCCAAAACCCTAAAATTATTTTCATTGCTACTTCATAACTTTAATTTTGCTACTTTTCTGAGTAATATTGCAAATATCTATGTTTTCCAATGGTCTTCGGTGAACCCTGTGAATGGGTCATTTAACCCCCCAAAAGGTCACAACCTACAGTTGAGAATCACTGTTCTAATGAATTCAACAGAGGAATCTAGGGTCTGAAAACATCCTTATAACAATATCACCAACTGTTCACATGCAACTCTTTTAATACCCCTGGAAAGACGTCTCAGTCTCATTTGAATAGAAATGATGCTTAAAAATAGTAATATCCATAGATAGTCTTGAAATCATTTGGATATACTTGAGCTTCTATGAAAATTGCTTGAAGTCTATTGTGGTTGTGGTACCTTACTGCCTAGGCATCTGGGCATGAGGAGACAAGTGCTCTTAGGGAACTTCTTGCTTGCAGGAAATTTTGCCTTTTCCTCCATCTTTCTCTCTGGAGTATGGGAAGAAATGGCAACTTTTTATGTAGCCCAACACTGTCATATGTCAGGTGATGAACTAGAGCCCTTTTGGGTATGTAGTGAGCTAGGGCCTTAGGGCGGAAAGGGAGGTCCAATCTAAGACTCTAACATAAATATGATGGCTGCCAAATTCTGTAAAGCTTTTAGAGTTTTCCGTTTTAC
Organism: Acomys minous; assembly: GCF_964271855.1. Taxonomy (NCBI): domain Eukaryota; kingdom Metazoa; phylum Chordata; class Mammalia; order Rodentia; family Muridae; genus Acomys; species Acomys minous. Next base: position 27,916,819 of record NC_140489.1, read on the forward strand.
TACAGGGTCTTTCTGGATTTTTATGCATCTCAGAAATTGCAGATGTTGTGGATTTTACCTGCTCAATTCTCAGCAACTTTTGCAGATACTCATCAGGTAAACACATTTGTAATAGGGACATAAAAGCTAATAACTGCCAGAAAGTTTGAAAAATCCTGTTATGTATTTGCATTTTAATACAAGATGAGAGATAGTTCTAGGATGCAGTTTAAAAATTTGAGACCATTGCCCTAGTGGCATATAGTTTAGAATTTATACTGACCATCAAAATTTATATAGTTACTTTGGGGCTAAGGACAAATAATCCTGATAATTGTTTTTTTTTTTGTCTAATTTTAAAAGATCTTCATAGGTAGGATATAAAAACCAGGTGGATAACAGGTACAATTTCCATATATAATCTTATATGTGAGGAAAACCAGGCAAGATAAACAGCACTGAACATGCAGTCTTGACAGTGTTGTCTTCCAGGTCACAGACGGGATCTCCAACATGGAAAGCATGCATCAGATAACATGAGGACTGTCAGGTACCACTGTGCTCATACGTACTTGTGGACATAGAAGTAATATGAATTCTTCACTCTGTTTTAGGATTAAATTCCATTTAACCTTTAGGGTCTCCACTTCCCCCTGGAAAAATGACTCTATTACCAGTTATTGTGGCAATTAGAAATGAATCTTATTACAAAGAAATTTCCATGTTCAGTATAAGGTAGAGAAGCTCAGGCATGATTCACTTATCATGAAAGTTTCAAGTCAACACATAGAATGTAACAGATCTCTTTATGAACTACAAGGTGTCTTTTTTTCCAGTAGAAGAATTTGTCTCTTGCAAACACAAGAAGCAATACAGAGGAACCTACCGAAAGCTTAGTCCGGGCACTCCTGTGATGCATCACAGGTTAAATCAGTGAATCTTCAGCCAGGATGAAAAGGGAAACTTCAGTTGAGTTTTACTTCAGCTATTTTCTTTTCTTTTTGGTTTTTGTTGAGATGGGGTCTCACTATGTAGACCTGGGTGTCTTGGAACTTACTGTGTAGTCCAGGCTGGCCTCAAAATCACAAAGAGCCATCTGCCTCTGCCTCTTGAGTGCTGGGATTAAAGGCGTGTGCTATCATGATTTAAGTCTTACACTATTTTCCTTAGCATTGGCCATTCAGTTTTAATCCTAGTTTCTGAAGGAGCTGATCCTAGTTTTAATTAAAGTTTGTTCATCCCCACCTGAAAGCACACTTAAGACTCTGTAGTCTACTCATCAAGGGTTTTGGGTTAAAGTTTCCTTGGTAGTTATGCATGCCTTGTGGATAGTTGGAGGGATAACATAAATGAAACAAAATTTGAACCATCCATATGTAAGTATTTCTTAAGAGAAAATTTAAAAGACTTATATTCTCCCGGAGTAAACTTTGTTTCTTGCTGTGGCTATTCCATCTGTACTCTTCCGTATTAGAAACATTACAGCCCTTTAGGAACTTCTCAGACAGGAGATTATTCTCATACTGAGTCCATTTTACCTCCACCTCATGACCTTGTGAAGGTCAGGCCCCTAGACTCCTAACTGTTGTACACACCTATTAAGTTTGTCAATGATAGACACTGGCAGGTAAATGATTGAGATAAATTATCTCACTTGGCTGATGTTGTCATCTTGAGAGAAATAGTTGACACTCCAAGACCTAGCATTTAATAAGTAGCTGAGGAAAAGATAGAGGTGAGATGTAAAATCAGAGTTGATTTATGCTGACATATTTTCAGTAGACCACATTACTTTGTGTCAGTGTGTACCATTTAAGTCTGGAACAATGAATATTTAGTACATGGATATAGAAAAGACTATAGAGTTCAATTCTCCTAATGCAGGTAAAGGATTGTGTGGTCAGGCTGTGCCAAATTGAAGCATTTCTCACAATCCAAGAAAGTGGGAAAGATTAACCTGGGATAAACATGTGGCGGTGGTACTAGCATGTGGTACCTATGGGCACCTAATTTAGCCCCTACCTAACAACCTCCAGGTCTTTTCTCTTTCTTTTATTAATATCATTTTGTTAGTGATAGTAAGAATCTAACATTTATAGCCACATGAGAATGTAGACTACAAAAATGGATCTTACAGGAAGTGAAGGTGGAGTAGAAGCTGTGAAAACATCTTCTCCCTCTTACAAAAACCCCAGGAATAATACTGTTGCTTTCCATAAACAACTCCAAGCCTCAGTCTTTACATAAATCAGATAGAGCTGCTAAAGTGTGGCCTCTTTTACCCTATAACCTCATATGACTCTGCCTATTACGTCCACTCTATCCAGAATTATCTGTCTCTTAGGACTTATTCAAACTCCATAAACTTTAACTTTACACACACACACACACACACACACACACACACACACACACACACACACACACACACACACATGCTTCTTTTTTCATGACTGGCTCATCCATGTGACCAGTTCCTAAATATCCATTATGCTTTGAATTCAAAAATACTCTCCTCAGTCAGAACTTTGATTTCCCTAGCTCATGAAAAACAAACAAACAAACAAACAAACAAAAAAACCACCCGTCTCCAAATTTCGTTTCTCTCCTTGTACCTCATGTGACTGCATGGCAGACATTATCATTTGTAATTAATTTTTCTTGGTAGTATGAACTCCTTATAGCATGAGGCTATATCTCTCCTATCTGCTAATGTATACTTAGTGTTGTAGTCACAGTCCAGCACAGGTTAAGTAGTTGTTGCACTTTTGTTACTGATTTAATGAATATAGGTATTTTGTACACAATTCAGTTCTCCTTCATCTGCAACCAGTCAGCCTGTATGACCTCATCCTTTGCCCCTATCTTCTGCAGGTGGTCACTTTCCTACTATTGTCTATTAACTGAATTCCTTTGTGGGCACTGGCTTATTAGATAAATACAGTTTTCCTTACTTAAAATTTTAACAGTTATGCCTAACTCGACTGAAATAAAAGCACCTTTATTCTCAAGGAAACATTTTAAGAATATTAATAAAGTTATACATTCCACGTATTTATCAAGACATTTCATCTCTCTGTTACAAACGAATTTATAAAAACTAAATGGGTATCTTAGCTTTATACAACACAATCTGTACAACCAGCTTTTTCCACATTACACTACACAGGGGAATACAAAGCCCACATGAACCTAACCTATATTCATAGTGCAATTTGAGCCTTAAACCTAGAGGCGACTAGAGAGATCCCTCAGCAGGTAAGGGCTTGCTGAGTGGGTATGAGGATTGGTATTCTGTACTCCAGCAGTCACATTAGTTCTGAATGGATGTAGTGATCTACCTGTAATCTCAGTGCATAGGAGGGAGAGACAAGGAAGTCCCTGGAAGAAGCTGGCTAGCTGGACTAGCAACTTTAGTGGCTTTGAGTTCAAATGAGAGATCTTGCCTCAACACAGAGTAACCAATGAAAATATTAGCTACCACACAGATGTTCACACATCTGTACCTGTACCCTCACATGCCAATACACACATACACACATACACATTTATGCAAGGAACATACACACATATACACGTGGGTAAAATAAAAGGTGAAACAAAAAAACAAACAGCAAAACCCCAAAAAGTAGCCGGGCGGTGGTGGCGCATGCTTTTATTCCCAGCACTGGGGAGGCAGAGGCAGGTGGATTCCTGTGAGTTCAAGGCCAACCTGGTCTACAAAGTGAGTCCAGGACAGCCAAGGCTACACAGAGAAACCCTGTCTCAAAAAACAAAACAAATCTGTAGGAACCAGGCCCTACTGGGCTGCCTGCCTATCTTGCAGTTTCATGTCCTGTTTCTAGCAGCTTCCAAGTCTGCATTTATCTTGGTTGGCTAGTCATGTTTACTGCTCTGAGAACGTGCCACTCCCTTCCTCGAGACTTGTCCTCCTGTGTGCAATGACCTCTTGAGGGATTTCACCTGGGAGGAGGATTCTTGTTTTGCTGCCTATAAGAAGGCTCTTTGGAACTCTGTGGGTACGAACGAAAATAATAAACTGCTGCCATGGCTGCTGCTGCGGCTGCTGCCCTCTTAGCACGAAGGACCTGCTGTGTTATTGTGTGTGTGTGAGTGTGCGTGTGTGTGTGCATGAGTTAAATCCGCAGCCCCTTGCCCTCGACTTGGTACTGCGGTGGCGCGGGCGCCACACAAATCAAAACAAAACAAAAAACAAAACAAAACAAAACAAAAAAAACCCCCAAAAAAACCCTAAAAAGTAAAAACTTGAATGTAGCGATTGCATACAGAATTTATGCACTTCTGAGACTAGAGAAAGAGCATCAGAATGAATTCAAGGTCAGCAGCAGCTGCAGAGTAAGATCTTATCTTGAAAAACCAGCACACATACATGTACACACACACATCACCACCACCTCTAGCACCTCCTCCATGACCACCACCACCAACAACAACAACAACAAAAGCAACAAGAACAAAAGCAAAAACCAAACAAAAATTTGAATGCTGCATATGGTACTATGCCCAAGAAAGTACCATAGGAGTCTCCCGCAGGGCTGGAGAGTTGGGGCAGCTAGCTTGGAAGCTGCTTTTTCTTGTGTTTTCTCTCCACTCAAACAGAGACACTGAGAACGGAGAAATCAAAACTACTCTTGGCTACAAGCAACCACAGCAGGGGTGCTGCTGTATTCACTAAAGAATAGTTCTTCTACACTGTTATTGCTGAGCTCTGCAGCAGCTGGAAGAATCTAGAATGAAGGGAGTCTATTTGATCTTCATGGAATAGCTATACTGTATACCCAGGACCTTGTATTAATATAAAGAAATTATCCAGTCTTTCCCCTGTTGTTGGTCAGCATCCAGACTAACAGATTATAAAGCCCCAGTCAGGTGGGAATCATGCTAAATAGGAAGAAACAGGAGGAGCATTTTAACCCTTCCAAGAGGTTTCCCCCACCTTGAATTTGGTCCAAGTTCTATAGATGCCTTATTGTGGAAGGTCTGGAAGTTAACAGCCCATGGCTGTGGTTTGTAATAGCATCTATTAGATATTGAAACCCACTCCATTCTGTGTGTAGGAAAACACCTTTGAGAGTAAATTATTTATTAAGTTTACTAATTCTAAACCTTAGAAAAATACTGTCATTGAGTCTGAGGATATAAGAGTATTCATTTGTGTACATAGGGTTATATATTTTTTATGTAGCATTTTTAGCAAATGTTGCTAGATGAATAAAAATTTAAGAGTAAATGTGAAAGTGAAAATAAATTCTTAATAATAAATAGGTTGGAGAAAATCTTCCTTCGTATGATACTAAATACAAAACAAAAAAGGAAAAAAAATGACATAATACAGGAATGTTTTACAAGAAAAAAGACTAGATACCAAAGGTAAAATAACTTTATTAGAAACCAATAAAATTAGGTAAATGTATTGGTTGTTGCTATTACCAATGTAACATATGGAAGGGGCTTTTTTGACACACAGGTCAAGCAATTTGTTTTCTCAGGGCTAGGAAGGCATGATAACAGAAAGATGAGTGAGCTATTCACATTGCAATCAGGAAGCAAAGTGTTGTGAATGCTAGTGCATCTCTCTCTCTCTCTCTCTCTCTCTCTCTCTCTCTCTCTCTCTCCCTTTTATTCTTTCCTGGGCTACAGCCCATTGAATAGTGCCACCCACAGTTAAAGTGAATCTTCTCACATTAATTAGGATAATATAGAAACCCTACTACTATAGACATTCTCAGAGGTTTGTCCCCTGGGTGATTTCAGATGATGTCAAGTTGGCAATCAGAGTTGACCGCTGCAGTAATATTCCCAAAGAACTTAATGTTCTTAGTATTAATAATTACCAGAACAATAGTAACTAAGTGGTTGTATGTGCTATTCATGGTAAGAAGCATATTGTAACTCATTCACCCAACAGGCTTCTGAGATACATACTAAGCTCTGTCTCATATTCTAAATGGGAATAGGAAGGTGTTGAGAAATTGAAAATTATATTCAAGGCACACAGTTGGAAGTAACAGACATGAGAACTAAGTAAGCTTTACAAATAAAAAGAAAGGCCAAACACCCAACTAGAAAAATAGGGATGCTAGGATTAGACCATTCCCCTTTGATTCTCAGCCTAACATTAAATTATTTTTGTGATGCTGAGGTGGGACTTGCAAGAAGATTAATGCCATTGTTGTGGGCAATGGTTAGCTAGCATAGAAATCAGTTTGTTACTAGCTGGGATCTCCCTTTTCTCTGCCCATTTTACCCTCTATTTTATGTGACAGTTTCCCCTATCAGACAACCTTTGCTGCATACCAACGCCATGCTCTAGGATTCCCTGGCTTTTATAATCCTAACCACATAAACTTTATGAATTACTCTAGCTGTAGTATTCTGTTAATGGAGGAAAGGAAAATGGGTGAAATCTTGTAACAAGAGTGAATAAACGAGTGCAACCCTTTCATGTTTATCACAGAGGGGAATGGTTTTTCTTTGGAGGAAGGCCCTTGATGTACCCTACAGCCTGAGGAAAAAGCCCTCTGGGTTGAGCCTGATTGAAGTGTGGAGGTCTGTGCTCAAGACTGCCTTATAGCCGAGCTAACAAAAATTGAGAGGGCGAAACTTGGAACTGTAAGAAAAGCTGGACTAAGGTATAAGAAGCTGCAGAGAAAACTGAGTGCAACCCAGTGTGGGATGCTGAGCCAGAATTCTGTTGCTAGCGTGATTCTAGAGCATGGAAGAGCAAAGTCTAACAGGGTTCAGGTTTGATGTAGTAACTTCATGTCATGTCCAAGTCTGTTTGGATGTTAAAACTGTTGGCTAAATAGAAGTAGTACCTAGTATAGTGGTAAGTAGTGTTAAATAAGGGAAGCAGCCACGAGGAATGAGCCAGAGACAATAGTTTCTTCATGGAAGAGTTCCCATGAGCTGTGAGTTATAAAGAGAGAGTATGTGGGGTATAGGGGGAAAAAGTTTAGGAACCAGAAAATTTGCAAAAGTGTCACCCTTGGAAATATGCAGGTGGCACACATGGGAGTTTTGTACAGAAAGCACATTAAAGCTCCTCATTAGGAAAAATACAGACAATAATTCACATAGATCAATTAAGAATAACAAGTTTAAGAATGAGAAAATCCTAATAAAACTGAATATTTGTGTGTTTCTGGGGTGAAGCATCATGTTTATGTTATTCGTGTAAGCATATGGAGGTCAGAGAACAACCTTGGCTGTGGTGTTTTAGGACCATCATCCACTTGTGTAAGGTGTATGTGTGTGAGGGGTATGGGTATATGTATTTGCGTTGGTGTATACACATGAGTGTGGTACATTTGTGTGAACACTAGAGGTCGATGTTGGGCACCTTCCTCAGTCACCCTGCACCTTTACTCTTGAGACTGGTGGTGTCACTTACAACTGGAGCTCATCCATCTCATTCAGCTAGCTGACTGGAGCTCCTAACTCTACACAGCCAGCACCAGGACTACATATCTGTGCACTGTAAAGTAGGTACTGGGGATCCGAACTCAGGTCACTGTGCTTTCATGGCAAACACTTTATGGACTGAGCCATCCTGCTAACCACCTTTTCCTTTGGAATCTGAGTCTTAGACGTATAATTTGCAAGGTAGATTAAGGAGGTGGACCAGTGAACTCTAGACATTCTCCTGTCTCTCCTAGATTGCCCAAGTGCTGATATTACAAGTGTGTACCACCATACTTGGTGTTTTTCCATGAGTTCTTGGCTCTTACTCAGGTGCTTGTGTTTGTGTGGCAAGTGCTTTCACAACCGAACTACCACCTAGGCTCCATTCTGTAGGTTTTGTAAAATATCATTGATAAATTTAACATACTGTGGGTTACAGTTGTGCTTCATAAATGGTCGGTGGAGATTTGCATCCTCACGGGGCTGCTGAAGGTTCCGGCTTTACAGCCTGGTTAGCATTCCTGTTCTGTTTTGGTTGACAAGTGTCATTAAGATGAATACTCAGGCTTTACAAATTTTAATTCATGATAGGACTGCAACGACTATACTCCAGAAGGGAGAAGAACTGTCAAAGGGGAACTAACATGACTTCAAAGATTTGGGGTTTAGCCTGATTTTCATGTTGTTATTTTGTTTTATTTCTTTTTGAGGATTTAACCTTTCTGGGTGCTGATTTTGTTGTTGAAGAACCTGTCCCACAGAATTCTAGAAGTTGTTGATGCCTTCCACTTGAATGGAAGCAACCACTACTCTACAGGGAGCATTTGTTTGAATAGGAAAAAATTTATTCCTTCATGCACACTGGGCTGTATACTAAAGAATGTGGCATTAGATACAGAATAAATTGTTTAAATATCAATATCTATAAACATTTAGGTCCCTTATATAAAACCACATGGCATTTACATATCTGGTCATACTTTTTAACTTTCTTTTATCTTCTATCAGAATCAGATTTTTTTTCCTCACATAATAAATTCTGGTTATAGATTTCCTTCCTTCTCCTTCTCCCAGTTTCTTCCCACTGTCTCTCACATCCGGATAAACTCCCTTTATGTTTCTCATTGCAAAAGAAAAAGACTTCTAAAGGCATGTAACATAATTAATATAATATAATAAATATAATATAACAAAACACATTGGACTAGGAACAAAACAAACACATAAAAGAACACAAGAAAAATCCCTAGAAAGAGAGACCCACTCACTTGCACACTCATGAGTCTCATAAAAAAATACTAATCTGGAAGGCAAAAATAATAAGTTAAATTTAAAAAAGAATCAGAGAAGGAAAAACTATGTCATGACATTATGGAATAAGAACTCACCAAAGATGCTACTGAGTTTGTTTTCTGTTGGCCATCTGCTGCTGGACATTTGGCCTACACTTAAGAGGGATTTCTTTCCTGGTAGCACTCCCTTGGAGGAAGCTAAGTTTTCATTTGCAAGTGATTATCAACCGAAGATTGTTCCTGCATTGGGAATGGAGCATATGCCCACACCTCCTTTCAGCTCTCGGACTCCATCGGGTGTTGACCTGTGCAGGCTGTGTGCACGCTGCCTCATCTCTGCGAATTCTATCTGTGCTGATCATGTTGATTTAGAGGGCTTTATTTTCTTAGTGTCTTCCATTCCCTAAAGCTTTTAAACTCATTCTGCCTCTTCTTTCTCAGGGTTTCCTGAGACCTGACCGGGGGGTGAGGGGGGAGCAGAAATTGATGGAAACACCCAATTTAGGGATGGTTTCAAAGTCTCTTCATCTCTGCACGATGCCTGGTTGGGTCTCAATATTTTTACTCATCTGCCCAGGGGGAAGCTTCTCGGATGATGGCTGATGAAGAAACTGATCTATGAGGTTAGCAGGATGTCATTAACAGAATGTCATTTTACTGTCACCTTTTTTGTTTTTGTGCTTTTAGAACAGTAGAATTTTATTTTTTCTGCTAGGTCTCAGGGCCATCAAGTCTCAGGCTTTTTTTCACTCAAACAGTGTTGAGTCAGAGTTCATGTAAAAGGAACTTTTATCTGCCTGTTTCCATTGTTGTCCTGGAGACTTATTGTCTCCTCCTGCTAACCTAGGCCTAATCCTGGAAGCTTCTAGCTTCCATGCAATCTAGCCTGGGTCTGGAATGTTTGCAGCCTCTGAGATGTACTGCTTAATAAACTCATCTTTTATTGTCCTTACTGAGCTCTGGGCTGGCAGGCTCAACTCAACTGTTCTGGTTCAAACTCCTCTCCTAGATTGACTTACTCAATCTGGCCTTTCTCTCCACCTCTAAGTTGCTCTGCTTGGCCTCAAACTAACTCCAGCAATCTGCTTAATTTCTAGGCTCCTTCTCATTCTCTGTCTCATTTGATCCTCATCTGAGTTGTTTCCCTACAACCTATTACTGTCCCAGTAAACCTGCCTCTCTCTCTCTCTCTCTCTCTCTCTCTCTCTCTCTCTCTCTCTCTCTCTCTCTCTCTTTCTCTCTCTCTTCCTTTCTATCTCTCTCTCTCTCTCTGTGTCTGTCTTTCCATCTCTCTGTGTATGTATCTGTCTCTGTCTGTCTCTCTCTCTGTCTCTGCCTCTCTCTCTCTCTCTCTCTCTCTCTCTCTCTCTTCCTTTCTATCTTTCTCTCTCTCTCTCTAACTGTGTCTGTCTCTCCATCTCTCTGTGTATGTATCTGTCTCTGTCTGTCTGTCTGTCTGTCTGTCTGTCTGTCTGTCTCTCTCTCTCTCTCTCTCTCTCTCTCTCTCTCTCTCTGTTTGAATTGGCCCCTAAGTAGCTTTCCTTTCCTTTCTCTTCTCATGATAGTTCCTTTCCCCTCTTTCTCTGATTTGTTATGATTTATGCCACTCAATTAGATAGACATCATTTTCAAGCATAGGTGCTTTCTTCTACAAACTAACATTACCTTCATTGTTGGGGATTAAAGGTATCTACCACCACTCTTGGACCTAAGCTTGTATTTACCTGGAACTTGCTCTAAACCAAGCTGGCCTTGAACTCAGATCTGCTTGCTTCCATCTCCTGTACATTTGTTTTCCAACTGGATCACCCAGACCTAGAAAGTCTTTGGATGTGATCTCTTGCCACAGCAGCCATATTTTGAATTAAAGTTCCTCTACAGGTTCCATCTTGTGGGTATGTCTCAAGTCAAATAAGATATTAGTTGGTTACTACCAAAGCATTGTGCCACCATTATCCTAGCATATCTTGAAGCCAGGGCACCATTGGAGATCAAAGGGTTTGTGGCTGGGTTGGTGTTTATGTTTCTCCTTTGGTAGCATGCCTCTGTACTTTCCTGTATCAAAGATGCCTCTGTACTTTTCCTGTACCAAAGATGCTAGCGTGAAGAGGATGGGGCTTTATGTAGCAATTTCTTTAAGATATTTATTAATTTCCTCGTTAAGGATAACAGTTAAATTCCTAAAGGCTATTTTAAGGTTTCTGTCTTGTGCTCCAGCTGTGTTGCAATAGCCAGGACCTACTGTGGTAGGGTTGCTGGGCTCTATTGGACATATATTTTCTTAGCTGTTATTGATTGTGTTTTCAGTTTTTTAGCATTTGGGTTTGGAAAGATTATAATTCTAGGAACTAATATGTAGTTTTGTCTCTGTTCAGTGGGTGGTTTTTTTCTGGACCTTAAGAGAATGTGGTGGCTGTGTGTTGCCTGGTAGGTGATTCTTCTGTAATCTTGATATGTGTGGCCACTGAAGGTTCCAGGTAAAATGTGTTTTTAGGGATTTGGAGCTGAATAGTAAGAATGGGGTTGGGCTAGGAGGAAAGGTGCTGTGGGTATTCCCAGAATGGAGATAAGTAGGGTGTTCCACCAGGATCTGCTTTGTCCCATAGGAATGGGGGCACAGAGTCTGAGTAGAGAGGCTACAGCATGTAGTAGGTGACATGCTGCGAATGAGAATGAGGATTAGATTTGAGCTTTCTAATCCTGCTTTGCTGTCCCACTTGCTTCTCTGCCAGTCTTGGCTGGAAGACTTCCAGAGAAAATCTGCGGGAGTTGAGGGCTTGGATATCAGGATGAATGTAGAGGAAGGTCAGAGAAGATCCATGGGATCTGTAGGACATTGAAGGGGGCCATAGGAGATGGTCTGCTACAGAGATGGAATTGAGACTAAGAGATTGCATTTGGAAGAGAGGTGGGGAATGGCCAAGATCCACAGTTAGGCTACCTGCTTCCATGGCTGGAATGCCCTGTTAGTTCCTAGGAAGTGCTTGCTGGAATTGAAACTGGGTCTGGAATATGAGTGAGGGAAAGAAAGCATGAAGGATAGACCTGTGCGATCCACTGGAGATTGTAGGGGGTAAGAGGGATGCTGCAGCTGGTGGTCTGCTACAGAGCTGGAGCCAAGATTTGATTTGAGATTAGATTTGAAATTGTGGCAGGAGAGGTAAAGACCTGCAGTTAGCCTCCCTGCTTCCATGGCCAGACTGGCCTGCTCTCTCTAGAAGCGTGTCTATTATTCAGTCACCCCTAGATTACTGCTAATATTTGATGCAATGCAAATTGCTTAATGTATGTTTAGGTAATGATAAGAAAAATACATATTCAATACATATACAATTATTTATGATTCACAGCTAATAGGTTGAATCCATGGATAGCGAACCCATAGATACAGAGGGTAAACTGTATCTACAAATTTGTTGGCTGTGAGTCTGATCTATACAGTTGTGGGGAAAGAATAATCTTGGTGTCATAAAAAGGAACACTTGAGGGTGGTGGCAGACACCTTTAATCCCAGCACTTGGGAGGCAAAGGCAGGTGGATCTCTGTGAGTTCAAGGCCATCTCCTGAGCTCTAGAGTGAGTTCCAGGATAGCCAGAGCTATACAGAGAAACCCTGTCTCAAACACACACACACACACACACACACACACACACACACACACACACACACACACACACAAGGAACACATGAACAAAAGAAAATTAAATTGACAAGGCTATTTTGCTGTGCACAAAGAATGTACCAGAACCTAAACTTGGCTGGCAAGCAGCATATCTGGTCAAAATGCCCTCTATTTTCATCTCTGGTAAGAGTAATAATAGCATCTCATCCTGTTGGTAGGCGCTTCACAATTTGACATGATTGACTAACCACTGTGAAGTGGGAGGTGGACAGTTCAGGAAATATGCTAACTACCTTTTATAGGAAAAAAAAAGTGTTTCCCATACAATTGTCCCTGGAGTGTCTGCCATAACCCTTGTTTTTTCTAATCCTTCCTCTCCTGCTAATTTATGAAACTCAGTGCCAGGTACCTTTTGACCTATAGTATTCTTACTACCTTGGAATTACATGTAGCTCTCCTAGATGCCTGCCATAGCAGTTTTGAGGCTACTGTGTGCAATCTCCTGATTTAGCTCAGCTCATCTGCTTAGATATCTGTGATAAGATCCCAGGAGAGAAGCTGCTTCCTGAGAAACCAACCACCATAGTCATAGATAGTGAGCTTCCAGAAAAAAAAATGGCTAATGAGAAGCCATGCGTTATTATCTGCTTGTACAACCAACACCTTTACAACCATTGCTGTCTGTAGTCTAGGAAAAGTATTGGCAAAATAAAGTACTTAATTCCATCAAAGCAAACAGCAATCAGGTTCAGGGGGGTGGAATCTATGCTAAGTAAATCTTGATTTAAGCACAGGCTTTGTATCAGCTTAATTCAGAATGGACAAATGAAATTGGGGAAGGGGCTACCTCCACATCTTACTGATTTATGTCTTGATGTAAAATATTGAGAAAATAAACATTACTTATTTGGGAATGGTGGTTTGCCTACATTGAGATTATTCCTCAGTGATTAAAATGTGAGGGGTTTGTCGACTCTTTTTACTCATTATCTTACAGCAAGGCATATAGGTCACCTGATTTAGTTACTTTTTCCTTTCTGCAATAAGATACCCTAGCAAAAGCAATTTAAGGGATAAAGAAGTTTTGTTGGCTTAGACTTTTAGAGGGATGCCATGCAGCAATGATGGAAAGACATGGGTAGCAAGCAGCAAAAGGATAGTGATAAAAATAGACTGGCCAGGAAGTGAGATTTCCTGTCTCAAGGCCAGAAACCAGTAATTCACTTCTTCCAGCTAGGCTGCATATCCTAAAGGCGTCAAAACCTTCCCAAATGATGCCACTAGCTGAAGGCCGTCTATTCAAACATGTGGTCCTATGGGTCACACTTTGCATTCCATTTCCAACATATTATCCCTAGCCCCCAGAGGCTCATAGCCATCTATGGCTGTAAAATGCATTCCAACTTAAGGAAGTCCCACAGTACTTCACAGTCCTGACATTACTTAAAAAAAAAATTCATTCAACATCCCCAGTCTCTTCTGAGATTAAAGAGACCTCTTACCTCTGATGCCTTGATTTAAAAAAAAAAAGTGTCATATACTTCTAACATATAGTACCATAGAGTACTATATAGAGCTACATTTCCATACCAAAAAGGAGGAATGGGGCATAGTGGAAAGAGAAAAGAAAAGAGCAAAGCAGGACTGAATCCAGCAGCTCAATGCCTAGCACATCACAAAAGTCCCAGATATCTTTGGTACCTTGTACCTCCAGCTGCACCTATCACACATAGCCTCTCCCTTGCACTGGCTCCACTCTGCAGATGCAGCTGTCTTCCATGGAAATCTCAATTCTGACCTTCCCATCATCATGGGGTCTCCATTACAACTTAGGCTTCACCATCCTAACTTTGTGCACTGGCCTCCCAGGGTTTCCTTGGATGGATTCCTACTTTGCTTTCCCTCAGTCTCATCTGGGACCATAATACAAGATTCTGTGACCTACAACCCTCATCTATCTGATGTCTTTCATGCCTGCAAAACTAGTAACATATGGTGACCAGTTTATACATTAAAAGGATCCCATCCAGGGAATGGTGACACTGACAGTGGGGATAGTATTTCCATCTTATTTATTACAATCATTGTAATTCCTACAGACATGTACAGAGGCCCCTCTCCTAGGTGATTCTAGATTCTGTCAAGGTGATAATATTATCACAACACATTCTGCCTTTAAGTGTTTATTTTAGCATAATTTTCACTTATCATTTTATCTTGACCATATTATCATTGTTTCTCTGATTTGATTTTAAAAGAATCTGTATATTCAGATGCCATTACTGTAATCATGATTTCTGGGGAAATGTTTGTAGATTTCTTTGTGTTTCCTAAAGCATCTGAGACAAGGGGAAATGCAGCAAAATACACATATAAACAAAAGCTTCCACCTAAAACCACAGTTAAAAAAATTACTACTTATTTGTATGGGAAATATTGTACTCCTTCATATGTCTTTTTTTTTAGATAAATAATGTATAGTTTAGATAGGCTTTACATGATAGATGGTTAAATAGATGACAAACAGATGAAAGAGACAAGATAAAGAAATTAAATAACTACTATGTACATAGTACATGTATACTATGTAAGTATATAAAAATACTACGTGTAAGACAGTTGATTAACTGTCTTTGCTCTTTAGAGGTCATCACTGTTTATGAGAAGTCAGAAAAAAATGACCTTCCCCACACTCCTTTATTTCTCCTATACAAGTTTAACTGGTGTTAGAAGCCCCAGGGGATACACTGAAGTAATATATAATACAAAGATATAACACAAAAACCCACATTGCCTCTGCCTCATCTGTTATTGCAGTCACATAATTTACAATCTTTTTCTGCTTTCTAGAGGGAAACACATACAACCATTTAAAGTGCACTTAATTTGCATAGAGAAATGAGAATTTTAAGTTGTTTCCATGAGGAGCTGAAAATAGAGTTCAGGCTCTTTTCTCCACTACAGCAAGAGTCTAAATGACAATATGAATATATCCATTTTTTTTTGCATTATCCCTTCCTTATGTATTGAGGAAAAATTATGGAAAAACTTTTTATAAACAGTATAATTTAGAATAATTTTGATTAATGAAGTGACAACAATCAGAATAATCAACAACTATTACTCAGTGAAATTATCTCTGTAATCAGATATATATTTTTTTCTCATTGAAACTAGTTCAGCCCATTTCCCTGTGCACTCCAATCCAGACCCACAGCTCAGCCCCCATTCCTGGAGGCTTGGGACCACCTGAGACAGACAGGTGAAACAACTCTTTCCCTGCTGGGTCCCCCAGACCAAGCCCAGCAGTGGTAAGCTATGCCCTGCCCCCACACATTCACACTCCATCTCCTGAACTACTACCTGCATTCCCAGAGGCCAGTGGCCATCAGGGACCACTAAAGCCCAATGGCCATCAGGGACACCAGTTCAGCCTTCATCTCCAGAGGCCTGCAGCCAGCTGGGACAGAAAGAGGCCTACAGCCATCAGGAATCACCAGAGGTAAACCACACCTGTTTTCCAGCCCTCCATTCTCTGGCCCACAGCTCACTCTGAATTATATGAGGCCTGCCAATTCCATTGACAACCAGATTGCTAATGACCATCATAAGAACAAAAATACAAGAGTCAGGGCAATATGGTGCCACCAGAACCCAACTATCATACTACAGTAAGCCCAGCATATCATAACACATCTGAAGCACAAGAAAAATGGCCTTAAATTCAGTTTTATGAAGATGATAGAGCCCTTTAAAGAAGAAACGAATAAATCCCTTAAAGATATATTAGATAATACCATCAAACAAATAGACTTCCTGAAATAAATACAGAAAAACACAATTAAACAGGTGAAGGAAAAAAATAAAACCGTTCAAGACCTGAAAACAGAAGTAGAAACAATAAATAAGACACACACTGAGAGAATTCTGAAGATGGATTACATAGGGAAGAGAACAGGAACAACAGACACAAATATCAGCAACAGAATCCAAGAGATGGAAGACAGAATCTTAGGTGTAGAAGATATGGTAGAATAAATTGATACATTACGAAAAGAAAATGTTAAATCTAAAAACTTTCTGACAAAAAACATCCAGGAAATCAGGGATACCATGAAAAGACCTAACCCAAGAATAATAGAAATTTAAGAAGGAAAAGATTCTCAGGTTCAAGAACCAGAAAATATTTTCAACAAAACCATAGAAAAAAATTTCCCCAACCTACAGAAAGAGATATCTATAAACATACAAGATGAATATAGAACACCAATTAGATGGGACCAGAAAAGAATCCTTTTGCCACATAATAATTAAAACACTAAATAAACAGAACAACAACAACAACAACAGCAAAAAGAATATTAAAAGCTGCAAGGGGAAAAGGCCAAGTAACTTACAATGGCAGACCTATCAGAATTACACCCAACTTCTTATCAGAGACTCTAAAAGCTAGAAGGACCTGAACATATATCTTCCAGCCTCTAAGCGGCCACAGATACCAACCGAAAATATGCTAGCTAGTAAAACTCTCAATCATCATAAATGGAGAAAACAAAACATTATTAAACACAACTAAATTTAAACACTATCTATGCACAAATCCCACCCTATGGAAAATATTACAAGGAAAACTTCATCCCAAGAAGGTTAACCATATCAAAGAAAAAAACAGGAAATAAATAAATCCACATCAGCAAAAACAAAAGAAGGGAAGCACACACAACCCTCACACACTAACAACACCAACATAAAAAAAAATAACAGAAAGCCTACTAAGTTATGGAAACTGACCAACTCCCAATGACCACTTGGAGGAAATAAATTAACAACTTCCTAGAATCTACTGAAAATGAAGACATAACATACCAACACTTATGGAACGCAATGAAAGCACTGCTAAGAGGAAAGTTCATAGAACCAAGTGCTTTCATTAAAGAAATTGGAGATATCTCATACTAGCAATTTAAAAGCACACTTGAAAGTACACCTGAACAAAAAGAAGCAAACACCCCCAAGAGGAGTAGATGGCAGGAAATAATCAAACTCGGGCCTGAAATCAATAAATTAGAAACAAAGAGAACAATACAAAGAATCAACAAAACAATACAATACAAAGAATCAATAAAACCAAGAGCTGGTTCTTTGAAAAAGTCAACAAGATAGACAAACCCTTACTAACCAAACCAAACCAAAACAATAGCAGCAACAACAAAACCAGAGTGACAGTATCCAAACTGACAAAATCAGAAATCAAAAGGGAGACCTAACAACACATACTTAAGAAATCATTAATACTTATATCTAAAGCCTGTACTCCACAAAATTGGAAAATCTAAACGAAGCGGATAACTTTCTTAATAGATACCACTTACCAATGTTAAATCAAGGTCAGGTAAAAAATTTAAGTATATCTATAACCCCTAAGGAAGTAGAAGCAGTCATTAAAAGTCTCCCCACAAAAAAGAAAAAAAAAAGGCCCTGGGCCAGATGGTTTTAGCTCAAAATTCAACCAGACTTTCAAAGAAGAGTTAATACCAACACTCCTCAAATTATTCCACAAAATAGAAATAAAAGGAACATTGTCAAGTTCATTCTCTGAGGCCACAGTCACTCTGAAAACTAAACTACACAGAGACTCAACAAAGAAAATTTCAGACCAATTTTTCTTATTAACATTGATGGGAAAATAATAGAACACTGGCAAACTGAATTTAAGAACACAGCAAAAACATCATCTACCATGATCAAGTAGACTTCATCCCAGGGATGCAGGAATAGTTCAACATACAAAATTTCAACAATGTAATACATCATAAAAACAAACTGAAGGTATAAAAACCACATGATGATCTCATTAAATGCTGAAAAAGCTATTGACAAAATCCAGCACCCCTTCACTTTAAAAGTCTTGGAAAAATCAGAGATACAAGGTGCATACTTAAACACAGTAAAAGCAACATACAGCAACGAATAGCCAACATGAAATTAAATGGAGAGAAACTTAAAGCAATTCCACTAAAATCAGGGACAAGACAAGGCTGCACATTATCTTTGTATCACTTCAATAAAGTACAGGAAGTTCTAGCTAGAGCAATAAGACAACTAATTGGAAAAGAATAAGTCAAAGTATTGCTATTCACAGATGTTTTGATAGTATAATAAATGACTCCAAAAATTCTATCAGAGACCTCCTATAGCTGATAAACACCTTCAGAAAAGTGGCTGGATACAAAATTAACTCAAAATAAAAGACCAGTAGCCCTCCTTTATACAAGCAATATACATGCTGAGGAAGAAATTAAGCAAACAACAATCCTCACAATAGCCACAAATAATATAAAATATCTTGATGTAACTCTAACCTAGCAAGTGAAAGACATGTATGACAAGAACATCAAGTCTTTGGAGAAAAAATTGAATAATATATCAGAAGATGGAAAGATCTCCCATCCTCATGGACCTGTAAAATGAACATAATAGAAATGTCCAACTTACCAAAAGCAATCTACAGATTCAATGCAATTCCCACGAAAATTCAAATGGTATTCTGTTACAGCTCTTGAAAGGGCAATCCTCAACTTCAAGTGGAAGAAGGAAAAAACAAGATATTAAAAACATCCATGATCTCAATACTAAAAAAATATATATGTTTCAAAAGACATCATCAAGGCATTTTACAATTTTGTATGTCTATAGAGAATAAATTTTGAATTATATTTCTCAAGAAGGAAAATATATCCTACAACTCAACAAAAAATAGACAACCCGATTAAAATGTAATCAAAATTTTGGAAAAAATTCTCCACAGAAGATACATAAGGGACAATAAGCAGATTATAAGTTATGCAACATCATTAGTCAGCAGGGAAATGCAAATCAAAACTACGATGAGTTAGTACGTTACACACATATCATAATGGCTCTTGATAAGGATAGAAAGAAGTAAAACCATCACATACTACTGAAAAAACTGTAAACCATTTAAGTCCACTTGGAATGAAATCTTCCAGTTGCTCAAAAAGTTTAACATGCAATTACTATATATACAGTCAAAATTTTCACACTTAGAAATACACTTAGGTGAACTGAAAAATAATACTTATAGAAAAATCTATTCACAGTAGCAATGTTCACAGCATTTCTATTTATAATAGCCAGAAACTATGAATGCACAAAATTTCCATTTTTCTATGAAAGGCAAATAAAATGTGGTATATCCATATATGATAATATTCAGTAATCAAAATGATTGCTTCTTCTGTGTATCCTAAAATATGTGTGTGTTTCTAAAATATATTAAGTGAAAGAGGCTCAAAAGTTCATATGTTATAATTATATTTATATGAAATGTTCAGCATAGTTGAGTAGAGGAAAAAAGAAAGTCAAGTCATGGCTAGTAATGACTAGGAAAAGGAGTGAAATAAGAATTGCTAGTATGTATTGAGGTTTCTTTTTAGGGTAATGACAGAAATTTAACATTAGTTCATGGTTATGGTTGTAGAAGGCCATAAATATATTTATATTCATTGACTTTTATATTTTACAATACTGAGTTTTTTGGTATATGATTTTTGTCTCTGTTTTTTAAATAGAACAAAGTGAGACTTAAAAAATAATGTATGGAGGACTCAGGTCATTGATTTTTACTAAAATAATAAGCCAGAACAGTTAAAGAAATGTCAGAAAAACATTGTAGCCATTTGAGAGAAAATAAAGTTTTTAGTAATGAGAAAAGAAGAGGGTAGAAGTCTTCACAACAGCATGTTCAAAAACTGATGGAAATGATAATACAAAATCAAAGGCAGCCTAGTTTTGGCTGCAGTCCTATAGCCTTAACACCCAGGGTAAGAAGCAACAGGATCACAAGTTCAAGGCCAGCCTGGGCTTCAGAATGAGATTGAGCCTAGCTTGGCCTATGTGGCAAACTCAGATGACATTAACAGAAACTTGACCAGTGTTGCTCTCACCCAAGGTAGTCATTCTGTTTCAAGTGACTTGAGATATTCCCTGTAATGTCCAAATTCTAAAATTTTCTAGTTAACAGTTTCCCTGTTTCCTTGATTTTCACCACAATCTACTCTTAACTTCAGAAATTCCTGATTTCTCAGCTATGTGGGTTGCTGAGCACTTGTTCATTTCCCCCTGCTACCATAAAGAAGTCAAACACACAGAAGATAGCAGGAATGTGAAATGGAAAATTACAGCCCCCAGAAGGGCTCTCGTCTGGGACAGTCACATTTTATAAGCTATCATGTTTGCATATTAAGCATTCTGATATGTTCTTTGATCCTCAACTGGGGACTAAGGGAGGCTATTTGAAAGGACATAAGACAAAGAGCATCAAGGAGGAAGATTTGGGATTCTATGGGGACAGTCAGCAGACACAGATGCGGTCCCTCCCTGTTCTCACTAACTATAGACAAAATGAACTACACCCTGGAGTCTGGGTAAGAGAAGACAAACAGGGTTATTGAGTCCAAGGTCAGGATGATTCCACTATTCCCTTTCAGGCCAATGTACCAGAATCAAATCAAAACCTGAAATATATGTAGATATTTAGGTAACTGGCTAAGTATCCAAAGTATCTCAGTTGTATACTGTATATGTGCTAATCTCTCCTGCTGAAGGCAAAAGGTAGTAGTAATAGGTGAGAATCCAGACAGATGCTACATACGTGATAGGTGATGGACAAGGGATAGATAAATACATGATATTTAGAAATAAAAATAGAAACAAGTTATTCAAAATTGATAATATTCTGAAATATAACCCAAAGTTTAGGAAGAGTTAGGAAAACATCTCTCCATGTCTCTCTGTCTCTCTCTCCCCACATGACAAAGAGAAAAGTTCCTAAGGTTCCATGACTCAGAGTTCCCACAGGTAGGACTACCTTGATGGTGGCAATAATAATGGATGCTGAGAGTTGACTCAGTGAACAAAAGCAGCAGGTTGAGTCTGTGAGCTAACATGAATAAAAGGTAGTGACTCAGGGATCCTGGGTTTGCAAGAGGAACACTGGAGACATTCACTCTACAATGAAGCTGGAGATAGGGGATGCCTACTGACAACTGGGCTCCTCAAGAGGTTGCTGTTTTATTTACTGGTGTTCTGAAATGTATCCATATGGTCTAGTAATCTCCCTGCCATTCCTCAAAATGAGGGCTTCACCTTAAAACACCATATTTACAAATGCTGTGCCTGTCACTTAGAATGCCACCCCACCCAAGCTACCTGGCAAAACATCACTTATTAAAATAAACGAATACATGTAATATGTGTAAAATTGTGCCTGGTTTATAGAAAGTGCTCAAGGAATCTTTTATTGTTTTTATTACTCTTATTCTTACTATTAAAATTGTTACTGTTCAAAATAGATTTAATAAGTAACACACACATATCACATATGAAACCCTTACACATATGTACATCACAAATATAATACAAGAAAAAGAGGCTATTAACTTGAGCATAGAGGAGCATTGGAGGCATTTGAGGGACTGTAATTAGAGGTACTAAAAAGAAAAAAGGCATGGGGGAGTGATGTAGTTCAATTTCCCTTACTAACATAATAAAATATAAAAACTATTATAACATCATTTCTGCCTCAATATAAAGTCACATCATTCTTTTATATGCCTTTCCAAAGGGGAATTGATGTATTAGCAAAGAGTATTATTATTTTCTTGTTTTAAAAGAGTTAAGAAATTATATTAAACCAGCTTTTGCTTCTCACTATGGGGAATATATATATATATCATATCTTACATATAAACATAATCCTCATTAAACATTGTTTCTAATGTGAACAAATAAATTCAATTAGAAAAGTGAGAAAAAAAAGAAAAGATACCATATATGAGCAGTACCATTATAAGCCATATGTCCTGACAGTAGATGATTGAATGACCATTCATTATTGTACCTCTGCAACTTGAAGTTGGCATGCCTGTGAGCCAAATTTCCTTTGCCTTGAGTATGTTTTATTAGTGAAGTATATGCCTTGGTCAACTGTCCTAAGCAAGACAAAACCATTATTTTTCTCACTCTCCCCTGTGTCTCACATTCCTGTGGTCATGGTTTTGGAGAGGATTGTTTAAAATTCATCATTCAGAGAGCCATCTCATATGAAGGAAGACAGAATTAAAGGATAATGGCCCAAGACCATGGCTTGCTGTTCACTGGTGGCTACAGTGAATGCACTGGCTAATTTTATGTGCCAATTTGGCCTGACCACCAGTCCAAGTTATTTGGTCCAAAATGTTTTTAAATATTTCTAGGAATATGTTTTTAAATTAAATCTGCATTTAATAATAAGTAGAGTTTGACTAAACATTATCATTCATAATACAGGTTAGATTTAGTGGCATAGCTAAAGATCTTAATTAAAATACAAACAAACAAAAAAATAAAAACAAAAAATAAAAATCAGGCTGACATAGAGGGAAAAGCAATTCTGCCAGCAGCTGTTGATTTGATCTTTTACTTCAATCTCCAGATTTTTCTATAAACCTTGAATGATTGTATAGGTCTATTTCTTAAAACATGTCTGTCTTTCACTCTTTGATCTGTCTACCTATTTCTTTTTCTTCCCCAGTCACTTCTTTGTTCTCTCTCTTCTCTCTTTGTTCTCTCTGTCTCTGTTTTTGTATCTCTGTCTCTCACTCTCTTTCCTACACACACAAATCTGTACACGTATACTTTTATTGCTTCCTCCTTGTAGAACTATGACTGTACTAGTTACTTTTCATTGCTGTTGTCTAAGTATTTAAAGATCATGGAAAGAAAATTTTCACTTTGGTTCATGACTTCTCTGCATTCAAATCCATGGCTTGTGTGGATGTTGAGGATCGAAAGTCAGATACTCAAGCTGTGATCTGAGAGCTAGGGAGGCAGAGGCAGAACACCCTGGCTGACAAGGGGTATGGTAAGAGCAAGCTACTCACCTCATTGGCTAAACACAAAAGTTCCAGTGACTTTTAAATATTTTTTTTTAATTCTTGGCCTTGTGACACTCACATTCAGGCTCAGTGATTCCATTAAAGCTACTCCTCTCAGAAAAATCCTTGACAGAAACACCTAGAGGTATGCCTCTCCATTGGCATTCTAAGTACAGTCAAGGTAACAATGAAAATCAACTCTCACACTAATAGTGACGTTGGAAAGCAAGGAGAAACTACCCAGAGTGATATCACACTCCAAAACTTTAATTTCTTTTACCTCCTTGGAAATGAGTAGGAGACTCCCATGTGAAAACTATAGGTAGTCTTTCTGATAAGATCATGCCCTGGTCAACATATAACAGATTGACAGAGCCGTTATTACTCCTCACCTATTAGATGTCTTAGCTTAGCACACTCAGAGTGTTTGTTTGGAGAGCTTTAGTTAACTGCAGCCAGCGAAACATTTTGAGAGAGTATCTCACCATATATTATTATCCTGTAAAAGATCAGATTAACAAATCAGAAGCATGGCTTCTCCTAACTATGACTTGCTTTTGAGCATTATTAAGTAAAACACATGACAAGCTGAGGTACAAGTCAGGGAGTATCTGTAGTGCTGTGAACACTTTAGCTTTAGCTCCATCTTTTCTTCCTTCCATTCCCTTCTTTAACCTATATAGTCATTGGCAGTTGCCCACACAGAGGGCTGCATACCCTCATGCTCTCAAGGCACTGCACTATGGAACCATGTATAAATGTAAAATGCCAGGGGCTGCCTCTTTCCTATAGCATACGTAAAACTGAGAAAGAAGTGCGATAACTCTTTTTCCCAGGCATTGATGTGAGTTGGAAAGCTCATTCTGAGATAGTTGCTTTGTGTAGTAGTTTCCCTTATTACTGCAACAGACAGAGAACCAGGCCCACAGCATCACTTCCATGTGATTACAGTTAGGGGATCCTTTGGGTCGTGGCAATGTTTTAAACAATCGAGTCAGGTTAAGATGCAGTCGAAGATAGTTATGTTAAGCCTGAGAATATGCAGCTATATGGGGCCAGGGAGTTGTGGGACCAAGAGGAGCTGGCCTGCCAGGAGCAAAAGTGAATGTAAGGCACGTCCAAACCCTATACATCTCATCCTGAGATCGGGCAGGCGTAGCATGGCTCGCTGCTTGGCCCCCTGCCCCCGGACCTGCAGGTCTTGGTGCGCATAGCCTTGTTGCCCTCAGAGGAAGTTATGCAGCCGGGCAGCCAGGTTGAACTTCCTCTTGCCTTATAAGGTCTTGTCCAGCAGCACCTGGAATTCTTCCTCATGACAACGATATGCACTCACCCTGAAAACTCCTACCCACCCTCCAGAAGTTTGTAGCCTTTGCCCACCACCACTCCCCCGCCCCCTGCCCCCGCCCCCGCCCCCACCCCCACCCAATTAAATGAGCTGTGTCCCTGAAGCCTGCCTCCTGAGAGTTTGTTCTGCACTAACCAGCTACCTGGGCCTCTTTCAACCCCACCCATTCTGGCCTCACTTCCCCTCTCAGGAGTCACCAGTTGGGTTGCTGGGCAATCACAGCACAATGGGCAGGGCAAACAGAGCCAGAATGGCTAATGGCACCACAATATGGGTCAGAGAGAGACCACTGCGACATGCATGGAAAAGATGAGAGATTATGGGACTCCTGGCAGTGGGATCAGGAGCCTGTCTCTGATACTTTTATCTGCTTTTAGGACCCTTTCCTTCCCACGCAGTTTCCTATCTGGAAGGATTAAGAAGTATAGCTTTGGTAGAGGAATTGTAAACCTGGGAAGGGCTTTGAGGTTTACAAAAGCCCAAGCCAGCCCCAGGGGTAATATCTTTCCTCTACCCATGGACCTGGATGTAGAGCTTTCAGCTACCTCTCCAGCACCACATCTGTCTGCATACCAGCACGCTCCCTATGTTGACAATTAACTGAAACCTTGAAACTGTACGCAAGCCCCAGTTTGGTGCTCTCTTTCATAAGCGTTGTCACGGTCACCATGTTTCTTCACAGGGATAGAACACAGACTAATGTATTTTCACAGCTATCATTCAGGTGAACAGGTGGTACAAATGATGGTTATACAAAGATCTCTGCAACACAACTGTCAGAAAACCTCCCTTTTTTTAATATAGTAAAGTATTAACAGGTTTTTATATTTAGAAACTTTGGGAAAATTATTGTGCATATTTGTGACATGATATTACCAAATTTGTGTATAAATGTAAAGGAGTAGATATACTGCAGAAAACAAATACTTAAATTTGGTAATTTTAAGGTAATTTCTACCTAAAATGTGTGTGCGTGTGTAGGAGAGTGTCTGCGTATGTATCTGTGTGGTGCATGCACACACGTGTGTGTAGATGTGTTACATTTGTGTGTCTGCTGAGGTTAGAAGAGGACACCACACATCCTGCTTTCTTACTCTCCACTGTTTTTTTGAGGCAGAGCCTCTCATCAAAACCCCAAACCTGGGCACCCACCATCCTGTTTTTCAGCTAAATTAGCAGCCAATTAACGTTTAAAAATCTTGTTTTTATGCTTGCAAAGGATGATCTCAGCCAGTGAGCTAGCTTGTCAGCCTATGTATTTTCAATTTAAGTTGAAACAAATCATATGTTTGTGGTGTTACTTGAGCACAAAATATTAGATTTGTCATCTATGTATCTTTAGTTTGACAATTGGTGAGGTGAAGTTGATTTATGGCTTGGTTTTTCCTTCATTACACAGATATAGTTCACCACTCTACATATTCTGGCATCCTGTGTTTGCATATGACTCCTAGTCAGAAGCATCATGATCAGCCCCCAGCTTTAAGTGCATGCTTCCATATGATGCTGTGGTTTAAACTTCCTAAAGGCTAAGATACACTGATGCATTGTACATGAAAAACATATTGCTGGTTTGCTTCACTAACAACAGCACCATGGGCACTGACCCTAGCCAATTGAGACTGGAAAAACAGACCATTTCAAAGAAGAAAAGAGTGTTTGAAGAAGAAAGTTGGTGCCAAATCTGGCACCATCTGAAAATCTACAAGAAGAGCCTGTCTGATAGTAAATCAGTGCAACAAAAAATGAATTAGGAAATGGAGAAAGAGAACTCTTAGTTATTACTTAAATTCTTACTTGGTTTATCCTGGGAAAAAACCCTATACTCTTCATGATACTACTTGATATTTTTCTTTTTCCTTTCTTCCTGCTGCCCTGCCTTCCTGGCTACCTGGCTGCCTTCCTTCTTTCCTTCCTTCCTTCCTTCCTTCCTTCCTTCCTGCCTGCCTGCCTTTCTGGTCCAGGCAACAGGGACATTCTCTTTCACTTAGTCTTTTCTGATCTCTATCACTAGTTCTGGGAAACACCAATACTGTGTCAGAAGGACACTCAATCTGTCTTAGAAGGCCTTGAGAGGTAGATTTGAAGTCATACCATATTTACATTACCTTACCAGCCCTCTGAGTGAGGCATCTTGGGAGAAGAACCTTCAGTTGCAGGCACATCTTCAGGTTATGTGCTTTTCTATCCTACAGCTCTACAATGAGAGAACCCAAAATAGCAACAGTTGAATGAATCCCTCCTTAAATCTATGGCTCACAGAAACCCTGGGAATAATGAATGCTTATTTGTCACTATGATGTAGGAGATAAACTGATTTTTAAACAGAAACACAGACAAATACTACACATATGCAAAATAATCTGTTTTTAATGATTTATTTATTTTAAATATATGCGGGTCCTATCTGCAGTATGCATGCATGCCAGAAGAGGGTAAGACCCAATTGTAGATGGCTGAAAACCACCATGTGTTTGCTGGGAATTGAATTCAGGACCTCAGGAAGAGCAGACAGTGCTCATAACCACTGGGCCATCTCTCTATTCCCTAAAAGAATCTTAATTAATACAATTAATGAAACCAATACAAAATCAACAAACTCCTCATTGCTTCCAAATCATGTTAGTGTCATATTGAGTGAGTCATTGTCTCACTATTTATGGCCCATGATAATAGTGTCAATGGTGCAAAAGGCAGATCAGGTGCCAGGTAAATCCTTATTATAGCAAAATTCAAAATATATAAGCATAAAAAATGAAACAACAACAGGACAAAGCAATTTTAAGTAGTAAGGCTTTTTAAAATATATCATGCAAAGCACTACTTTATATAGCAATATTGACCCATGTTACTTATATGAAAATTTACAGTGATGTTTAAAATAAAATGTATACAATATAGCCAACACACACACACACACACACACACACACACACACACACCTTAATGAACCAAAGATCAATGTACTGAATTACTAAACATTCCAATAAGATGAACAAATAGGCAATTCATGGAAGAAAATGACCAGTTAACTAACAGACATGTGGAGAGATTTCCAGCATCATCAATAGTCAACAGAAAGAAAATCAACAGGAATCAACAATAGAAATCTACCTTTCAAATTGATTTTAAAATTGATGGAGTTCAGCATCAGAAAGTGTTTGAAAAATTGGCTGTTCTTTAAATTGATGTTAATGGATCCATGAGTTATCTTTTTTATTTATTTATTTATTTCAAAATAAAGTGAGCTTGCTTTCTGTCCTCTGCTATAGGGTGAAATCAAAACTTTCCACATATGGTGGAGGAGGAAGTCCCCTTCTGTCACAGATCTAGGGGAGGGGAATAGCATGAAACAGGGAGGGAAGGAAGAACAGAACAGGAAGATACAAGTGCGGGGATAACAATCGGTTGTAACCTGAATAAATTATTCAGAAAGAAAAAGCTTTTTCTTTCACTTCTTTCACTAAGTTTTTGAAATAGCTTTGTTTACAAAAATGAAAATTCATTATCCGTTTATATGTAAAATTTTTAATCAAAATGTTTAAAATCTACTCAGAATGAAAATTGTGAAGGTTTTAATTTCACTTCTTTACAGTTTTCAGTTAGCCTACTTTCATCTTTTTTTCTGCACTCACTTACTTTGGAGCACTTTGAGAGCTCAATTTTATTTGATTTGTGATGAATTTCACAAAAAAGAGAACTCTAGATTTAATTTGATTAACAAGATCCAAAAAAATTTACACATTGCATTTTTTATCACAGAAATGTCTTTCTTTTAAAAAGTATTTCTGTAAGATCTGTCCATGTGACAGTTTCCTGATATAATTCAATTTACAAATAAATCCAGAAACTGTTACATGTATCTAACTGGGTACTATATCATGTGATACAGCTGCTCACCCTTCTTAGCTGTTGAAATAACAGGCAGAGAACATCAGCGGGGCCCTAGAATAATGACAAATGGTACACAAAATTGCCAGTGTTTTCCAAGCCTCATTTTGGCAACAGAGGTCTTCTTTATTTTAAATTTTTTATTTCATCCTTGAATTGGTATGGTTTCTGTCCTGTGGGAAACAATATTTTCTAATGGTTGTGTGTCACTGCAATTATCAAAACCAAAGATCTTACAGAGCACAAATGTTAAAGAAAGTTATCTGAAGTTATAGCCTGGTTTTCTGAATTATTTCTCTATATGATTGTAACTGTAGAGACCTCAGGGATAGGAAAACTTTGTTGGTGAACTTTGTAAAACTGGGGAGTATTTTGAATATTGGCTTGGGTTATATAAATACTCTAATCACTACTAAGCATAAGTTTACCTGTTTCCCAAGACCACTAGATGATTTAATTTTTAATATTCTAATGAATTATTTTGGTTTGCGGACACAACTATAAATAAAATAAAAGACCAGAAAGAGTAGAAGTAATAGTCATATTCTTGTTGAGAAAAGAATCTTCCTAGCAATGTAAAAATTAATACTTATAGCCTGCTACTCCAGCTTGTGTATGTAAAATAACTACTGCTGGTTCTATTTATTAACCCAAGAGCCACCTGTGAATAGAGTTCTGCATACTTCTCAAAGGTGTAAAGATGTCATGCCAGCAATGGTATTTGTTACATGGCACTCCCACCTGGACCCATGGAGTAGTGCAAGGGAGCTCATAAAGATGAAACAATCATATATAAAAGAATAGTAAGATGAGGCTAAGAGTACAGAGAGGGGAATATAAATATATTATAGAAGTCTGAGTCATGAAGACAATAATGGAGATTTTGATGACAGAAAAGAACTGACATAAATAAGAGAGTACATGAGACAGACGAAACCCTCTGGGAGCTTGACCATATTTCATATACCTCAAACTTTGCAAACACAAGACACACACACACACACACACACACACACACACACACACACACACACACGATGCTTAGTTTCATATTCTAACTTGCTCTAGCAACGAGAAAGCCAGACAGTTGGTAAACATTCTAAGGGTGTCTGTGAAGATGTTATTGAATGAATTAACATTTCACTGATAGACTGAACAAAGCAGATTTTCTAAATAATATAGATGGTCCTTCTCCAATAAGTTGGAGGCTTGACTAGAAGGAATAAAAATGATGGACATGG
This sequence comes from Acomys minous, assembly GCF_964271855.1. Classification (NCBI taxonomy): domain Eukaryota; kingdom Metazoa; phylum Chordata; class Mammalia; order Rodentia; family Muridae; genus Acomys; species Acomys minous. The sequence continues at coordinate 27,946,554 of NC_140489.1, forward strand.
CCAAAAAGAACAGGAACCACCTCTTTCACCTGACTTTGAGCTAGAATATCCATTTGCTTCCTTTGTGTTCAGCTGAAAGAAAATAATCTGCTTTTGGTCTTTAAACATAAATTTTTTTTCGATAGAACTTCCACCATTGACTACTTGTTTTTTTGTGTGATTTTCAGGAGTTTGAATATGAACTGAAGCTATACTATTGACTCTCTTACTCTCCTGACACATTTTCCTAGTTTGTCGCCTGTGGTTCTTGGAACATGTAGTCTCTGTAATTCCCTGAAACAAGACCTTATAAATCCATCCTCTGTCTCTGTCTCTGTCTCTGTCTCTGTCTCTGTCTCTGTCTCTGTCTCTGTCTCTCTCTCTCTCTCTCTCTCTCTCTCTGTGTGTGTGTGTGTGAACAAGCATGCATTCTATTCTATTGATCCTATTCCTTGGAGAATTCTAACATATTTTCCATTTCTGTTTTGGCCTTTTCCTTTCTCCATACTCCAGTTTCCTCATCTTTGCTTTGTTCTTCATGCTGATATAATAGATGGAAAAACAAACAAACAAACTTCTAATCATGAAGTAAGGCTTCATGCTTCCAGGATCAAACTAAATAATAATAATAATAATAATAATAATAATAATAATAATAATAATAATATAAAATTACCTCCCCCCAAAAAAACCCAAAAACAAAATCCAACCAATAGATCAACTAATCAACAAGATATACAAACAAAACCAAACAAGGAATAAATGAGTGACAATGAGAATATATCTTCTCCTGAAATAGAAAAATCTGACTTGTACTTAACTCATTTTTAGTGGTCAACCCAGTAGCCTTTGAAGACAATAGTAACTTTTAATTGACTGAACTGAGACATGTACTCATCCCATTAACCAGTTATGGAATTAGACCCACCCAAAAGACTAAGAATAGTCACAATACAGATTGAAATGTACCCTGAAAAGAAAAGATGTTAGGGTCTAAATTGTCATGTGAAAAATATATAACTATATTTGAAAATAATGCAATTGAGGGTGTAATTATTTATGATTAAGTTAGATAGAAAAAGAAGAAGAAGAAGAAGAAGAAGAAGAAGAAGAAGAAGAAGAAGAAGAAGAAGAAGAAGAAAGAGGAAGAGGAGGAAGAGAAAGAAATTTTCGGCCTACAAAATTTTTTCCTAATTAAAAAAAGTGTGGAAAAAGGGGAGAGATACTCCCACATAAAGATGAAGACAGGTTAGAAACAAGTAGCTTGATGTCTAGAAGATTCTAGGAGTCTATAAAACAGCCATGATTAAGATGAAGTAAAGGAGGACTCTCTACTCAGGTTTCAAAAGACTGTATTTCTGCTGACTCCTTGGTTTTGAGTTTCTAGATACCAAAGCTATAAAAAAAAATCTATTGTTATAAGCTACTCAGTTTGTGATAATTTGTAATAGGCACACCAGAAAACTAGTAAATATGGGCAAAAAATCATTATGAAGGAATTGTAATATAAGGTTAAGTATATAGGAAGGGTCATACAAATACATCAGAATGGGCTTTACAACTAATTTCCATGATTTTAGCAAGAAAACAGAAATTGTATATCGATCTTGGAAAATGTCAGCAGCATAATTAAAACTCAAATGTTTTATATTTGGATTCAGTCTTTTCTATTTGGTTGTGATTGTTCCCTGTGTAGAAACCTTACTTGTCAATTTTGTCTGTTTTTCCTCATTAAATCAGAAAGGAAACTGCTACTTGGATTCTAAACATATCTAATCATGGAGTGCTAGAGGTGTCAGAAATAATAAAGAAAACTTTTGTACAAAGAAAATTTACCTTTGGCATTGTATATAGGCTACATAATAGTATCCTTGGATGTAGCAATCTGAAGCAGCAGTGTGTGTGTAACACGTGATCATAACCCATTCAGTGCTCTAAAAGGATTGCTTATCCTGACCATTCCTCATTGTATGCTTATGAATGGAGTTAAGTGCACATAACGAGTTAGCATAAACTCTTGTACTTAAGTGAACAGTACGGTGGTGATGGGAAAATACTACTGATGTAATAGAATGGGTATGAGATCCATTTGTCAAATACTCAATGAGGTAAGCACTTGGGGTGTTTAACAATTTATTTGGATGATGGCATGAATTTTCTAATTTACTGGATGCTTGCTTCTTTCATGAAGGTAAATTATATGTCATTAATCTTTGCAGGATGCTGTTGTCTGAAAGTTAATTTAGTGATGATTCCTTTTTTTTTTGTTTTGTTTTGTTTTGCATAAAATACCTGCTATGGCAGTGTATATAACAGTTATTGGGCAGCCATTGGGTGAGGAACAGAATATACTTGTCTGTGTTTGGCAATTACTGGAATAAAGCGTGGTTGGGGATAATGATACGGATTAAAGAGACTGAACACAAACTTAAATAGCAGACAGCCTGATTCTAAATTTATCTTTGGCTTTTCTGAATTGCTGCTGAATATAATTGTCTTCCCTTCTTATGTCACAACTCGTCCCCACACCAAACTCTGTTGATATTGGTATTCTAATATGCTGAGGAATTTTTACATTCTGCTTGTTAAAATACATCTTATCTCACTGAATCCTGGGCTTAACATTTATATAAACAAACAGACCATTAAGTGTTTTCCCAAGCGCTCTTTCTTTATATGAAATCCCATCTTCTTATCCAATTGTTCTAATTACAAGCATGTTTTAGTTTTTAATAATTAAATTTATTCCCTGACAATTCCACACATGTGCATACCGGCTTGTGACCCCTGTTTTCTCTTATCTCCCTCCTACCCCTGACAATCTCCTTTCTTCCAGATAAAGCCCTTTTTGGTACTCTTGTCTCTTTCTTTTGTTTTGTGACTCACTGAGTTTTACCAGGGCCTTCTATGGAGTATGGATTTGGAGCTATCATTTGGAGCCTGATAAGCTCGCAGCTAAAGGCAATGGTGCTTCCTCTTCCCCAAACCTGTAAGTAGCCATGAATTCAGCTGGGAAGAAAAGGGCACCATGAGCTCCAACTGGCTGAGAGTTGAGAGGTTAGGCTTGTGCAGACCTAGTTCAGGCAGTCACAACTGCTGCTTCGGATTGATTGGCTCAGTCATGCCCTAAAGATAGTATTTCTTATCCCTTCTATTTTCCATCTTTGAAATTCTTTCAAATTCCTCTTCCATGGTGTTTCCTATATTTGGAGAGTAGGGATACTACTAATGTTTATGGCTTTTTAAAATGTTTTTTGTTTAATTAATTTATTCAGATTACATCTCAATTGTTATCCCATCACTTGCATCCTCCCATTCCTCCTTCCCTCTCACTTTCACCCTATTCCCCTCCCCTATGTCTGTGACTGAGGGGGAGTCTCTATATGATCGTAGGCTATCAAGTCTCATCTTGGTATCTTGCTATCCTTCCTCTGAGTGCCACCAGGCATCCCCATCAAGGGGACATGGTAACTTATTCCCAGTACTTTGTGCAGCCAGGAATCTCTGAATTCACTGTTCTTCATGGCACATAGAGACTTCTATTTTTAAGGCTGAGAGTAGTAGTCATATGCAGGTAAAAAAAAATACTTATTTGTAAGGCAATTTGAAACTATGCCACGTAAGCTTAAAAAATAGATTCCCCCTTGGGGGCCATGGCCTCCCAAGGCATAGATTTGGGGTCATATTTATAGTACCAGCTATAGATTTCTTCCTGTACAACAGGCCTCAAATCCAAGAAGACAGTGATTGTTTATTACCTTAACTATCATGGTACTATTGCACATGTAGGCATATCTAACCTGTTAAACTGGTATTGTAATCTTTTGGGTTCACAGCTAGTTAAGGTGATTGATGCCTCTTTTCCTTGAGAAGCCAACATAGCACATTGGAACACAGCAAAAGCTGTCCAGGAGGAAGGCATTTTCCAAGTCCGTCCTCACTTGATTTCACAATATCTTACAGCTAAGGCATATGATGGTATTAGCACATAGTTATAATCAGTAATCATGAATAATGATAAGTACAGCATCATTTGAGAGCTTGGAGGCTCCATGGCCAACATCTTATTAGGAGATGTTCTATACCTGAAATTTAGATTTTTATTTGGTTTGGTAACATACTCCTTCTAGTAGCATTATTATCTAGCCATACAGGATATGGCTCAACCTCTTTTTAATATTGTTTTTAATGTTATATAAGATAGTGGCTTCATATGGCTTTTTTCATGCATCCTTCACTTTGGTTGACCCTTGCCCAACCGCCTCCTTATCTTAGCCAATCTATCTGCGCTCTGCCTGATTAAGCCTTTCAACTTCTAGTATTCTTCCCCTCTATTCTTTTGTTTAAACTAGGCTTTATTATTCACACACACACATACACACACGCACATGCACACGTGCACACACACACACACACACACACACACACACACACACACACTGTTATCCAATGGTCCCTTTCTAGCTTCCTAGATTCTAATGTAACCATATAAAACTAACTAAGGATTCAACACTAGGAACGATGTATGAGAGAATATGCATCATTTGTCTTTCTGGGCCTAGGTTACCTCACTCAGTATAGTTGTTTCTTCCAGTTTCATTCATTTATCTAGAAAGTTCATTATTTCATTATTCTTCACAAATGAAAAAAATTTCATTGTGTATATATAGCACATTTTTTATCAGCCAACAGACATCAGGGGTGATATCACTGTTTTTCCCTATTGTGAAGAGAGCAGCAATAAAATAGACACATCAGTATATCTGTGATAAGATATAGAGACTCTGTGGATGTCTCCAGGAATGTTACAACTGGATCATATGGTATTTCTATTTCTAATTCTCTTTCCAGTTGTGAACTTCCAGACAGATTTTCACAGTAACTGGACTAGGTTCTATTCCTATCAACAGTGTTAATTGTTTATGGGTTATGATATTTTTAGGTCTAGACAGATGTTTTAAGTTGATAATGAGATATATGATAGATATTGATTTTCATTCAGAATTTTAGCCTCACCAAGATTGGAAAGATGTTTTCTTCAAGGTTGCCAAATACAAATAACCCAAACAGTAGGAATGTAACATTTATATAATTCCTGATTGTTTCATGGTTCTTTTTGCTGTAGGTAGTTTATTGTATATATGTATAATAATGTAAATATATATGTAAAAATATAAATTAAAAATAAAATAAAAATGTCAAAACAATAAAAAATAAAGTAAAAAGTAAAAGTGTTTAAAAAATTATTCCCCTTTCCCTACACCTATGCCAGCATTTGTTGGCATTAGGGGTCTTGATGATGGTCATTCTGACTAGGTTATAATAGAATCGTAAAGTAGCTTTTGTCTGTATCTCTGGTGGCTAAGGATGTTGAATACTTTGTTTAGTGTTTCCTAGCCATTTGAATTTCTTATTTTGAGAACTTTCTGCTTAGTTCTGTAGCCTATTGTTTAATTGGATTGTTTGTTTTCTTAATGGTTATCTTTTTTAGCTTCTTTGTGTATTAGAGACATGAATTTTCTGTTAGGTGGATAACTGGCCAATATTTTCTCCCATTCTATGGGATGCCTTTTCACTCACTAAGCAATTTGCTTTGCTGTACAAGGCCTTTTTAGTTTCATGAGATACCATTGGTCAGTAGTTGGTCTTATATCATGTACTATCAGGATTCTGTTCAGGCAGTCCTTTACCTAAGCCTCTATGAAGTGTACGCACTAATTTTTCTTCCAGTAATTCTATAGTATCAGGTCTTCTGTAGAGATTTGTGATCCATTTGGAGCTGAATTTTGTCAGTCTGAGACATAAGGGTATAGCTTCATTCTTCTTCATGTTTCATAACCATTCATGGAGGATGGTAGGTTTTTTTTTTCAGAATATATTTTGGCATCTTTGTCAAAATTCAGGTAGCTGTATTTGAATCTGCATCCTCTGTTATGGTGCATTGATCTTTATGGTTGTTTTTGTTGTAGAACCATCATGTATTTATTACGATGGCTTTATAGTGTAACTTGAAATTGGATGTGGTGATACCTCTTGTAGTATTATTTTAGTTCAGGATTCCTTTGTCTCTTCTTACTTTTTTTGTACTTCCATATTGATACACTTTAGTAACTAAGAGACTACTCTACTAGCTATATGTAATTATGTATTAGCTATATAATTACAGTGTTTGTCAAAATGAACAGTGAAAAGAAGTATAGAAAACAGTTGATTACTAATCGTGTATTGAAAGCAATAAAGGTTCCATGACACCAAATAAACCAGTTGTATTGTTTCCCCAAGATGAACAGACACTTCCAGCTTCTTCAGTGTTAATCAGAATATAAATAAAAAGTGCATGCTGTTTTTTGATGGCAAGCCCAAGCCTTGCAGGTTGAGGAAGGAAGCTGCTTCACACATGGAGATGGGAGTATTCTGGGATGTGGGTCTGGACTGGACAGACTCTCTCAGCTTGCACCTGCTCCTGCTGGTCAGATCCTGGCCTCCTGCCCATGTGTCCAAGTGGGCCCAAGAGCAATCTGTATGTGCAGACTGCCATCTGGGCTGGTCACATACCAACCAAGTGCAAGGCTGGGCCTTGCACTCTGCAATGGCCCATAGCCATTCCCTTAGTGACCGTGTGAGCAACGGTACATGCCATGGAATGATTCACAGACAGGCTAGCCACAGTGGCTGTATTGTGACAATGCAGCGGACTGTGGTTTGTTATTCACCATCTCTCCTGCTTCTCCTGAGGAATAGCTAAACTGATGGCAGTTAGGTCCTCACTGTAATAGGTGTGGTTTCTGTTCTTTTTGTTTAGATATGCCTGCCTTACATTTTCTAAGTACTGTTTGTTTGTTTGATTGTTTGTTTAATGTACAGGGTTTCAACTAAAACCAATCATCAAGGGGATCCCTTTAGTAGTCTGAGAAGCAAGTCCCTTCTCAGTACTGGGTCAGTTGATTTTATTTTTATAATAATAATTGTAAGAGTTAATCAATATTGCATAGGAGTCCCAGAAACTGCCTCAGTGGAAGTGGAAACTATTTACATTAAAAAAATAACAATAAAAACTGGCTCCAGGCTGTGTCTGTACGTGTAAAGAACATTGCAATGCACACTGTGACCTGCCCATGGAGACAGCTTCTGGCACTCAGGACCACAGATTGCATGTCACCACCAGAAAGAAAAACAGAGAAGGGAAACTGATGTGGAGGGAGGAGTCTGGTTTCCTTCAGATTCTGGAGCTGATAGGACAGCCAATCTAGTACTTTGTAGAGCCACTGCTACTGATGGCACAGGGGCCTGCAAACGCTACCTCCTGTGGTGCAAAGAGTGCAGCCACAGCCTCTCTGTGATTTCAGTTGCTTTCATGGCATTGGTGAGGTCCTGTGCTGAGACACACCAGGAGAATAGCATTACAGAGTTCATCCTCAGCTGGCTTCCTCATCAGCTTTTCACCAGTTTTGTTCACACAGTCTCTATCACTGCTGTTCACTTTGTAGATCAGGCTTTGGGTGTTTCTGGAAGTTAGGGCAATCCCAGTGGCTGGATCTTGTCCACAACCACATGGTGAATCTGATATTCTTTTATCTGGCAGTCATCATGTTGAGATCAAAGTTTGGCATGGCAGTCCCAGTTTCCGTAGCTTCAGTTTGCACAGAATTACTGTCTTCTCTGCAGCAGTCAGGCCCACTATAAGCCTGGTCATCTATAACAACAACAATAGAAAATTACTTGAAGAGGTGTGGAAAAATATTTCCCATGAATGTGGACAAGTAGAAACAATACTGGCCAGAGGCCTTAGTGGTGGCTGTTCCCAGCAGGTGTTGGTCTTCTATATTAGTTCTAAGACAGAAGTTTTTGTCTGCAAAGAGTAGCCTTGGAATTTTGATTTTTGGAAGTACATTGAATCTGTACATTAGTTTCAGTAGGATGGCCATCTTCACAATGTTGATCCTTCTCATCCATGACTGTCAGAGGTCTTTCTATTTTCTCCCTTTTAAGCCTATATTAAACGTTCTTTTTCTCTGCTCCTTTTGAGGCCAGGTAAGCTCCTACCTAAATGTCCTCTCATAGGTAACAGCTACAAACTCTTGGAACAGTACAAGAAAGCTCCTAAAGCTATCCAAGAATTAACATTAAAATATCTGAGAGGCAAGGTAACCCTTGTAAAAAGCAAAGGCCCCATGTGGTTTTCTGTAACTCTTCATTTTGTCCATTTCTATCCTTTCAGCACGTCCCCCAGAGGTTCATGTCCTTAATGCTCTGTCCACAGTGCACTGATGTGGAATGTGGTGAAACCTTTCCGAGTTGGAGCCTACTGGGAAGCAATTAAGTCTTTAGGGGATCTGTCCTTTGGAGGAATGAGTGTAGTTCCCTAAGGGACCTGATTAGTTTTCATGCAATTCCCACCTACTCCTTAGCTTCTTATTTTACCATGGGATTTCTCTCACACATGTTCTACTATGATGTAATCTGTCATTATGATCTTATCAAAGAAAAGTATTGATGAAACTATTTAATATTGGACTTTCTCTCTTTATAACTATGTTGTAATAAATATGTTTTCTTTATAAATTAATCAGCTATAAATATTTCGTTAGGGCCATTGAGAATGAACTAATATATTCTAATAGGTTTTAGCCTTGGGGTTGGTATCAAGTAGAGCAAGTCACAGCAGGCCACAGTTTAATAGCAAAAAAATCTAAAGTCTTTCAGGACTAAACTCCAGAGGACACAGTTAAGAGCAGGGGATCCCAGAAAGAAAAGACAGAAAGGAGAAGTTTAAATTGCATGTATAAACTTCACCTCTACCTTTGAATGTAAGGGAAAAGAACTTATAAGCCAGACACAAAGGAGAGTTGAGAACACACAGCTGAATTAAGATTTGAATTGCCCTCCTGAAAAGACTGCTTCTGACGGTTAACTGAAACTAAATCTACTCTCGATAAAAACAAAGCTATTAAATTTCTAAGAAGGATGAAAAATGCAGACTCTGTGCAATATAATGTGAAAATCATGCAGGAAACAATCTAAATCTATTGACTTAAAGAGTTATAAGAGAAGATGGAGACTGACTCCAAGAAAACTGAACCAGATATTACCAGGCATTGACAAGTAGTTGAGGTCATGACTTTATAGTCTCAATAAAGGAAAATACGCTCATAGTAAATGAAAATGAAAATTCAAACATGAAAACTCTAGAATAGAAAAATACATTATTAGAAATTTCAAAATCAGTAGCTGAAGAGATGATTCAAGGGTAAAGAGGGTGTGAGTTCAAGTCCTAGGAACTACATGGAGACTCACAACTGTTTGTAACTTCAGACAGAATTTAATAGATTCATGTGACATCTGAGGGTACCATGCATTCACATGGTACACAGACAAACATGCAGGCAAAACACTTGTACACATTAAATTTTTTAAAGTTTAAATTTGAGATAACATGTGCTGCAGAATGAAAACTCCATGTTTAGATGCAACTTTTTCCCCAAATACTGATAGATTCAATATAATTGCAATCAAAATTTAGGACACTTTAAAAATTTTTCCAGAAACTGGTATCCATATCCTAAAATTTGTACAGAGAGACAGAATGTTTAGAAAAACAGAATAATCATTTTGAGAAGAAGCATGGTACAAGACTTATTACATAGCTATCATGATCAGGACAATATAGTCTTAGAGTAGACATATAGTCAATAATGCATGAATATATGGTCAATTCATTTTCAATATGCTGCCAGAATAATTTAATGAGAGGGAAGGAAGGAGTCATTCTTTCAATAACCAGTTGTGAAAAAACTAGATATTTGTATGGAAAATTAACTTTTGCTCCTACTTGTCAACATAAACAAAATTGGCTCAAAGAGACCATAGACATAAGCATACAAGAATAGATTAATCAAGAAAAACAAGACTATATATTTGTAGAACGGTTTGTGCATACAGTTCCTGGTAGTTTTAATTTGAATGGTCCCAAAATAGAAGCTGAGGTGGCTTGGTGAGATTGCTGAGTGGACAAAGACGTTTGCTGCCAAGCCTGAAGACCTTGCTTCTTTCTCTGGAAACCACCTGGTGGCAAAGAGAGCTATCTATTGAGAAATATCTGACCTCCACATGCACACAGTGGCAAGTCAATGTTTTGGCACACAGTGGCAAGTCCATGTTTCGGCACACATGCACTCCCTGACATTCACAAAATGAATAAATATAACCTTAAAAAGGAAAGTTAGAGTGTCTGTGATTAGGACTGTGGCTAAGTAACTTGTGGCATTTTAGTATGAAATAATGAAGTAGAATAGTGCCCAGATAGTCTATGGCTAACACACGAAACAACACGTAAGAGTTTCAAAGCTATTGGTTGAATTGAAATTTGAAGATAAAAAATGTAATGGGAAAAACATATGATTTTATCTCTCTGGAAAACCTGATCTGTGGTAGAAAAACCTGGACTTTTTGGTAGAGAATATCTGTGTATCTGGATGGATCCACAGACAACACCATCTGTCTGACAACCACCTATGCAACACTGGCCAGTAAATGACCTAGGCTTAGGAGCAGAAGAGAAGTTTCCTTATGACTTTACTGGGAGTGAACTGTCTATCACAATACAGAAGCCACACAGTAAACATGCTCTGATTAAATGATTAAATATGGTTTATGTTTATATTTATAGTTCTTGAAGGAAAAGAAGATAACATGTACACTGATAGGGAAAGTTTTAAATGATCTAATTATAATAAAGAATAATCTTTTTCTCTCATATTGTCTTTTAAGGAGGTCAACATTTCAGTGGAAAAAAATCATTAGGAGAAAAGTGAGCCCCGGTATAGGAGAATACTTAGAAAAAGGGAATTCCTTGTGGTTTGGGTTAATTTTAATTTCTAGGCTTGGAAGAAGTATCCTTTATTCAATTGATTTATATTTCAGAATCCAAAAATGACATCCAGATATGATTATAGGACCAACAATTTAACATTATATAAAGAGATTATGAAAATGGCACGTAGGTACCAAGGGGAAGACAGTGAATGTTTTAAATTTCAAAACAAGACAAAATATAATCAAGAAGATTTGGGCACAGGGGTCCCGCTCAAACTAAGGTACCAGCCAAGGACAATACAGGCGGTAAACCTTAAACCCCTACCCAGATCTAGACAATGGACAGGACACTCTCCACAGTAGAGTGGAGAGTGGGATATTACTTTCTCACATACTCTGGTGCCTCACCTTTGACCATGTCCCCTGGAGGGGGAGACCTGTTGGCACTCAGAGGAAGGACAGCAGGTTACCAAGAAGAGACTTGATACCCTATGAACATATACAGGGGGAGGTAATCCTCCTCAGGAACAGTCATAGGGGAGGGGAATAAGGGGAAAATGGGAGGGAGGGAAGAATGGGAGGATACAAGGGATGGGATAACGATTGAGATGTAACAAGAATAAATTAATAAAGGAGAAAAAAAAGGAAAAAAAGAAGTTTATGTTAGGCAGGGTTCTCTAAAGTAATAAAACTGATTGTGTGCGTGTGTGTGTGTGTGTGTGTGTGTGTGTGTGTGTGTGTGTGTATAAAAGGGGAGTTTATTAGACTGCTATACCACTGGTTTATAAGCTTCAGTCTGGGTAAGCCAACAATGGCTGCTTTATGCTGGAAAGAGAACCCAGCACTTGTTCTGTCTACGAGGCAGGATGTTTCAGCAGTACCAACGTGACACCGGAGTTCTAGAGGGTTCCAGGGATCTGTTGATTTCCAGTCTATGTTGGAATCCTGAAGACGTCCGTTCTAATACAAGTAAACTAATTCTACAGCAATAGGTTAGATCAACTAGCCAGCAAGAGTGCGAGTAAGCAGGCAAAAAAAATCCTTTCCCCATGTCTTTTTATCTTGAATTGTAATATTGAACTAACATTTATATAGTGCTTGTGAGCCAACCAAGCATTGTTTTACGCATTCTGCATTGATATCTATTCTAATCCTCATAGAAACCCTTTGGAAATGTGTTGCTTCCATCAGTATGTTCTTTTTATTATAATTTATTCATATTACATCCCAATCATTATCACCTCCCTCCTCCTTCTGCCCAATTTCCCTCCCCTAGACCTCCTCCCCCATTGTATGACCACAGCCTATTAGGTCTCATCTGGATAGCCTGTATCTCCTTCCTCTGAGTGACCTAAGGGCCTCCTCACCAAGGGAAGCTGATCAAATAGATTCTTTTAGAGAAGACAAAAAAAAAGAAAGAAAGAAAGAAAGAAAGAAAGAAAGAAAGAAAGAAAGAAAAGAAAAGAAACTTGTGTGGGATGACATAGCTGAAAGTGACAGACATTAGTATTGAAATCCACCTGGGCATGGTGGCACATGCCTTTAAGTCCAGCACTCAGGAAACAGGCAGGTGGATTGTTGTGAGTTCAAGGCCAGCCTGGTCTACAAAGTGAGTCCAAGACAGCTAAGACTACACAGAGAAACTCTGTCTAAAGAAAAGAAAACAAAACAAAACAAAAACAAAAACCAACCAACCAAACAACCAAACAAAGAACAGACAAAAAAAGCAACCAACCAACCAACCAAACAAACAAACAACAACAACAAAAAAACCAATGAAATCCAGATACACTGACTTCAGAAACTGTGATGCCAATTAGTATTGCAGTAGTGGCACATATCTGTCAGCTGTATGTGGTAATCACCAGCAGGATTGTTTAAAATGGATTTCTAATCTCCATTACCATATTTTCTTATTCTACAGGTCTGGGGTAGGTCTTGAGAACATGTAACTATAACAAGTTCTCAAGAGGTGTTGTTATGGTTGGTCCTGGGAACCCACCTAGAACTATGGGGCAATGCCACGCACACTAAAAGCAATAGTTCACCTTGAAACTACCCATTTACTATTATGTAAATGTACCCATTTAAACATATCCATATTGTTTGCAAGTTTAAGTCAGATGAAGGTGGAAAAGAAAAGATGGCATGTCTCTCTTGGCTAAAAATATCAAAGAATATAATTGACACAAGCTAGAAATGGTATGTAACGATAGTCTCAAAGGACTCCTTTTGTAAAGGTAAATATGAATATTTACATTTTAAAAATCTAAAGTATATTCAGTTAGCTGAGTGTAGTTGCACATATATGGAATCCAATGGCTTGGAGGCTGAGGCAGGAAGATGAGGAGCCTTGGTTATGTAACAAGTTCAAGGCCATCCCAAGTTACATCCAGACTTTTCTAATTAAAAAAGAAAAGACAATGAAATAAAAGGGATCAAGTTTTGTGTGTTGAATACCAGCTGCTCAGATTTCATGTCTATACAGAGCCACTGAATGTGACTTGAATTGAAAACGGCATCATAGAAAATGTAATTACTTAAGACGAAGTCATTTCAGATTAAAACAGGCCATGATTCAATGACTAGTGTCTTTTTAATGAGAGAGGACACAGAAGTACATAACAGATATCAGGAGGAGAAAGAAAGCTTTCTCCCAGAGTCAGGAGATACCTAAAGCTCGTCTTCCAGCCTTTGGTGTGATGACAGATCACATATCTTTGTTTTAAGTCAGTCAGCTTGAAAGACTTTGTTCTGGTAGCCCTGGGAAGTTATTGCATGTGCTGTTGAAGAAATAGAATATTACCAAAGCATCAGATTTTCCAGAGGAAACCCAGGATCCTTACCATGCCCACAAGACAGGTAGTCACCATCGACCCACTGAATAAAATTAAATTAATGAATTAAAAAATTAAAAAAAAATCAGTTTCATCAAAAGTTCTCCCACTAACCCTCTGCCCTGGGTACTTTTTTTTTTTTTTTTTGCATCTCTATGGAATACATTAGGATTGGAGTTTACATAGTATTCATCAGCTTCTCATGCTTAAAAAAATACTTTAGCTCTTCAGACTCTTGCCAACTGGATCCAGTGGAAATCATCTCCTTCATTATACGCAACAAGATTGACTTTATTTTGTCTTCCATGGTCACTCGAGTTGTTTCTGTAAAATATATTTTCAATTTTCTTTTGATGAAATATATTTACTTTATTTTTATGCATGAGAGTGGTCTTTTAAGAGTGTATGTCTATGTACCACATGCATGCCTGCTGCTAGCTGAGACCAGAAGAGGGTGTTAGATCTTCTATAACTGGAGTTTTATGTGGTTGTGAATCACTGTGTGGGTATGAAGAGCCGAACCTGGGTCCTTTGCAAGAGCAGCTAATGCTTCTAACCTCTGAGCCTTTTTTATTTTTCCTCATTTCTTTTTTCTTTTTATCTTAAAGATTCTTTACTGAGCCTGAATTTTAGCGCTTTATTAGTCATAATAAGCTTTCAAATTTCTCCTCTAAGTTATGTCTTGTTAGCTTTGTGGTTCAAAATGACCAGAAGTGTTAAGTTTTGCTGTAATTAAATTAATTTCCTTCTCATGGCTTCACCTTTTGTTTCTAATTAAGAGATATCCCCCCCCATACAAATACTATGGAGTCATTCTGCAAATCAACTACCAAAGTACAGTACTGGCATTCAATTTTGTCTTTGAGTAAACCAGGAATCTACATTTGACCTATGAGATAAAGTCTGTATTGTACCTCATTTCTTGAATATGTACATTCATTTTTCTCTATATAAACAATTGTCTAAATATTTATTAAAATTATACTGTTTTAGATTTTCACTAATCTTTCATATTAGGTCCACCCTAAGTCAAGTTTCTATATGTGTGGTAATTGGCTTCTGGGCTTTGTGCTCCATTTCATTGGTTTTCTTGTCTACATCAGCATTGAAACCACATCAGCTTTGCTTTAGAGAGCTAGAGGGCTCTACTAAGATAAGTTCTCCAGATGGGTTATCTTTTAAAATATCTGGGTCAGCCTGGTTTTTTGTTTTTAATTTCACATAAATTTTGAGTCCATTTTTCAAGTCTTATGTCCATATAAACATACAAAATTACCCCCGAGAAACTCTGTTACCTTTTTTTTTTGTCAACTTATACAGAGGCATTGAATGGTGATACAATGTGAACTTAATAAAGCTACTCAATAAGAATTAGTGATAAATATGAAAATGTCACGATATCTAAACAATGTCCGTATAAATTCTATGGAAATTTAATAGTATCTATTAATTCAGGAGTTCCAGTCTTTGAGAAATTATGACTCAGAGTTTAAAGTCACAGGAGGCCATGTTGGGGACCTGCTGATGAGGAGTTAATGCTCCAAAGTATCCTAAGAAAATAAAAGTTTGCAAAACTTGTGGCTACACCTTTGCACTCTTCTAGATTCTCCAGACACAAAAACATGACACCAAGTGTGAAGCAAGCTGGAAAGTTAGAGGCAACTGGAAAAGTTAAAGGGAGACAGTATTACAGCAGCACACTACAGGAAAACACAGTGCACATTTGGATGTGTTGCTTAGTTGTTTGCTTGTTTTAAATAAGCTTGCAACACAGGGGATGTTTCTTTATAATATAAAATGCAGATGCCAAAACAGGAAAGTGATAAATTCAACTATATGGAGAATTAAATTCTTGTCAAATAAAAGCCATCACAAGCAATTTCAAAAATCAGATGATAAATTGGAACTCTTGAAGTCCATATTACAGAGGCAGAATTAATTCCTTAACATATATAATAGATAAAAATCTCCTACAAACCAATAAGAAAAGAACCAATAATCCAATATAAAAACACAATGATGTGAACAGGCATATCGCAGAGAAGGAAAATGAATTATTTCTAAAACATATGAAAAGATGAGCAATCTAGATAATACAGAGTGGCGATTTCTACCGAAAAAGGGAGAAAGACACTCTCGTTTCTGTAATTCTACATCATCCCTGGGACCTCTGGAGGGCTCTTCGGTATATCTAGAAGAGAGATGGTCCCCATACAGGTGCTTGCCTCCTCTAGTTTCTTTTGCCTTTGATGGTAGCTTGTGAAAGACCTCATCCACCAGCATGGGGTTTCATCACAGGGTTAACACAAGACCTGTGGCTCATATCAGCAGCATTTGTAAGCAAAGGCAATTATTGAGCTTCTATTCTATGGCAATACAGAAAAAAGCCTTCCTTTACTCTGGAACAGGTAATGCTTCCTGGACTGGAAAATGTCATTGTAAAATCTTCCTTTGCAATTTTGGTAGGACTGGTGCAGGATTTTGAAAGATTTGTAGATGCATCATAGAGATTTTTTCTGCCCATTTTTAAGAGAATGATTCTTTTGCTGTTGTTGAAATTTTAGTCACCGTCCTGATATTTTCCAAAGTTTCTATGTGTTTTCTTAGGGAAGCTGTCAGGTTTCTTTCTGATGGTGTGGAAGGAAACAGTCAACATGGATTAAGCTGAACATTCCTGAAAATTGAAAACCACACGTCTCAAAGAGGTTTAGATCATCAACCTTGGGAGTTTTCTTTTTCTTCAAAGATCAGAATTAGAGTGAGCTCATCAAAACTAAATTACAATGGAAAAGACTACTCCTAGGAAGAAAGACTGACACTCAGAGATCAGGACCCATATACAGCAGCTGTTGTTCCTGGCTAGCTGTGTAGAGATTCGCTTGTGCTATAGGATCTTCTAAAGGCCATCTCCATCAGCAGGTCCTCTGCTGTTCTCACAGCCTGTGAGGAATTCTCTCTATGATTCTGCAGTAGGATTTGCTTCCTGACTGTTTCTTTGAGTTTATTCAATGTCTTCTTTTGGAGCTATCATACAGTACATGTTTCGCATTTTTCAAAGAATGTTTCTCTTACCCATATTCTCAGCCAATCAATGGCTCTTACCAGGGGGAACTAATGTTATCTGTTTAATATGCATATGTAGAAATAAAGAACTGAAACACTGTGCACATAGGTATAAAACCCTACACTTGCCTATTATACAAGTTGTAGAACATGCTGTAATATGCTCTTACTAAACACTAGTCCTTGGCTGTACCTGAAGAACTTCCTCATTCTTTTCACCTGCGTAATTTTATTTCATAGGCACACATCATAATGTAGATCATTCCCTATTTATAGACATTTGTCTTATTTCCAGTTATTTGTTATTTCAAACAATGTCAAACATGATGAACATTCTACCTAAAAATAGTTAAACATACATACAACTGTATCTGGAAACCAAATCCCCAAAATGAAAATGAATCTGTGGTAATACTCCAGGCTTCAAGATTTCTTTGGGTTCCTATGTTATTCATCTACAACAAACTGACCCCCAATACTTCAGTTTAAGAGTAGCTTCAGATGAGGGTCAAAAGAGGAAGAAGAGCTATTGGGGGCAGGAGAGATTTAACATGGCTGTTACTGTCATAATCGTGACCTCATTTGGTTGATCTCTAGGCTTGGCAGATGTTCAAAGCTGACTCATTATCTCTTGGAAAGCTTCCAGTATGCTTCCCAAATATTTCTCCACTGGGAAACTCCAGCCATAATTCCTGGGGCTGGGGCAATAGTTCTCTTCTAGAGGTCAGCTTATAATTTTTCTAAAGACTCCAGGCATCAGATGTCATCTCCTCTCTTGGCATCCCTCTTCACTGGGAAGCTCTCTTGAGTTTAATCTATATTGGATCCCAACCAAATCCTACAGGTGACTCTTGGAACTCTACACCAAAGCAACAACTATTACTCCTGACATTTGAGCTTTGCTGGAAATGAAGATGCTATTGGCACATGTATCACAGGGATTTCCAGGAACAAAGATCACATTCTCCGAATAACTTTCTCTATCTCTGCTTAAATTAGGCTTGAAGTAGAAGAAAGAGATGATGTAAGAATACCTTGCTGGCCTCCCTCCTGAGTGTGAATGTGTATGTTTGAGTTAACTGGATAATGAATCTAAAGTATTCCAATAATTCTCTCTAAAGATATTCCCTGTAAAATATCTTCTTGGTTGGCTTCTCTAGTCTTTTAAATATCCTTGAGGTTACTACTATGATAAGATTTTTCAAAAACAAGTTTCCAGAGTAATACTTTTGTTAGCTGTGCATATACACTACATCTTCTCATTTTACAGTGCTGATATAACTGATAAACAATAACCTATTGTTTTGTATTTATTCTTTGTAAACTTAGTTGAACCAGAGACAGGGAAATTCCATTTTAACATCTTATTTTTTTCTAGCTTCTTTTTCAGTAGCTGTGATAAAATACCAGACACAAGAAACTTAGGGAAGAAAGAGAGTCATTCCCTTTATAACCTATGGTACAGTCCTTCCCAGCAAGTAAGGCACCGTGAAGGGAACTTGAAGTAGCTGGTCACATCACATCCACAATCAAGAGCAGAGAGAAATAAGTCCATGCAAACTACCTTCTTGCATTCTGCATATCTCTCCTGTTATACACTGCCAAACTCCTTGCCTAGGAAAAGGTGATACCCACTGTAGGGTGAATCTTTGCACACCAATTCATTTATTAAAAAAAATTCCCTACTGATATGTTCACATCCCCATTAAGACTCTCAAGGTTGAGTCAACTTGCCAATTAAAGCTAACCTTCTCTTTATTGTGGATGTCTTTCTATGCAGGGTAAATGATTGTTGTAGGAGATAGAAAGTTTAAACAGACATAATTGTTCCATACTTTTCAAATATTAAGCTATTTCTGCTTTTATGATAATATTTTCTTCAGGCAGAACAAGAAGTTAAAGTGGGACAATTCAAATACTAAATCTTGAGTCCTCTTCAGTTTAAGACCTGAAATTTTCCTTCCACAGTTGAAAATAAGCTTATCCGCTACTGTTTTCATTCCAAATCTTGGAGTTTCTGAGCCCTCAATTAAGTCTAGCCAACCTAATTATCTTAGCTAACTACTTCTTTCTCATTCAGCTTATAGTTCATTCATCCTTCCTGGGATATGAGTCATTACGATACAGCTATAGAGACAATATACTTCTCTGTCTGGAACTCATTTTAATGTTTTTAAAAGATTGAATTATCACAGTTTATCTGACTGTCACATAAACAGAAAGAAAGAATTTAATGTGATCCCAATAAAAAATCTTTTTACTCTACCTCTGTTTTGATGGCCCTGCATTAACATTCTCAGCACATAGCTTTCCCTTTGGGATGCCTCTGGCTCTCGTGGTACTGGAGTGACTTTCCGGAAACTTTCTCTTCCCTCAGTTTCTGTAGCTGGTTTGATTTATTCTTGTTGACCATTCCTAAGGTGCAGTTTTCTAGGTATTTGTCATGATGGGTATCCTAGTTTCTTCTTTCTTTCCCTTAGAAGTATATATATACTAAGCCATAGGATAATGAGCATCTATATACAGCTGATGGCCTTGGTGCCAACTTTCTTTATTTGCTTACATCTACATGTATGTTTGCCTTTGTTGTAGGCTTTTTCACATTAAAGTGTAATGTGTTGCTTGGCAGAATTTATTGCTAGAGTTATAGATTCTTACTTACATAATTCAACATCAAACCTTTAATTGATATCCCAAAATAATTACAAATATGAAAGAAAAAAATTGTTTTTATTAGGGCTGCTACATAATATTTGTGAGTCTGGATAGTCCCTTAGACCTGGACAAAACAAATGGCACCATCATTTGCTATCAACTTGTCTTTATGAAAATATTTTTCATTTTTGTTCAACAAGGACCCCTTTGATTCCTTCAAAGACCAAAGACCATATCTACCTCATTAAGTGTCATTTCATCTTGAGTATCTTGAATATTCTAGCTGTGTAATAGTTCCCACTTGCAGCTGTTATTTCACTTCCAACATACAAGTCTTGATTACCTTTGGGTTGGACCTTGCACTAATTTTTAATACTTTTCTTGCTGCAGAGAATGTGTGGATTTTGGAGCCATAAAGATCTAGGTTCAATTCTCGAGCAATCCAATTGATAAAGAGCACCTTCCTTATACTTTTTAAACTTTATCTTTCTGTATTTAGTTAGAGCTATAACCACTGGTTAATTCCAACTCTACATGGAAACTCCTTGAAGGAAGTACTGTCAACTTAGAATCAAAAGGACTTCAGATGAATCAAAGCCTCCAGAAATAGGACATTTTTGTTTTCTGATTCAATCATAGGTTCTTATGCAGAGGGTTATCAATGTTGTTTTCTGAATAAGTGAATAAATGAATACACTAATATCTATCGCATAGAGATAAAGTAAGAAATAAGCAAAATGTGATAAAACTATATCAAATAGCTTTCCAAATATATATGGAGGTATTTATGTAGAAGTTAATAAGGACCTTTAAGAGAAAGCATCAGATGAACAGGTGGCACTGTGTTTTGACTTCTCACTTATCCTGGCTACCACAAACACTGGGACAGAACCTCAAGTAGCAGTTGATGCTATCTTGATACATACGCACTTTTATTGCTTAAAGAAACTGAGTTAATTGGTAATAGAGAGATGAAACAGAGCCCTATGTTACAGAGCCTCAAACACATGGCATTGCCTTAGAAGGGGTTGGATGCTGGGCAGAGATGTCAAGGCAATCAAGGATGCTCAGTAGTGCTCAAAAAGACAATGAGAAGATTGACAAAGGATGCTGGAAGAATGGCACCCAGTGTCTTATTGTGAGGGAGATTTGCCAGTGGTGTATTCTGCATGGACACCAAGCATAGAAAAATAAAACCAGTGAATTTGGCAAAAGTTTCTAGGCAGAATGTTGAACATGTCAGTTGGCATCTTTTAACTGCTGATAATAAAGTGATGAAAAAGAGGGCTCTGAAGAAGCAATTTGGATTTCAATCAGAATGCAGAGGGGAAAATTTCCAATCTAAAAGTTTCAAAGCTGGAAAATAAAACATTTTCTCAGTCCAAGCCCCTCCAGATGGCGAACACTGGCAAAGTAAGAAATAGTTTTAAGGGAAGATCAAACCCAGGGTGACGCCAGTGCACTACAGTTTCAGATCAAGGTCAAGAAAGGATGTGCCTGTGAGATACTTTGTTAAGGCCTTGTAAAGATAAAAGCCCGCACCTCTCAGACTCTCTCATCTAGAAATTTTAAAAGGCTTCTAAAACTTATGGAGTATTTTTTATAGACCCCCCTTCAGGTAGAAAGCAGAAGTTGCAAAATTTTAAGGATATACTCTAGAGTTCTCAAGCCTTCGTCTTAAGGCTGAAGGTCACTTTTTTATTTTGAATTTTTTTAAACAATGACCATTGCTTGACTCCTGTAAGTGTGGCCTTTGTGCATGGGTGCTAACCCCCACAAGAGAATGCATCTAACTAACAATGACGATAACCCAAGTAAGAGTCATAGGAATCTTCCCAGATGCTTCCAGAAGCATCTTCAGAGGAAGAACCACAAACCCCGAGTTTTAAGTGAATCAATGTGTCTGAGTCCTAACACTGTGTGGAAACAGGATGAGAAAAATGTCTTCACCACAAGCAATGGGCTTCCAGGTAGCAAAGATGGACACCAATTAATGTATATACCTTTTCTGACACAGGATCAGGGTGCATGGCTAGATATCTGAATTTTTCTAAACAAGTGATGGGTAATAAACTTCCTCCTTTCTAGCAGGGATGCATAGTATAGTTATTTTAGCTTCACCCCTCCTCTCAGAGTGTTTGGTCAGCTTAAGTATGGAATAGTTAGTTCATAGACCTCTGTACCCAGGAAGGCTCCTCAACTGAGTCTAAATCACATAAACATTAAACTAGGTCTTAGTCTGAATTTGGTTTTAATATAAGATGTGATTTGAGATATAGGGGTAGGAGAATTCTTTTTCATGTGGCAAGAAAATGATATTTTCCATCTTGAAAGTACAAAGATTATGTTTGTAAAGGTGATTCAAATAGTTTCTTCCATCTCGCCTTCTTTTTTGAAATATGAACTTATCACTTTTATCCCCATCAATACATAGGGTAAGTATTGCCACGTCTTAGAATTGATATTGGCTTTAGTGACCTGTTTTGAACAGAGTGAAGGAAAATGTTGAGCTGTATGATTTTTAAGCTTGTCCTTGAAAAGCTCCATAACCTCTCCCTTTGTGACCAGGAACAGTCTTTAGGTCCTTGTGGCCATGTTGTGAGGAATCACATGCTGCTCCAGGGAGAGGACCCAGTGGATGGATACTGAGAAGTGGGGTTGGGCACTCCGGCTGAGCTCCAAGCTAGAGCCAGTGCCAACTGTCAAACTATGTGTTGTGCCAGATGTCTGTAACCCTAGCACTCAAGGAGGCAGAGGCAGGTGGATCACTGTGAGTTTGAAGCCAGCCTGGTCTTACAAAGAAAGTCCAGGACAGACAAGGCTATATAGAGAAACCCTGACTCACCAAAACAAAACAACACAACAGTAAAACAAAACAAAACAAAACATCCCAAAGAATATTAACCAGAATCCAGTGGAATGGTTAGGGCATTAAGTTGAGTTTATGGTGTTGGTTGGAAATCTTTCAATATATTTCTATGCCTAGTGGCAACCAGATCTTTTGGCATGTGAAAATTACAACAACTATAGTACTGTTAGTAGCCTAATAGTAATGGTTTATTAAAGATTTGCCAAATGAAAATAAATTTTAATGTATAAACTTAGGACTTTTTAAGTCTTAGTTACTTTTTTATTTTGTTTTTGCTTTATGTTGTTTTGTTTCATTGTTTTTTTTTTTTTTTTTTTATACTGGGAAAGTGACTTTCATTGTGTTATCTTTCATTGTGAAGCTGAGCTATCCTCCTGCCTCAGCCTTCCAAGTAGATGAGGCAACCATTCCTGGATAATGTTCTTTTTAAATTCAGAAATATAAATTATTATGCTTAATATTTACCTAGAGTTTTTCCCAATGTAATTTTGTAGGAATTCTCTAGGAAGGTTTCCAATCTACCCATCTTCCAAAATTTTTCTTTTATGTTACATTTTCTTTGCTTCAGTAATTCAATCTATTAATATGCACAATACTTTGTAGATTAAAAGGGACTATAAACTTTCATTACTTTGCATTGAATTTTAGTTATGAATGTATTTCTCTACAAAACTGTAAACTCCTTAATGATAGTGAAAGACAATTTATTTTATCATCCATGCTAAACTTATTTTCAACACAACATATTACTTTTTCATTTATTTCATCTCTCTATAATCTGAATCCAAAAGAAACCAAAATCTAATCTATAAAATTCAATTTTCATGCAATGAATAAAGTCCTTCAAACAGTTCCGTGTCCTCTCTGTAGCTTTGTCTTTGGCTTCTCAACTCCTCACACTAGGGATCTGCTGTGGTGGTAACTGGTAAACTAGTAAACAAAAAGTATAATAGAAGCTAGTTCAAAAGACTTGGACTAGTTGTAGGGGGACAGATTGCTATTATTACACTATGATAAAGGCAGATACAAACTTTTCAATAGTTATCCATCCTTTTACAACTATACAAAATATGGACTATATTTCCCAGCCTTTGTTGAAGCTAGCACTGGCAACATAAATAATCCTGTTAAATGAGATATAAGCAAAAAGGTCTAGGGCCTGAAAGAAGTTTTTGTGATTAATAGCACCACTGCCCTTCCAGAGGACTGGACTTTGGTTCTCTGCAGTCATATAGCAGTTCACAATTGTCCCCATGACTCCACAGGGTCTGACAACCTTTTCTGACCTCTTTAGACTTTCTGCTCGCTCTCTCTCTCTCTCTCTCTCTCTCTCTCTCTCTCTCTCTCCCTCTCTCTCTCTCTCTCTCTCTCTCATACACACACACACACACACACACACACACACACACACAGAGAGAGAGAGAGAGAGAGAGAGAGAGAGAGAGAGAGAGAGAGAGATTTTAAAAGTGCCATATGCAGCTTTTAAAAGTGTGTAAAATGAGTATTAATAAAGATAGAGATTTTCCCTTATTTGTGACTCACAGCCTAGAAAGCCTCTGTAGACCATAATAACAAACCTACGTGATGATGGTAGACAAATATCAAATATGTTATTAGGAGCATGCTACTATTGAGAGTGGGGATGCTACATAAACTTTTCAGGGTTTATGTTCTGGAAAAGTAAACTGAAAGGCTGTTTGTGTATCTTTTTCAGGCAAAACTAATATTTTTTTTAATAATTGTCTTTGTGAAAGAATTTCAAAGACACAACTCTACAAATATTTGGGTATTTAATGGCAAAAGGATCCATATTTCAGTTAAAGACTTTGGTTTTGGATATCTAGATCTACCTAACCCTTATCTATAGAGAAAAACAATCATTTTTATAAGTTATAATACTTGAATTCCCTTTCAGACTTTATTTTGCTTTCCAGTTTGTCTGGTTGAACCTGCCTTTGTGTGACTTTCTGACGATGGGATTACTTCTTTAATGCCAGTTTCAAGCCAGGAATCACTGAGATGTGACCTCCAATCCCAGAAGAAGTGATAGTGTTTCTTCCTGGAAAAGGATAGTGTGGGCTGATTACAAGCTGTTCTGCTCATTCTTTTATGCCCTCTTTCCATCCATCCATCTTATTTTCCAAGTCTATGCACAGTACTGAAATGATACATGAGTCTAACTAGAAAAACAAATAGCTCTCATGTTGGTAATATTTACAAAATTGTCTTAACTGGAACTTTTAGCTTCTATCTACATGCATGTAATGCAGGTGTGGCTGAATTCCTTGATGTCAACAATATAGACCAAAGGCCCTGTAGGAAACATACGAAACACCAGATGTAGGGAATTCCTGTCCTGAAAATATTCAGATTAGTTGGTGGGCATGGGATGCACCTCTAAGTGATTTCCAATTTGAGAGAAAATGAAATATGTAGAGCAAACGTAGCAAGAGAAACAGATATTTGCTGTTTATCTAGTTGAATAGTTGGAAATCATGAAATAAATTCTTGATCTAAGACAATAAATACATGGGTAGATATTTGAGGGGTCAAATCCTCCACCCTATTTTGTATTCCCACTAATGGTGTTCACAATTGTGCTGACCTTTTCTTTATGATGTTCTTCTTTATTAAACGCCCTCTAATTCCATTGAGCATCAATTGAAGACTTATCTTTTTCCACATAAGAGGTTCAAAGTCAACCAAGTGCTGAGGCATCAGAGTAGCTGGCGGTCACACTGGGTATAGGTAGAGAACAGTGAGATGAGGACGGACAAGTGGGCTGTCTGTGGTGAGCGCAGGGCTGCCTTATAAAATGATATTTTATTAATTCTTTTATAATTTTATACAATGTTTTCACCATATCAGCAGTCCCTTTCTCTCCTCCCAGATCCACCCATATATTCTGACACAGGTGACACTACTGACGCCAAGCATCTGTGGCTTGATATGCCATAGGCCCTAGGGAAGAAACTAGTACTATTATGGTGCTAAATGGACATAATTTTAAAAATATTCCTAGTGCCCTATTGCCATTACCAAAGTTTAGTGCATCTCTCAGCTGTCATCAGAGAAGCTTCCCACAGTAGATGGTTACTAATGCAGAGACCCACAACTGAGGGATGCAGCTGGGTGAGATTACAATGGAACTCTAATTTGGAAATTGTTGTGAGGCAGACATTATTTCTGTATTAGTTTTTCTACTGCTGCAATGAAATACCATGACCAAAAGGCAATTTGAGGAGGAAAGGCTTTATTTGGTTTATACCGTCACATCACTGTTCCTCATCAAAGATAGTTAGGACAGGACCTCAAACAGGGAAGGGGCCTGGAGGCAGGAGCTGATGCAGAAGCCATGGAGGGGTGCTGCTTACTGCCTTGTTCCTCATAGCTTGCTCAGCCTGCTTTCTCATGAAACCCAGGACCATCAGCCCAGGGATGACAGCACTCACAATGGGCTGAGTCCTCTTCCATCGGTAACTAATTAAGAAAACGCCTGTCTGTCAGATATATTGGGCCAGAAGGCTCAACATGATGCCTCAACATTATAGGGAATTTTGGGTGACTTTTCAGGCAGTAAACCATCACTGTCATCTTCTCATTTGGGAAGCTTCTAAACTGCACTCCCTGTATACTCAAGTAATTAATTTTATCCTTTCTCAAGTCTCTGATAGGGTTGAAGACCAGATAGTTTAGTTTTACAATTAACCTCAGCTGTTTAGGTGTTAAGGTGTTTCTAGGTCTGGATAGATGTTTTAAGTTAATACATGATGAGATATGACAGATTCAAGGGATAGGAGGTGGCGTCATAATCCACCTCTTCTGGCTGATTGTACTGTCCACTCCTCTGTCATCCTCCCTCTTCAAAATGGCTTCATAGTTGTACTTCCATATAACAAAAAGGCACCTGTGGGCAGTGTGTGTATATGTGGTGGGGGGTGGAACGGTGAGTGTGTGTGGAGGTGGGGGGTGGGGCGGTGTGTGTGTGTGGAGGTGGGGGGTGGGGCGGTGTGTGTGTGGAGGTGGGGGGTGGGGCGGTGTGTGTGTGTGGAGGTGGGGGGTGGGGCGGTGTGTGTGTGTGGAGGTGGGGGGTGGGGCGGTGTGTGTGTGTGGAGGTGGGGGGTGGAACGGTGTGTGTGGAGGTGGGGGATGGGGCGGTGTGTGTGTGTGGAGGTGGGGGGGTGGGGCGGTGTGTGTGTGTGGAGGTGGGGGGTGGAGCGGTGTGTGTGTGTGGAGGTGGGGGGTGGGGCGGTGTGTGTGTGTGTGGAGGTGGGGGCTGGGGCGGTGTGTGTGTGTGTGGAGGTGGGGGGTGGGGCGCTGTGTGTGTGTGGAGGTGGGAGGTGGGGCGGTGTGTGTGTGTGGAGGTGGGGGGTGGGACGGTGTGTGTGTGTGGAGGTGGGGGGTGGGGCGGTGTGTGTGTGTGGAGGTGGGAGGTGGGGCGGTGTGTGTGTGTGGAGGTGGGGGGTGGGGCGGTGTGTGTGTGTGGAGGTGGGAGGTGGGGCGGTGTGTGTGTGTGGAGGTGGGGGTGGAGCGGTGTGTGTGTGTGGAGGTGGGAGGTGGGGCGGTGTGTGTGTGTGGAGGTGGGGGGTGGGACGGTGTGTGTGTGTGGAGGTGGGGGGTGGGGCGGTGTGTGTGTGTGGAGGTGGGGGGTGGGGCGGTGTGTGTGTGTGGAGGTGGGAGGTGGGGCGGTGTGTGTGGAGGTGGGGGATGGGGCGGTGTGTGTGTGTGGAGGTGGGGGGTGGGACGGTGTGTGTGTGTGGAGGTGGGGGGTGGGGCGGTGTGTGTGTGTGGAGGTGGGGGGTGGGGCGGTGTGTGTGTGTGGAGGTGGGGGGTGGGGCGCTGTGTGTGTGTGGAGGTGGGAGGTGGGGCGGTGTGTGTGTGTGGAGGTGGGGGGTGGAGCGGTGTGTGTGTGTGGAGGTGGGGGTGGGGCGGTGTGTGTGTGTGGAGGTGGGAGGTGGGGCGGTGTGTGTGGAGGTGGGGGGTGGGGCGGTGTGTGTGTGTGGAGGTGGGGGATGGGGCGGTGTGTGTGTGTGGAGGTGGGGGGTGGGGCGGTGTGTGTGTGTGGAGGTGGGAGGTGGGGCGGTGTGTGTGTGTGGAGGTGGGAGGTGGGGCGGTGTGTGTGTGTGGAGGTGGGGGGTGGGGCGGTGTGTGTGTGTGGAGGTGGGAGGTGGGGCGGTGTGTGTGGAGGTGGGGGGTGGGGCGGTGTGTGTGTGTGGAGGTGGGGGATGGGGCGGTGTGTGTGTGTGGAGGTGGGAGGTGGGGCGGTGTGTGTGTGTGGAGGTGGGAGGTGGGGCGGTGTGTGTGTGTGGAGGTGGGGGGTGGGGCGGTGTGTGTGTGTGGAGGTGGGAGGTGGGGCGGTGTGTGTGGAGGTGGGGGGTGGGGCGGTGTGTGTGTGTGGAGGTGGGGGATGGGGCGGTGTGTGTGTGTGGAGGTGGGGGGTGGGGCGGTGTGTGTGTGTGGAGGTGGGGGGTGGGACGGTGTGTGTGTGTGGAGGTGGGAGGTGGGGCGGTGTGTGTGTGTGGAGGTGGGAGGTGGGGCGGTGTGTGTGTGTGGAGGTGGGAGGTGGGGCGGTGTGTGTGTGTGGAGGTGGGGGGTGGGGCGGTGTGTGTGGAGGTGGGGGGTGGGGCGGTGTGTGTGTGTGGAGGTGGGGGGTGGGACGGTGTGTGTGTGTGGAAGTGGGGGGTGGGGCGGTGTGTGTGTGTGGAGGTGGGGGGTGGGGCGGTGTGTGTGTGTGGAAGTGGGGGGTGGGGCGGTGTGTGTGTGGAGGTGGGGGTGGGGCGGTGTGTGTGGAGGTGGGGGGTGGGGCGGTGTGTGTGTG
Organism: Acomys minous; assembly: GCF_964271855.1. NCBI lineage: Eukaryota > Metazoa > Chordata > Mammalia > Rodentia > Muridae > Acomys > Acomys minous. Next base: position 27,974,587 of record NC_140489.1, read on the forward strand.
TGGAGGTGGGGGGTGGGACGGTGTGTGTGTGTGGAAGTGGGGGGTGGGGAGGTGTGTGTGTGTGGAGGTGGGGGGTGGGGCGGTGTGTGTGGAAGTGGGGGGTGGGGCGGTGTGTGTGTGTGGAGGTGGGAGGTGGGGCGGTGTGTGTGGAGGTGGGGGGTGGGGCGGGGTGTGTGTGTGTGTGTGGAGGTGGGGCGGTGTGTGTGTGTGGAGGTGGGGGGTGGGGCGGTGTGTGTGTGTGGAGGAGGGGGGTGGAGCAGCTGAATCTTGCCATGCCAAAGATGTGGGATTTCCAGGAGGAAGAGAATGTTTGTGGTGAGATACACACACCAGATGCAGGACTACAGACGTGTAATAAATGTCTATTGAACACTCTCCTGCCAATGTTTTCACATGACCCCTGTTGTTTGTGGTGGCTATCCTAATTATAGCCAAAAGTTGTAAGCAAGTGAAATTGCAAAGGCTGTGAGGATTTTTACCATAATGCATAGAAGAGACCCTGAAGTAAAATTAAACCTCTGTGTGCATGTTCATAATGGCATGACTTATTCGTAGTGTCATTGTAAATCTTCGAGTACTTCTTGACTTCCTAGTCAGAAAAGGACAAAGGAACGGGTGAGTGGTAGTCCAATAACAACAGCCGGAACACTGAATTGGCTAAAAGGCCAGGAGCTGCTCAATCCACAAGGCTGGATGCCTCATCAGTCCCAATCTTGTGTCAAAGGCCCGGAGGATTCCTTGAGAACCGCAGGGCTTCAGGCCTTGTGGAAATTTGGAAAAGCTGAGTTATGATGTCAGCAGACAATGGCCATAGCAGAGGGATGAAAAGGGTAAAGGCATGCATTCACCAGCAAAGGATGAAGGCAAGCAGGCAGAAAAACAGCAGCTTTCCCTGGACCTCCTTGGTGCTACTCTTTCTAGGGGTGAGAGGACCTGCCTCTCAATTTATTCTTTCATGGAAACATGCTTATAGACAAGTACAGCATTATGTCTCTTAAATGAAACCAGATCTAGTGAAATTTGCATTTAAGATTAGCACTCACATTTATAATCTCAAAAAGCCATACAGGAAAAACAAAACAAAACAAAAAAAACAAAGAAGTAAACTTCAGTACCTAATAAAATCTGCTTTGTTAGAGACTGCACAGAAGCTGTAGCTTATGACCCTGTATGCCAAATAGCAGAAAAAAGTTAAAATGCATTAAACAAACATGTGCCTTCTACCTCAACTGCAACATGGAGCAGGCAGTTTGAGGATGAAGAAACTGAAAGGCTTTAAGAAGAGATGGTTCTGAAAGGCAAGTGGGAATGCAATGGAGTTAGGTAATTATATTGAACAGCAGATTTTCTGTATTAGGATTAACAAAGACCCAAACCAGACTTTGCCTGCTTCATCATCTTATCTTTGCTGATCCTGATAGATTTTTTTTTTCTCCCAAGCACTTTAGTGTCTGCAGCATCATGGATTTTAGAGAAGCTATGGCCTGTCTTCCTCCTTATCATGCTGGGCCTCACACCACAGGGCATTTTATGTATTACTCAGGCCAGTGGCAGAAGGCAAGCCCGGATAATCTGAAGAATTGATTACCACTGAGAGAATGATTAGAGGGCATTTGCAAATTCATTAGATTAAAGACTATTGTTTTCATTTCTGTGGCTGATTTGGGCAGTTGCTCCTGTGTTTGCAAAATTCATCTCTAATTTACCAGGGTCATCTTTCAAATAGGATGCCACTCCACATATGGCATACAGTCCTTATAATAATGCATTCTCATCTCTCTCTCCCCCATCCTTTGTTATAGGGTTGTAAAACATTTTAGTTCTACATGTGATAAAGGCAACCTTTCATTATCTCTCTCTCTCTCTTTGTCTTTTTTCCTTCAAAAACCAATTAACTTATACAGAAAGTTGAAAGTCAGTTTCAAAAGCCTTGTTATTTGTCATATATATGATATTCCCAGCACTTTTTCTTTTTTTTCTGTTTAGATCCAAGTACCCACTGGGTATTATCTTTCCTTAGTGTGAAATCTCACAGGTAGCTGGCAATAAAATTCTCTCAGCTTTTGTTTATCTGAAAATGTCCATATGACACCTTCATGTTGAAACAGACTTTTGCTGGATCTAAAATGCCATCTATTTTGATAGTTCATATCTGTGGTCTGTCTACTCTAAAGTGATTATTTTCATTTGCCTTGCCTATTTTTGCTATATTTATAATAATCATTTTCTTACTTCTTCTGCATTTATACCCTGACTGCCTACATGGCACCAGAAATGCACATTTTATTTATCATAGTTTCTAGGAATTTATTTATGAGGTTCCTTGATCTGATGGTGAGGATGATGTTTTTTTTTTCCTGTTTATGTGTATACTGTTACAGTATATGTAGAGAGACGAGAACAAACATCCATTCATCCCAGATCAGGAACCAACAGACCAAATTAAGTATCTGATCAAAGTCCAACTTGATAGAACAAGTAGTTTTAGTGGGGTTAGTTATAGGAATATGGGTGAGTTGTTATAGAAACAGAAGTGACTCAAAGCCACCTGCCTCACCAAAACTCACAAAAGATGGACATGGAACATACTGGACAATCTGCAGAAAGCTCAGCAAAATTCAAACATCCTACCCAAGCAGCTTAGGTGGTCTAAGTGAGACAGGGCCTAATATATCCCAGACTGTTCTGGAACTCTTCATGTAGCTGAGGATAAATGTGAACTTCTGAGTCTCTGTCTTCTATTCCCAAGTGATGGCATCACAGATGTGTACAAGAATTTATCTATAAAGGGGTCTAAGACTCTAACACAGGGCTTTATGGATGCCAAGCAAACATGCAAACACTCTACCAACTACACACCCAGCCCTTGACACGTGTTAGCAGGCTTCAGGTTGTTTAAATTTTACTCCAACCTCTCTCAAGCCTGTTACTAATGGTTCATAGTAGGCTTTTCTATAGGGTTCATTTTACTCTGACTGAGTCTCCACTCCCACTGATTGGAATGCACATCCCCCAGCCCAGCTGTGTTTGAGCTCTGGGTATTGTTCAGCTTACTGCTACTTGAGTGTACGTTGCCTGGCTTGCCTTAACTTTGTGTGTGTGTCCCTCAGTGTTCCATCAGAGTCAAAGGGAGTCTTTGTAGGTTTCTGAAGCATGGTTTCTATGTCATTCTCTTTTCTGCTTTGGACACCAACTCCAGCTGTATCGTCTTCACTTTCCCTGGATTCTGTCTTTCAGTTTGTTTTGTGTTTTTTGTTTTTTAATTTTCAATGCAATATAATGGGCTTACTCTTTTGGGATCATTCTCTTCCTCTAAAATCTTGACAAAACGGTTCTCAGAAGAAAATTTGGGCAGTTGAGATTCCTTTTGACTACTGGATGGGTCATAATATTGGCCTACCTGAAGTCCAATGTCTAAAAATCATTGTTTTATAGATTTTTGTTTTCTAGTTCTAGAAATATCAGAGAGCAAATCTTGAATTAGTGTTATTGGTACCAGATAGGATTCACTTCCTCATAAGCATGAGAAACAATATCATGCCCAGGTTTGTCATGTGGTCATCAGAAAAGAATTCAGGAGTGGTAAGCTCAGATTTCTTTCTCTGTGTAGATATCAGAGAAAGTTGAGAAAGGAAGGTAGATGCTAGTTGTTGGCTAGATGGTGAGGAGGAAGAGGTTTTACGTCATCTAGTGCAGGTATGGATGGTCTGCATCAGTTTTTCTTTAGTGCGACCGGTACTTGACAAATTATTTAGGAGGATGAAAGGCTTGCTTAGGTTCACACTTCCATGCATTTTAGTGCATGGGTGATTTTCCTCATGGTAGAATATCATGATAGGTGGGGATGACAGACCAACATTGTTCAACTCATTGATGCCAGGGAATAGAGCAGCAAAGAGGGACAAAGGGCAACATATGTCTTCCACACTGTAGTGTCCTACCTTCTTCACCAAGGCCCTAACTTCTAAGCCTCTACTCTTCCAACTGGTGGCAATGAAGTACATCTTTAATATTTATAGGTTCCAGGCTCCTTTTCAGGGAAATCACCCTGTCCTATGAAGGAGCTTATGAGCTTGTGACATCCATAAGTAGTCATCAAACCTGACAACTTAGCTTCTGTACATGTCCAGTCCATTCTTGAAGATCCGTTTTGTTTTTGTTTTGAAATGAGGTTTCTCTGTGCTGTCCTGGATGTCCTAGAACCTGCTCTGTAGACCAGGCTGGCCTCAAATTCACAGAGACCTACGAGCCTCTGCCTTGTGTGCTGGGATTAAATTCAAAGAGCCATTTCTATTGATTTTCAGATAGATTGTACAGTCTTTTCCTGAAAGGCAAGTTAAGACTTTTTCATGTCTGGCTGTATGTAGACTCACAATAATTTTGTTTATCTTCCAAATCTCTATATATTCTTGAGGAAAGCTTGCATTCCTCCTACAAGAAACTAAATAAGACTCTTCTCTCCATATAGGCCAGTATAGTCTATATGGAGTCCCAGGCCAACCAGGGCTTCACTATGAGACCTTCTTGCCTTTCCTTTTTTCTTTAATTATGGTCTAATGAAAGACAACAGGCCAAAGTTCATACATACAACTATAAAAATCATTATACTGTAATTATAAAAATTATAGTAAACATGTAATTCAATATATAATAGAATAGTTGACCTGGGATTGGAGCATACATTGTAAAATTTACCATTTTAACCAAGTTTTATTTATTTATATTTTGAGTTTATAATATAATTACATAATTTCCCCCTTTTCTTTCAAATTAATAACCTCATTTTAATTTATAGTTGTTATATGTATATGTATATACATATATATTCCTAAATATAACCTATTCATGCTGTACATTGGTATTTGCTTATGTGTTTTCAGGACTGTCCATTTGGCATTAGATAACTATTTCTCCCACTCTGAGCATTTTTATTTTCCTATAGTTCTTTGTATAGGATTGAAGCCTCTTGGTTCCCTGTACCTCTGCCCCACCATCTACTTTGTCAAGTCTATTGTTGTTGTCCCTATTCAGCTCATGTTTAGTGAGTAATGTTCATTAGACTTCATGGGTATAGCTTCTGACATAACTAGGAGACAAAGTCCCAAAGAAAAATTCTCTGGCTCTTATAATCTTTCTGCCGCCTCTTCTGAACTGCTCCCTGAGGCTCTGTTAGGGGAGTGTTTTTAAGATGTATTCATTTGGACTTTCAACTCTGAATTTTGATTGTAGTTCTCTGTTGTATCTGTCTATTTGTATGTATACATGTATGTATGTATGTATGCACACATATGTATGTATGTATGTATGTATGTATGTATATTATTTGTGTGTTATAGATTATTTTAGATAAGTGGTTTTCTAAGTAGTCCCAACCTTCTATTTGAAACATGCATTTACCACATCCCAATGCAAAGAAGATTTATTTGACATAGCCTCTGTCTAGTTGGTATTTTTTCCTCATTTTCAGGAGCTTGCCATATCAATCTATGCCCAGTAGTAGCAGAAGCAGTTTATATAGTGCTGCACATTGTGACTAACTTATGTAATTTATGTTTAATTTTAAAATTCAATAAGTAGTTGCCAGATGAGACACTCTATAAATCACCCAAATAAATAATGAATGTCTCTTCCAATGCAGGCTCCAGCTCCAGGCACAGAGAATTTTAGTACAAATAATAGTGGAAAGGAAAAGAAAGTAGAAAGAGGAAAACAAAGAAACAGACACTTCAGCCAAACTTTGTATATATTTGTTTTCAGAGTCCTGTTTTGCATAGCAGTGTATGGTGCTATTTACAAATCTGTAGAGGCTTTTATCTTGGCATGTACCAGCAGGAGATAGCCCTTCACTCCTTATTCTTCAGAAAAAAATGAACTCCCTAGGATTCTGCCCTTCTCATTCTTAAAGGTCATTTCAAAATAATGTCTGTGAACATATATAGTTATACATGTAAAATGTAATTTGAGAGATTTCTACATAATAATCATGGACAAGTAACAGTGGACAACAGAGTGTGGGAAATAGTGGCAGAGGCAGGAAGCGTTATGCAGAAGATAGTTACCCTATTCAGTGGGAGGCTACTAAAATGCAACCAACCAGATTACAAATTGATGTATTCATTTAGTTATTTAGTTTTTCAAAACAGGGCATTTCTGTGTAGCCTTGGCTGTCCTGGACTTACTTTGTAGACCAGGCTGGCCTTGAACTCACAGAGATCTGCCTGCCTCTGCCTCCCTGAGTGCTGGAATTATAGGCATGGCACGCTGGTGATCTTTTTAAAACTAGTTGTTTGCAAAACGATTTATAAGTATTGCAGTGAATTCTTTTTATCCTATAAAATAAACACATCAGAGAGGAGAACAAAAATCTAGAGAAGAGGAAAGAAAAACCATAAGTCAAAAATACTACAGAGACACAGAGTAGAAAGCATCAAATGATAAAATAGACTATAAAATATCAGTTAATAAGATTAAAATTAAAAAAAAGTTCTATTTTACATTGGCCATGAGGGTTTTGAGCCATTTGGCCAGTATTTAGTTATTTAAGTATATTTAGATGCTTGGCTTTTGTGATGATATGTGATGCATCTATTTAAAAGAACAGAAATGAATACTTATATATGTGTGTTTCAGTTCTTCATATTTAACTTTAGAACTTGCTTATGGGATAAGCTTTCTTGAGAAACCACTTTACTTAATTAACCTAAGGCTCTGCTAGGCTAATCTAGTCATCTACCTTTTCCCTGAGAGCTCTGTCATCTTGCGTTCATTTCTGTTGAACTCACCACTGGGTAATATGACTAGCCGGCTCCTCTTTAAACTCACTGCATTCATATAGTTTGAAATTACTTTTACACTGCGCAGTCTTTTATGATCCTCAAATATAGTATGTCCTATCATAGTTATTATGCAATTTGAATTACAAGTTCCTTAGGGGTAGCTAGCTCACTTTTCAACTGCTCCTCTCCTATGCCCCAGAGGACAGTGTGGTGCCTTGGCTGCTAAATATATCATGATCAAACTTGAGCAAAAATTTTACCTTGAAGAAATAACTTCCATTGGTATCCACACTAATTTAGCATCTTCTGTGATGCAGCATTTGTTTCTTTGACTTGGGTTTATAATAGGCAATAAAAGCTATGAAAAAAAAAAAAAACTTCAAAGCAAAATCAAATACCTTCAAAGAACAAGCATGTAAGTCTATGACAGGAGAAATGCAAGAAGTATACAAAGCTGGAAGCTTTTTAATTCTCATACTGAAGTAAATGTGGGTTTTGAGAATGAAAACTCTTGCAGAGAAGCTGTGTCTGCAGAGATTGGATGACTGATTTAAACTTTAAGATGGCAGAGAGATTGGAATGTTGCAGGCCCGGAGGCTAATTACCTTATCCAGGGATGATTTTACCTGTCTACCCACAACAGCTATTCTTTATCTAGCTCTGTGTTAGAACTAATATCCTGTGACTAATAATAAAAACCTTTTGGAATGTAGCAACCAGACAACTAGCTTCCACCTATCCGAAAGCTAAGAGTGCAATCAGAAAACATCCCAGGTCTATAGAAAAGTTTCCCTCAGCTTGCTGTAACCACATCTCTGATATATACAATACATATATTTTAAGCTTGCCTTGATTTATGAGTTTCTTTGTCTTGTAAAATTATAAAAACTTCATGAAATTGCTTCCATATTGGAACATGAAATTTGGTGTAACCTAAATGTATTTCTGGGCCATGGACGCTCAAAATGGCTCCAGAAGAAACTATCTTACTCCTTCTAAGATAAGAACTATGGTATATGTGTGTGTGTGTGTGTGTGTGTGTGTTTATGTTTGTATGTTGGCTTGTTTGCATTGGCATTTTATTAATTTTGCTTTACAGTTGGATAACCAGAGGCCCCAAATGACTAAGTGACTTACTCAGGGTCACAGAGTTTAATAGGCTTGACATGAGGTTCAATATGGGCCACACAGTAGCAAATACTATGCTATAAATGGTCAGAAATACAACATAGATTTCTAGACAGCAAGAGTTCTACCAAGAACTTAATGTCACAGAAACAGAGCAGCCAGCTTCTGTAATCAGTCAAGGAAATATAAAAAGAGTTAACCCCTAATGATCCAAGGGGAGAAGGAATAGGAGCAAGAGTAGTAAGACCCACCCACTGGCAGCATGTCAGGCCTGTAGGACTGATGGTCCTAATGAGTATAAACTGCACACAGTAGGGCTTGTGATTCGAAGAAACCACTGGAGGAACTCAGAAATATCTTGAGCTAATAGAGAATTCTAGAAGTACTAAGAAAATGCTCAAAGAAACCAGAGGGAAACACAACAGGGAAACTGATGCACACGCAAGGAAATCATGTACCCAGACATGATTGTGAAGCCCAAAATAGAAGACTAGCAGCCAAACAAGTTGAGCCTCCAAAGTACCCCAGTTTTCTCAAGCATTGAGCCAGAGTGAATGATGTTTGTCTTTCCGCTGAGAATGTCAGGAAGGGTGTTTGGAAAGTGCAGTGATCTCTTCCATTTCTGTACTACTGGCTTTGCCCATCCATGTCTGTGAAGTATATCTCCCCTCAAAGGCTTCAAGTGCCACTCAAAACTTTGATGGTGTTCAGATGAGTGGACACAGGCCTAGTCTGACATCTTTGGACATAAACCTAGGTTGACGTCTTTCTAGCTATCTAATTGTGGAGGGGTGAGAAGGTATGGTGATATTGGTCCCCCTGTGAATAAGCGATTGGATTAAAAATGGAAAAGATGACAGTTTCTTTTAATATTCAACAAACTCACTTAAAAGTTGCACTGTAGTCCCAATTTCACAGGAGAGGAGGAAAACTTAGTTAATAGTTTTTATTTTTATCTATTTTTTGAGTGTGTGTGTGTGTGTGCACATGTCGATGCTGATGCATACATGTGGGTGTCCCTGCCTGCATGCGCGTGTCAGTGCGTCTGTGAAAGCCTACATGTCTTTGTGGCTGTGTAGGTGCCTGTGAAGGGCAGAACAGGGCATCAGATCCCCTGGATATGGAATTACAGGAGGTTGTGAGCCACTGAACGTAAGTGCTAGGAATCAAACTACAATCTTCTGGAAGAGCAGCAAGTGTTCTTAATCCTAGAACCATCTCTCTGGTCCCAATTGATGTTTAAATTACCCTGTACTCCATTGATGAAAGTAGTTAACTGCAGTAATTTTGGGATACTTTATAGATCACTCACACACACACACACACACACACACACACACACACACACACACACACACACTTTGTTTTTTGCTCCTTTATTGTCTGTCTCTGATGGAGCTGCTTATAGCCCCCAAACCAACCCTGAGAAAACCACTTCTAGTTTATTACTGTTTTTTTGAAATTCAATACTGAATACTGTGGGTTTTGAGCTTCAGTTGAAGAGTGTATAACTGTGCGTTCATGTGTGTGTATGTTTGTACGTGCATGCGTGCGTACGTGCGTGCGTTTGTGTGTGTGTGTGTGTGTGTGTGTGTGTGTGTGTGTGTGTTTGTGCATGCGTGTGCACATGTGCTTGCTTGCTAGCTTGCTGGCTTTAGGCTGGCAACCATTACATAGGAAATGGCTTTCTTGTTTGAGAAGCTTTGTAAATTTTTCCAAAACAAGTATTGGTGTTAGTGAGGCAGTACTGATAACTGTGATTGGTTCTGATTCTTTGTCTAGTGGTCCCTAAATGTTTTTTGTTTTTGTTTTGTTTCAAATGCTTGTGTATCCTAAGAACACAAAGGTGGGAGAACGAAGAGACTGATCTCTAGCTAATTCAGGGCAGAGGCTCTGATGTCTGGGTGCTCTGATGGGATGGGGAAAGTCATGCCAGAATTATCAAAGTATCCAGGCTGGTTGTTCATAAGCTGTGTAGTCATGGAAATGATTCTGTGTTCTCACGGGTAGCAGGCAAGGACTGAAGAAGCAGCCAAGCTGTTTGGAAATGAGCACACCTGTTTTCCTGTTTGCTTCTCACTAGCTACCAGCCAGCTGTCTGTAGTCAGAATTTATCATGTTCCCGAGTTTTCTCTCTTGTTCTCGATCGTGATTCTGAGCTAAATAACATTCCCTTTTAATCTGTAACCAAAGTTTTAATCATCCTGTGCCCTGGAGTCAGTTCTTTTGAACAGCATTGTCTCTCTATCAGAGCTAATTTTTAAATCCTAACTGTACTTTCTGTTCCTTAGTCTTGTGAGGCATTTGAGAGTTACTTTCCTATACTTTCCTCATCCTACCCCTCACTTTACCTTGGGACGGCAATTATTGCCTTCATTTGATTTACTGTACAGCTATTTACAATGCCTATGACCTCTTCTAGCCATGGGCCTGGGCATCATCAGCCATCTCTTCATATTAATTGTTTCATCAAAAATATTTATTCTCCTGCCTGCTAGGCACAGGAAGTTGAACACCATGTCCTTTTATAAATAGCCTGTGGCCTAATAAAGAAGACAGATGTGAACAAATTATGGCTACAAGAAAGCACGTCTGTGTCATAGGTCAACCTAGGGAAAGCAAGAGTTTAAATCGATCCATTATCTGTATACAAATACATGTGAAAGTTCTGAAGTAATAGTACAGAATATGTAAATGCAAATTATACTATGTAATAAAGTCGTTTATTGCTAAATAGCTATGTTCTAGTTACATGAATTGAAAAAAAAACTTAATCTTAGTGTACTTTATGATAACATTGTGCTTGAAGACCCTGGCTAAACCAAGGTGGTATCCTACCATTTCTTCTTTCAGGATGCTAAGAAGGCAAATGAACCCAACATTTCACTGGTGTGTGAGAAATTTTAAGAAAGAGCAGGGTAGCAGGGAAATTCTGAGGTACTTGAGTAGATACTCAACCTTCCTGGAACGTTACCAAATTTCCTAAGGAAGTTTTCTGTTTATGAATTAGGTTTTCTGAGAATGGACAAAAAAGGCATGCACAGAAAGTCAAAACAGACCACAACCCTTTGTAGTATTCTGGGTGTACATACATACATACATACATACATACATACATACATACATACATGTGCATGTGAAGACCAGAGGTCAACCTATGACCTTAGGAGCCCGACTACTTTGTCTTCTCAGAAAAGGTCTCCTATTGGCCTAGAACTCACCAATTAGGCTTGGTTGGTTGCCTGAAAGCCCCAGGCATCTATCTGTCTCCTGCCTCCCCAGAGGTATGTTTGCAATCCTGTACTACCATGCCCAGATTTGTATGTATGTACTAGGGATTGAATTCATGTCTCCATGCTTGCATGGCAAACACTTTACTAACTGAGCTATCTCTCCCACCCAAGCATTATTCTTTTTGTAACAAAACAATAAACCCAAACTAATATTATCTAGTGGATTTTTATACCAACTTCTTATGTTTTGGAATATTCAATCTGTATTTTAATTGGAAAAATATAAGATAGCACACCAATAACCAATCAAAGGAAGTCAAAGGAAGCCAATATCATTGTCTTCCTCTGAGCTTGGTTGATATGTATATATCACACACACACACACACACACACACATATATATATATATATATATACATATATATATATATATCATGTAGAGTTTGTGCATTCTGTCTTTTCTCTCAGATAAGAGTTTCCCCACTACTTTGTCAGGGCTTAATGTACCCTATGAGAGGTGAATGTGTCTGCTTTGTACCTCACAAAATGGTAGCATGTTCTTATTAGGAGTTTTGTCACCCTGGAACATTTTTAAAGAAGATTTCAAACCAATTATAGCTCATTAGACTCATCCACAAACCAAATTGTATTCACCTGACCCAAGGACACTTACTTAGAGACTATGGTAGACTCAACCTAGGTGATTTCACAAGATGTGAGGGACGAGAGGGAGGGAGGGAGGGAGGGAGGGAGGGAGGGAGGGAGGGAGGGAGGGGGAGAGAGAGAGAGAGAGAGAGAGAGAGAGAGAGAGAGAGAGAGAGAGAGAATTAAATAAAAGATTCTACCAATGCTGCCTCAGCAGTGGTGATACAACATCTCTCTGGCCAGAAAAGCACAAATATCTGCAAATGAAGATATCAAGGAAGCCATGAGAAGAACAAACTCAAGGCAGGACCTAGCTCACGATTACTAGCCTTTTCTTTCTGCAGCCCCTTCTTCTGCTTTAAGAATGAAATCGCCAGTGACTATTGCTCCTGTTATTGAACTGAACTAAGTCTCTCTATTTTTAAGGATGGATAAACTGAAGTTCAGACAAACAAGCAGAATGACCCTTGGCATTCAAGGTCTAATGCAGGAAGTGTATTTTGGGCATCCCTCTATTTCTTACTCTCACTATTAGGGTGGGCTCCCTGCTGTACTTGGATTAATTAAGTCACTACTGGAAATTCTCTTTGGTTTTCCTTTGCTCATTGAAAAAGGGTTCCAATTCCCAAGTTTTCCTGCAGGCCCCATGCAGATGTTATTGTGAAAATCAATACTGAAGACAGAAACTTGCTTTTTGTGTGTGTGTGTGTGTGTGTGTGCTTTAGCCTTCCAAGACCCCACCTAAAATTGACAAAAATATTGACAAATAAAACCACAGGCCAACGCTTATCCTTGGATAGTCTACCAAGTCATAGTGCAAGGCCCATGCATTATACAATTATCCCAGTGCAGAGCTAATAAAAACATGAGTCCATGGCCTTTCCTCTAATGGGGAAACCAGCCATGTTGTGTTATGTGAGCAGCTTCAATCCTCAAGGACACACACTGATTTCTATTTGCTTACTCATCATGCCTGAAGTCATGTTTTTGCTAGGGAAAGTTCATTTGTATGTTTGAGATCTTGCTCTACTTAAAAATCTCTCCCTTTTGTAGTTTACTTTGTGCTGATTCATATTGAAACTCAAGTATGGCTTACGCTTTAAAATACATTTATTTATTTTGGGGCATGCATGGGTGTGTATGTGTGGCATATATTTAGAGGTCAGAGGACAATTAGCGAGAGTGGATTCTCTTTTCTACAGTGTGGGTCCAGGGGTTAAGCTCAGGTCTTTGACTTAGTAGCAAGTGCTTTTAACCACTGAGTCACCTTGCCAGCCTCTTTGTAGCTATTTTTAAAACTCCCAACACAAGGAACTGAGAATATTTAAGAATCTTTAACAATCCTCTTAAGGGCTAGTGAGACAGCTCAATCAGCAAAGTGCCAGCCACACAAGCACAGCACCCTGTGTTTAGTCCCTAAAAGTCATGCAAAAGGCTATATGCAGCAACTCATGCTGTACTTTCAGGCCTGGGAAAGTGGAGAATAGAGGATTCATGGAACTTACTGGCCAGCCAGTCTAGCCCAATTAGTGAGTCTAAGGCCCATGAGAGACTGTATCAAAAGCTAAGGTGAAGATAAATAGAGGAGTAGGCACACATGATGCCAATGTCTAGCCTCTATACATACCCCTACATAAGTGTACACAATCATATAACATACACATATGCACGCACACACACACATTTTATTTATTGTTAGTTGTATCAGATTATTTGAGGAATTTCCCATGAATACCTAATTTTTCTATCTAGCACATGCACTTATTAGTTTCCTATTAGCTATGCTGATGGGGAAAGAGCAACAATGGACACAATTTGTGAAATAGTTCAGTGATGGATGAAGAAGCATCCTGTGACATCAATATGCTTTAGCAAAATGTAACACCTCTGACTTGGGAAGGGGGTCATGCCTGGAGTAACCAGCCAGTGTGGCAGCAACAGTTAGCAAACTGGCTTGCTAAGGGATTAAGGAGCATAGGAAACCATGTTCAAACTCTTTCAAAATTTGCTGATTCTGGATCCTGCAGAAACTGACTTTTTGTATGGTAAAGTAGGAGTTTCTGAATGACTTAATGCAAGAGTCTGTTCTGCATGGCAAACAGAAGGGTAATATAATATATGGGCTCATATCCTAGGCATAGAAAGACATTGTTGATCTAAAGACCTATGGCTTGAGTGCCAAGACAATGATGATTACAATACCGTCAATAAAGAGAATTCAAGTTCACTCACATCATAGAGTTCAAGACTTAGGACAAGAATAGACCAACATTTGAAGATGTCTCTAAGACCCAGCGTATATGATGAAAGTGTGAAAATCAGGTGCTACTTACCTTCTCACTCTAGAGGATTTCTCTGAGATTACATGCTTTTATTAATACATATGATGAAAATCAAATGCATTTAAAAACTTGATTCATGCTGTGACTGTAGGGAATAGCAATTATTGAAAAAATCATTTAAAGTGGCTACACTTGAGTAATCTCCATTCTTTGATGGCATGTGTTCATGTACACACACACACACACACACACACACACACACACACACACACACACACAGAGAGAGAGAGAGAGAGAGAGAGAGAGAGAGAGAGAGAGAGAGAGAGAGAGAGATGGTTAACTTTAATGTGCAACTGAGTTAAGAAAAAGATCATTTAGACTATACACACACTTACAGAATTCACTCTTTAAGAAATCTGCATGCCGTATGCTAGCTGAACCACCTCAACCTGATTCTCATTGAAAAAGCTGAATGAACCTATCAACACATTTAATTTGGATTCATGAACTTTGAACGGGGTTTCCCAACTCATCATGTAAGTGCTCTACAGTGGGAGTTGAAACTCTCAGGGTGATTCATGGAGAGGTGTACTCAAAATGTAGCCCAAATGGTCTCCTTTGTCTGGCACCTCTGATGCACATAAGAAAAACAAAGCATCCTCCACTCCTTGTGCTTAAGACTCCTTTGATATGGGCTTTCTATTATGCAGATAAGTATAATTTGAAGGACTCACAAATAAAAAGATAAGGCTGTTAGAGCATTTCCAAAATAAGTTATTATTCTGAGAAATGATCCTTAGTATTTCTTTTATTCCAGATGAAAACATTTCTCCATTTTGCTAACTGGTTAATTCATACTGAATGTGATGGGAATTAATAAAAAGCCTTGCCCTTCCGTTTGGATAGGACTTAATAAAATCCTTGCCCTTCCGGTTGCGGTTGTTGGGTTTCTTTTAATTTTTTTCATTGCATTTTGTTGTTTGGTTTGGTTTTGTTGAGATGAGGTCTCACTGTAAAGCACAGGCTGGTCTGGAAAACTCACACTCAGGCTGGCTGCAGCCTTGTGACAACTCTCCTGCCTCGCCCTCTTGAGTGCTGGAATCACAGGTTTGGTCTTCCATGCCTGGCTTCTGGGGCCAGCTTTCATTTTAGATATCCTTCATGTTTCGCCAATTATACCTCACTGAATAGTTCCAACCTACTTGCGTCCTTTCCATTTAGAGTAATTGTAGAATTCATTCAATCATTCAGCAGATGTTTATAGGACATTTACCACACCTGCTTGAAACTGTATTGGAAATACGGGATACCATAATAATCAATGCAGAAACAATGACCCATGTCTGCGGCATATATTTCTGAACAGTTACATACTAAGGTCCTAGCCATTAGGGTTCCATTAAACCTATCACATCTGACTTGTGAAATTTAACTTTAATGGGCTAATATTCTTTTAATTAAAGTATAGTGAATATTATGCTAAACCTTGGGTTAGATAGGAGGGGACAATAGGACCATGCTAAGAGAGAAGAGTTAATTGAAAGACAACATAAATACACTGACTCACTTAAAAATATTGTCTATTTGTTGTATGTGGAATTGGGGGTGCATGCATGTGTGTATTCAGTGCCCACATGGAGGTCAGAAGACAACTTGTGGGAGTTGATTCTCTCCTTCTACCATGTGTGATTTCAGGGATTGAACTCAGATTGCCTGGCTTGGAAGCAAGTAACCTATTTCCATAGAGTTGTCTCCGTGGAGATAGGCTCCTCTTTGAAAGCTTCCGAATGGAGTATTGACTTTTTTTAACTTTAAAATTTCCATTTATCTTTAATTTATTAACTTTACATCCCGACTGTAACCCCTCCCTCAGCTGCTTTTGGCCCCACCCTCCCTCTCTCTTCTTTCTTCCCCTCTTCCCCTAGTCCTCAGAAAAGGGAAGCCCTCCTCCCCTACCATCTGACCCCAGCCTAACAAACCTCATTGGGACTGCCTGCATCCTCTTCCTCTGTGGCTTGGCAAGGCCTCCCCAACAAGGGAAGTGATCAACAAGTAGGCAACAGAGTCCACCTCAGAGACAGCCCCTGTTCCCCATGCTATGGGACTCACATGGACACTGTGCTTCTTTTTTTAATATATTTTTATTATTAATTTATTCATATTACATCTCGATTGTTAGCCCTTCCCCTGTTTCCTCCCATTCCTCCCTCCCTCCCACTTCCCCCCTTCTCTCCTCCCCCATGTCTGTGATTGAGGGAGACCTCCTCCCCCTATATATGCTCTTAGAATATTGAGTCTCTTCTTGGTATCATTCCTCTGGGTGCCACCAGGCCTCCCCATCCAAGGGACGTGGTCAGAAAAGGGGCACCAGAGTTCGTGTGAGAGTCAGATCTCACTCTCCACTCAACGGTGGAGAATATCCTGTTCATCGGCCAGGTCTTGGTAGGGGTTCGAAGTTTACTGCCTATATTCTCCTTGGCTGGTGCCTTAGTTTGAGGAGGACCCCAGGACCCAGCTGTCATAAAGCTCTTCTTGTAGGTTTCCAGGACCCTGTGGATCCTGGAGACTGTGCTTCTTATCGACTACATCTGAGCATGGAATTTAGGTCCTTTCTATGCATGGTCCTTGGTTAGTGCATCAGCATCTGCAGCCCATCCTGGGCCCAGATTTGATGCCTCTGTTGGTCTTGTTGTGGAGCTCCTGTCCCCTCTGGTTCCTTCTATCCCCCAACTCTTCCCTAAGACTCCATTTGCTCTGCGCTAAAGTTTGGCTTTGATCCCCTGGTGGGTGGAGTCTTTCAGGGGACATCTATGACAGGCTCCAGTCTTCTTCCCTGTCTTTGACTGCTTCCGGTGTCTGTTCTATTTGCCATTCTGAATGAGAATTAAGCATCCTCCCTAGGGTCCTCCTTGTTACTTAGCTTCTTTAAGTCTGTGGATTGTAGCAAGGTTATCCTGTATTATATGGCTAATATCCATTTATAAGTCCTCCCTTGCTGGTGGAAGTAGAAATTTGTACAGCCAGTTTGGAAATCAGTCTGGCACTTTCTCAGAAAATTGGGAATAGTGATATCTCAAAACCCAGCTATATCACTCCTGAGCATATACCCAAAAGATGCTTTACCATACAGTAAGGACATTTGCTCAGCTATGTTCATAGCAGCTTTAATTGTAATAGCCAGCATCTGGAAAAGACCTAGCTGTCCCTCAACCAAATAGTGAATAAAGAAACTGGCACATTTACACAATGGAATACTACTCAGCTATTAAAAACAAGGAAATCGTGAAATTTGGAGGCAAATAGATGAAACTAGGATGATCATCTTGAGTGAGGTAACCCAGACACAGATAGAAGTATTGACATTCTGAAGTTGGTATTTAGAAAGTTTTTTCATGCAAGTGGATTGTTGCAAAAACAAACAAACAAACAAAAAGCACAAAAATAAAAGATATCTGGTCTAGTATAACAGTGGAGGAGGGTATGAATAAATTTAAAAGAACGCCGAAAGCTGAATATTTTTAAATTTTTATTTTTGTTTTTTTCCAGCAATTTATTTATTTTTATTTATTTTATTTTGATTTATTTTATATGTACTTGTGTATATGTTTGTGGAAGGGTTATGAGAATGCTAGTGCAGTGCCTGAGGAAGTCAGAAGAGGGTATTTGATTCCTGGAAACTCAATTACTGGTAGTTCTGAGCTACCTGATCTGGGTGTTGAGAACAAAGTAATGTTCTCTGTAACAGTAGAACACGCTCTTAACCACTGAGCCATCTCTTCTGCCCTGAGATGCTGAATCTTAAACTCATGATTAAATTGCATATTGAAAATAAAGGTAAAGTTGGGTTAAAGGTGGATCCCAGTTTCTGGCTCGGAGTTTGTCAAGTGGCTGAAAAGTCAGATACAGAGAAATAAGAAGGGAAGTTGATACGGTCATTGATGCTCATTTTATTTTTTAGGTTTTTCAATGGAAGGATGGTTGAATATAAAGTACATTATATTTTTAAAATAAATTATTATTTTGAAATGTAACACTAGAAGCAATAAAAAGATGACAAAAGATTAAAACAAAGATTTCATGTGGCTTCTTAGGCAATGTAAGAAAAACCATGTAAGAAAAAAGTGGAGAAAAACAGTAATTTAAAGTATTGCAAGAGGAAAAAAGGATTCAGAATTGGATAGTCTGCAAAATCACCTCTTTAAGATAAGAGAAATACTTATTCACATAAAGTAAAATAATTCATGGGATGTATTGCCAATAAGCCTGGTTTCCAAGAGTTTATAACAAAAGGTATTTAAGAAAATATAGGTCAGAAATTTGAATAATCAAAAAGAAGTAAAAGAAATCATCACTGAAAACTCAAGGTAAAATAAAAATTATTATTGTATTAACATTTAATAAAACACAACAATTTAAAATACTAATAACAGTACATTGTGAAATTATATGTATATTTGTGAAATGTTCTTGTAATTTTCTAATACATGGCAGCAATGATAAATATAATTAGGAAAAGAATTAAACTTGTTTTATCCTGTTACCAAAAAGTATTGGGCACAACTATCTATAGTGCAATAGAGTGCTATTTGAAAACAGAATTGGAAATCTTGTACTTGCATATTGGAAATTTATTTGAAAGTGTAATGGATATACTAAAGAGAAAAATGATAAGATCACTTAAAATTCTCAACAAAATTCAGAAATGATATTTTAAAAAACCAAACTCCTACAAGGTCCTACAAACTGGGAAAAGATCTTCACCAACTCTACATCTGACTGAGGGCTAATATCCAAAATATATAATGAATTCAAGAAATTAAACACCCTCAAAAGTAATTCAATTAAGACTTGGGGTACAGAATAGAAAATTCTCAACAGAGGAATATCGAATGACCAAGAAACACTTAAAGAAGTGTTGAACATCCCTAGTCATCAGGGAAATGCAAATCAAAATGGCTCTGAGATTCCATCTTATTTCTATCAGAATGGCTAAGATCAAAATCTCAAGTGACAGCACATGCTGGTGAGGACATAAAGAAAGGTGAACACTCCTCCACTGCTGGTGGGAGTGCAAACTTGCACAGCCAGTTTAGAAAACAATCCTGCACTTTCTCAGAAAACTGGGAATAGTTCTACCTCACAACTGAGCTATACCACTCCTAGGCATAAACCCAATAATGCTCCACCATACAACAAGGACATTTGCTCAACTAGTTCATAGAAAGTTAATTAGTAAATAGCCAGAATCTGGAAACAGCCTAGATGTCCCTCCACCAAAGAATGGATAGAGAAACTGTGGTATATTTACACAATGGAATACCACCCAGCCATTAAAGACAAGGAAATCTTGAAATTTTCAGGCAAATGGATGGAACTAGAAAAGATCATCCTAAGTGAGGTAACCCAGATCTAGAAAGACAGGCATGGTATATACTAACTTATAAGCAGAAAATAGCCACATAATACAGGATAATCACACTACAATACAAAAACTGAAAAAAACTAAATAACAAGGAGGACCCTAGGGAGAATGCTTATTTCTCTTTCAGAAGGGTAAGTAGAATAGACAATGGAAGCAGTTGAGGAGAAGGAACAGGATGGGAGGCTACCATAGAGGTCCTCTGAAAGACTCCTCAGCAGGAAATCTACACAGCCACTGGGAATCACAGCCGAGCTTCAGGGTGGAGCACAGGGAGTCTTATGGAGGAGTTGGGAAATAGAAGGAAGGACCTGTAGGGGTCAGGAGATCCACAAGGAGACCAATGGAGCCAACAAATTCAGCAGGAGGAAGGGTTGCTGCAGAGACTGATGCACCAACCAAGGAAGTAGTCCCTCTGCTCAGGTGCAGTAGATAGGCAGCACAGTCCCCTTAAAGGTCCCATAATATGGAGGAGTAAGGACTATTTCTGACATGGACTCTGGCCCCTATAGATTGATCACTTCTCGCTGCAGGGCAGCCATGCCAGGCCACAGAGGAAAGGGATGCAGGCATTCCAGTTGAGACTTGATAGGCTGGGGTTAGATGTTAGGGGAGGTGGGCTCCCCCTTTCTGAGGACTAGGCAAGAAAGGGAGGGGGTATGAAAGAAGGAGGGTGATACCAAGAGTAAATGAGGGAGGGGAGCACAATAGGAATGTAAAGTGAACAAATTAAAAATATAAAAAATATGAAAAATAAATATTGAGGTCCTTATATAGGAAAAAAAAAAAACTCTTACAAGAAGAAATACACCTGAGTAAACTTATGTCTATCAGAGAAGATCAGTCAATAAAGACTAACCTTCCAAAGCAGGACCATGTGGATCACTCAGTAATTCTAAGCCAGTTAATAATCCCAGAAACATTTGAATCCTTTCCAAACTTTAGAGGCCAAGTAAGTACTTCCTGCCTCATTCTATGAGGCCAACATTACTTTATAAAACCAAGACCAGATAAAGATATTTGAAAAGAAAACTGCAAACATCTATTTACCATAGTTACCGATGCACAAATCTGAATCCCAGATTAGTGAGTGAAATATAATTATAATAAAAGTGACTAAATAGAATTAATCTTATGTATACAAGGTTAATTCAGCATCTGGTATGAAAATTTTTAAGTCTAGGAATAACAGGCTAAATGCTCATGACCTCACAGCAAAATGGTTCACTGAACTAGACCTGAACAGTACTGAGCCTGGCAACATCTTATCAGGAAAGTGGAAGGGGCTCAAGAAGCCTGCAGCCCTATCAAGGAGGGATGACTAGCAGGTAACAGTACTGGGGAAGGGAGTGCCATGTTACTCAGTGGTATAGCCACTGAAAATTATCTGTGTTCCAGTAAATGACCTCCCACTCATGTTCATGCAAGCCACCCTGATTAAACTCAGTGGGTCATGCATCAAAATGGCATGGAAGGAGGAGAAGAAATCCATTGAGAAGCAGATGGATTTAGCTGAAGAGTGAGAGGGTATGTGAGATGTGAAAATGACTAAAATTCACTACATGTATGAGCCTGTCAAAGAATAAATGAAAAAAAATAGATTTATCCAGAAACAAATTATATAGGAATGTTCTCATCTTGTTAAAGCACAGCTACAAAATTCCAACATCTGTCTTTAGTGGTAAGGCACTTGAAGCTTGCCAGCTGAAATCAGAACCAGGCAAGGACTCCCTTTTTCATCACTACTTTTCAAAACCATACTGCATTTCAAAATTCAGTAAGGCAAACTAGAAACAAAAAGAATAGATTTATGCAAACATAAACACATGTATATCCCATAAAATTTATGGAAGAAATGCAGCAGCCTTTGTTTTCTGGTGACACAAATGCTTACTTATAGAAAATCAAAACAATAAAATAAAATTAAAAACCTTCTATGACTAATAAGTGAATATAGCAAGATTGCAATATGCAAAGTTAATATAGGAAAATTAATCACTTTCCAACATAATGGCAATAAGTAAGGATGATTTAAAATGAAAATCACAATACTATTTAATTAATGTACTAAAGGTAAAATAATTAGATATTAGTTTAACAAAAATATGAATAAAGTAAAATGAAAATGGCCATAAAACTTTGGCAAAATAATACAAGGAAAATAAGTAAATATTTATATTTTGGGATATGAAGATTCAGTATTGCCTACCTAGAAAATGTTCTTAAATCAGTATATATGAATTCACCTTAAGGCCAATCAATATTCTATCAAGTTGTTTTCTAAATATCAACTAATTGTACAGTTTATATGAGGAGGTAAAATAACCACAACAGTGAACACAATACCAAAGAAGTAGAGTCAGAGGACTGGTGTTGCATGGCGTCAAGCCTCACCGTACCCTACAGTGGTCAAAGTTGGCTGTTGGTGACAGAAAAGATGAACAGGTCAATGAGGCAAAATAGCCTGGATCTACACATGTATGAATTCATACAAAGTTGAGCCAGGAATATATCTCAGCTTGTAGAATGCTTTCTTCATAGTATGCAGGAGACCCTGCGTTTGATCTCCAATACTGCACAAAGCTGTGTGTGTTTTCTCATGCCTGTAATCCCAGTGCTTGATGTGAGGAGGTAAGCATATCAGAAGTTCATAGTCCCCCACGGCAGAGTTGAAAGTACAAGACCAAGACAGTTCATATGATACTCCGATCAAACAAAAAGTGCATTAAACTGGTCGTTGACAAAGGCAGAAACACAAAACAATGGAGAAAAAAAAGCAGTTCATAAAAATGGTGTTAGAATACCTGGACACATGAGAAAACCAACAAGTGAACAAATGAAATTAATCTAGACAAAGACCTCACAACATTCATGGAAATGAAATGAACGTGAAGTACAGACCTATAGGCACAATGGACAAATAAAAAAGAAGTTCTTATGTTTTGTTTGTTTTTGACAAAGTCTTGCTATGTATCCCAAAGCTGGCTTCGTATTTACCCACTTCTTGCTTCAACCTCTAGAGTGTTGGGATTATAGCCATATGTCACTGTTGTTGTACCATTAATTGTCTTTTTGACAGTATATGTAATAACCAAGACAAGGATCTCTGGGCACTCCTATGAGAGGGATTTTGCTGTTTGCTTTAATGAAATAGAAATGGTTGCCTGCTGGGAGTGGCCCCTCTCCCAGGTAGGAAATCCTAAACTATATAAAAAGGAGAAAGTGAACCAAGAAGCATATACTCATCTTTGTTCTCTGCTTCTGACTATGGATGTGATGTTGTCAGCTCCCATAAGCTTTTGTGACGTGACTTCCCACTACAATAGACTATAGCATGGAACTGTGAGTCAAAATAAACTTTCATAGTTAAGGTGCTTCTCGTAGAGTCTATTGACAAACTGAGAATGCCACCATATCCCATTGACACAACCTATGCATGACGTACAAACGTGAAATGAATAATCAATTAAATGAGTTTAAATAAAATTAAAACTGCTGTACGATAAGCACTATCAAGAGAATAACGGTCAGAGAAAATAGAAATATTTTTCAAAAATATATATTATTTAAAATATATGAAAGTCTTTGCAACAATAAGAAAGCTTTATTCAAAAGTGACCCAATGACCTTACCAGACACCTTATTAAAGAAGATATCCAGGGTAGTTTATAGCATACTCTATCAATGAAATGAAGAATAAAGCAGGGGTGCTATACCATTGCATACCTATTAATGTAGCTAAAACCCAGAACACTAAAATGCTGTAGGCCATATGTAATACCAGAACTGTCACATATCATTAATTGTCACTGGGAATGCAAAATGGTGCAGTCACTTTGAAAGACAGTTTGGCAGTTTGTAGAAAAACTGAGCAGCCTTGAACCAGGTGATCTGGCAAGTGTAGTATTTTGTACCAACCTATGGAGCTAACAATATCAGGGTTACACAAAAGCCCTCATAGATGCTTTACACTGTGATATGATGTAGAAGTAGCCTTAATGGTCTTTAATGCATGAGTGGGAAATTAAACTGTGGCACAGTTATACAGTAGATAACAATAGATAGTAGTCAATGGTGAAAGGAAAGAAGCCTATGAAGCCACGGAAAAACATGGATGAAACTTAAATGCATATCCCTGCATGATAAAGATGTTACATACAGCAGTAGAAAACAGGGAAAATATATTGGTTTTTAATGTTCGAGTGTTTGGTGGGAGAGTAACTAAATAGGCAGAATCATTATGAGATTTTTAGGTTCTGACATTGCTCTAGTTGACAGTATAATGGTGGGTATATGCCATCACATATTTTATGAAGCCCATGGAATTCACCAATGGTAAATCCTAGTTTGAATGCTGGACTATGGATAACAACCGTATATAGGTGCAGTATTTTTAAATTAGCAAGTTCACCACTTTGGGGGGAGTTGCCAACAAGCCATGCATTGAGGAATGGGCAGATGGGATCAATCTACACATTGAATTTATTGCTAGTATCTTCTGGTAAATAAAACAAAACCATTATCCATAGTCTAAGGGTCTTGGTGCCAGAGCCCATAGAGATGACTGTCCTCTGGGAACACAGTGGGAAGCAGGGTCAAACAGAAGTAACAGGTGGTTAGCAACTGGAACTTTAAAATAGATCTATTCAGGTATTCATGATATTGGGGGAGAAAAAGAAGAAATACGCCCATAGTTTCGTTAAACACTCAATTTGAAAGGCCTAAATAGTAAAGAAATCCTAGAGACAGAGACTTTTTAGAAAAGTTAGAAATTCAGAGAAGTGTATCCCTCAGCAGGGGGAAAAAGTGTAGCAAGAAGGAGAGAGCACTGAGCCACACCAAATTCTGTGAAATAGATAAATAAAGTTAGAAAAGTCTATCCTACAGGATGACCACTGGGAAACTCCATAGGTAGCTGCTTTGAAATGCTGGGAAGATGGAAAGGAAGATTTTTTTTTCTGAGAAATGAGCACATGTTGTAAATCCCACCAACAGCAAACATTTTCTTGTTCTGTTTCCGAAGAGGAAAACTGCTGGCAAACTTTATGTCAACCTGACACAGGCTAGATTCATCTGAGAAGAAGGGGAATCCCAGGTAAGAAACTGTCTCTCTAAGACTGGGCTGTAAGCAGGCCTGCAGAACCCTTTCTTAGTGATTGGTTTGAAGGATTCAGCCTATTGTGGTGGCGTCATCCCTGGGTTGATGATCCTGAGTTCTATAAGAAGGTAAGATAGGCAAGCTGTGAGGAGAAAGCCAATCAGCAGGATCCTTCCAGGGGCTTTGCTTCAGCTCCTGCCTCCAGGTTCCTGTCTTGTTTGAGTTCCTGTCCTCACTTCCTTTGATGATAAACACTAATATGGAAATAAAAGCCAATAAAGAAACCTTTTTCTCCCCAGCTTGTTTCCATCATGGTGTTTCAACACAGCAATAGTAACCTGAACTAAAGGCAGCATCCAAGACAGCTTGGAGGCAGATGATCTTTTCTTCTCTAGGACTCAGCAGAACTGAAGGGTGTCCATCATTTCAAAGGCCAACTGACATCTGGTTCTCTTTACTGCTCTGTGCATGAGCATCATGCATGACTTTTTAGGGATAGTCCAGCAGAATGTCCAGTGAATCCTTATACCATTCATTGCTTCCAATTAGATGATAATAATTTTTTTTGAAAAGGCCTTTCAGTAGTCCTTTACTTCCCTACATAGAGACATTTGATTATACCACCTACCTTGGGGTTTAAACGTAAATCTCTAAAGCACTAGAGTGCCACAGAAGACCAGATGTGAGAAGAGAGAACCACTGGGCTGTTCCCCATCATCACTTCCTTGTGCTGCTGAGACATATGGTATGAGGCAAATATTAGTGTGTGGAGATATAAACCATCAGGATGCATCTGACTTATTCCTCCCCAGTTGCATTTGATCTGTGAATGTCGGAAACACTCCATTTCACAGCCATATTTATCATACAAAGTAAACACACATTTGGGGGGCATCAATGAGATGTTTCAGACTGCATGCGATTACCAACAATTGCAGCTCTCTCTGAAGAAAGATTTGAATGGTGCAGCTGACAAGAAGGGCTGCTGGTTTTGAATTTGTTGAAGAGAAGCTGACAAAACAGACATTTATATATTAACAAATTCATATTTAACCAACGTTGCTTTATTATTTCTTTTCAGTTCTGGCCATAAATAACTATAGACTTAGCTTTGGTTGTAGTTAATTTTAACCATGTGTTTTATTTTCATTAAATAGTCTTCCTTGGAATTTAAAATTTGCGAGTCAATATCTTGAGTCAAGTGTTTTGAATTAGATCTCCCTTCTAATTTTAGAAGTATGCTTGTCTGTGGTTGAGATGAGCTTGTTTCTGATGTGTTAAAAACTTTGTTTAAAATAACTACTTTTGTGAAATAATATCAAAATAAATACTAAGAGTTAGTGTAAAGAAGCTATGAAAAATGCTAAATCTGTATAAGAGACAAAAGATACGTTTGGAAAAAAATTTTAAATCAGTTTAGTGTATGATGTTAAATGGATAGTGGTAAGTGTTCTGAGAATTCAAATTAAAGTGTGAGCAAACCCTTCTAATAATGAAAAGTATTTGTGATGTGTCTGTGCCCTCATGCCATGTGTACTGACCATACCAGGCACTTTTCTTTTCTATCTCCTTATAAACTTGGTATGCTTTCTGAGGGTGATTACCTTGAAATCCTATCTTCTAGTTTTATGTAAAACCTAAATATTAGTGGACCATTGTCCCCACATTTTGTCATAATTTTAAAGTGTATTCCCTGTGTGTATATTTGGTTTTGTGACTGTTATTTAATGTTCTTCTATATCTCTTTCCTAATATTTAGTGACCAGTGTTTGACTTTCTTCTTCAGTAAGATCAGCTTTTTCAGCTTCTACATAAGAAAAACCACATGTAGAATTCATTTTTCTGTGCCTGGCTTATTTCACTTGCCATGGTGCCTCATGATTCTATCTATGTTGCCACTAGCAACAAAATATCAGTCTTCATTATAGAGAAATAATATTCTCTTGTGTGTATACAGTACATCATAAAAATACATTTACATGTTGATGGGTCCTTATTTAATATCTTTTATTGATACCATAAATAGTGCATCAAAATGGGGAATATATATTTAAAGAAACACCGTCAAGAAGGTTACAAGAGTGGACATGTCCCAAGAAAGAAATATGTCTGTCTGTCTATCTATCTATCTATCTATCTATCTATCTATCTATCTAGGATATATATATATATATATATATATATATACATATATGTATATATGTATATATATATAATATTTATAAAGATTATTAAATACTCTATATAAGATATGGAATAAGGAGGATACACAAGTTTCTCTTTTGGAAACTGCTTCAATAATTGCTACTTTGATTTTCTTCCTGTATCTTGGGAATATTTCTCCAATTTCATTCACCCATCTACTCTTGCCTATATTCTCTCTCTTGTATCACTTTCACTGCTCAGAAACTGCATATCCAAATATGGCTTTATGCTTTCTTTTGAAAATTCTAATTGCACAAAATTTAATCTGAAGTCAGTTTTTTTTCAGTTCATGTTTTAATAAAACTATTTGTATCTTAAAATCTTTTGTAGATATTGATGTCACATTTGTAATAAGGTGTTGATTGAGATAAGAAAGACAATGAATAACTCTATTGGAAATCATGAAGGTTAGTATCATTAAGAGGTTCCTGTGCTCTCCCGAGTTATTGGTTCTCATTATAATCTTCTGCGCATATATCTCAGTCCAAATTTTATGTCTTCTTTACTGACCTCTTGCATTCCTTACAAGAATTTTTGCTATGCTTTCTATGTAGCCACATAGCATCTTAGACCTCTACTGAAGCACATTTCACATTGCATTCTAATTTTACTCTGCCATATCTTCACTATCACACCCTTTAGGTCAGTTCTTCTTTGTTTCAGTCTATGTCCTTGGTGGGTACACAACATGTAGTAAAATATTCAGAAGATATAGAAGCACCACAACTTCCAATAACAAAAACTAAATATAAGTGCAAAGTAAAAGATTATATTTATTACAGGTTAATTATAAGCCAAGGTTTAGTACCAATCAACTTGTTGACATTCTCAGCAATACATGCAGTTGTAAGGAACAGGAACCTGAATTAATAGTGATTAAAGATAATATACATTGTTCTGTGTCAGATGTAGCTCGAGAATGTCTCCCAAGAGTTCACTAGTTGGAAGCTTGTTATAAATACAGTGGTATTGTAGACTGACAAAACTGTCAAGAAGTGAAGTACAAAGGAAAGGTTTTAGGATATTCAAGTATTAACCTTTAATATATTAGAAGGACCCTCAGTTAGTGTTCATAAAGCAATTGTTATAAAAGGCTAAGCCCATTTGTGACTTCTTGCCTTATGATGACTTCTTGCCTTCTTCCTTCATGACCTCCTTCCATTGTGATACCATTTTCTATGAGGTGATGTCATCAGAGGAACCCTGGCCAGAGCAAACTGCCAGAACCAGGACTTTGTTTTTACTTGAAC
>NC_140489.1:28007622-28092622 GCF_964271855.1 Acomys minous
GGTCGGATGTGGCAATTACTTCCGAGGGTAATGACATATTTTGAAATTTGGAACCTGCTTCATTAAAATTCATTTTGCACTACATAAAATAAGGAGTTGGGAGGCTGACAGCAATGAAACTCAAATAGTCATTCATTTCCTTTATCTTTTTACAAGACAGATCAATTAGTAATTTATGACTGAAAAAAGTCATGTTTAAATGTTATGTGGGGCTTAGTGTAGTATCAAATCTGGCCTTGTGTCACCTTTACTGAGTAACTGAAATCACCTTTACATCTGTTCATCCCAGCTTAAAAAATAATACTGAGTGGCACATTTGAAAAAAATTGGTAAATGAAGAGGAGAAAGGGCCCAGAAAAGATTTCTTTGCATCAAGTCTCTCAAAAGTACTGGTTAGCAGTCAGCAATCAGCAGTGGACCAGAATGTTTGAGCCACTGTTTACATTTGTAAACTAGGCATCCAAATCCTCCTAAACAGGTGTGTGGGGGGCATCCAGATGGACTCGGTGAGGAGCCAGGAAGCTTGCACCTTCTGCTGAGCTCCTGGCTGCTCTGCAGGTTGGCAGGGTTTAATGGCATCCTTGCCTCTCTTGGGGCCTTGCCAAGGGCACAAGCAGGAGGCACCGGATTCGAAGCCAGGCTTCCAACGAGAGGGCTGCTGGCCAGAGATTTGACTCTGTTGCCACCATCATGTTATAAAACTCGCTTCCTACTGGATTACTGCTGGAAAAGATCCCAGATTCCGTTTAGGTAAGAGAATCTAGGTGTTACATAACCTTGGCGCCCTGTCTTAGGGGCTGATGTTCTGCCACCTGAACTTTCTCCCCGAAGATTCCATCGGATCTGGAATTTGTTTTCCAGTCCCTTGTAGAGTTGCTGTCTGTGGCTGTTCAACAGCTGCTTCATCAACCCTCTCTAAAGTAGCACCAGAATGTGAGCTTTTTATGAGCCCCCTGCTGGGAGTGAGGGTGCAGGATGCTTGCCATCCTTCTTGTGCATTTAGCTGGATCAGGAGAGCTCTCTAGTAAAACAGCAAACAAAAAACCTTTGTCCTCTTTGATGGCCAACAGTCTTAGGACAATAATATTGATTTATTCATATGATCCCTGAGAGAGAGAGGGGGGGGGAGGGAGAGTCAGAGGGAGACGGAGACGGAGACAGACAGACAGACAGACAGACAGACAGACAAGGCAGGCTCCCCAGCTGCAAAGTCTTGCAGGAGTTCTTCAGGGAAGAAGACTGACCCAAGTTTAGGCTTACTGTGCAGAGTCTTGTTGAGCCAAGGTAGGAGCCCCATTCAAAGTACTTCAAGAAAGGCAAGTACATAAAGAAAGGCACTCGTTTCTCTTGCTTTAGCTTTCCTGCCATCTTAGACTCTATCCAGTGTCCCTGTTCTAGAAGAGCCTCAGTCATAGAAAGATAAGAAAACCTGAAGATTGCAGAAAGTACCAATTTCTCCAAATCTCATTCCTCTGTGGCATTTTGTTAGGGCCAGAGGAACGGTTATAGTTGAAGATCCTTGAAAGAGAGGACTGCTCACAGCTTCCTTTATTATCCTAGCGGTTTTAAACTACTTCTTTGTGCAAATACACTGAAGGAACATACTATATAGTATATCACAGACTAGACTCCCAGTGTGTATCCAAAATCGTCTCAATTCCAGAAGTGTCACTTGGAGCTATGCCCTTCTACTGCAACAAGAAATCTTTCACCGCAGAAAAGGAGATATTATCTATCGTAGGAATATTCTCTTCCAGGAAACCAAGAAATGGCTCAGAGACTAGGAGAACCTGCTACTCAGGTTTGAAGACCTGTGTTAAGCTCCAAGAACTGAACTAAAAAAGCAATGTGTGGTTGTATATGCCTTCCATCCCAGTGTTTCTGGAGATGGAAACAGGAAGACTAGAATTCTAAAGTTGCTGCCCACCAGACTAGTTCCAGGTTCAGTTAGAGACCTCTCTCAACAGACTAAAACAGATAGGACACACAGCAAGGCACACAGCCTCTTATACATGGAGGCACACACACACACACACACACAAACACACACTCTATAGTCATGCACATAGATATACATGAAACACACACAAGCAATTATGTTATTCAATGCACTTTAGTTTAGGTCAAGATTAATAGCTTTCTAATCATAGCTCTTTGACAGTTAAAAAAAACAAAGCAAGTCACTAACTTGTATTTGCTAATCCTTTTTCTTTTGTATTTTTCCTTTTATAGGCACATGTTCAAGGGGAAGTTAATGCACTTATCTGGTGTTGTGTCTATAGAGAAGTAGAAGCTGAACATATAAAGCTTTGAAATCAAACCCATTAGGAGTTTGGGGGCTCATCAATATCAAAATCTTCTGAAATTGTTCGTGTCACAGGGAATCACAACAGCTTCACACAACAAAACACCTGACAAAAGTCAATGGAATATCCCTCATAAGAAAAAAAAAAGTTAAAAGAAAGAAGAGCACCAAAGTGGGTACAGTTGTTCTAGGCAGCCATTGAACACTCAGTTCTTCACACTTCTAGGTCCATCGTTTTGATTTTGTGTCCATGTGTGCAGTATGTGGTCCAGGAATCTAAGATGTGGGTGTGGGAAGCCAGAGGAGGATGAGTGTCCTTCCCTATAGTTCTCTCCCTTATTGCTTTGAGATGGGATTTCTCACCGAACCAGGTGGGGCTCAGTTCATGTAGACTGGCTGGACAGTGACATCTCATGCTGTACCTGTCTCCTCACTGCTGGGGCAGCAGCAGCCATGCCTAATTATGTATGTGGTTGCTGGGAGCTCAAGCTAGGATTCTCATACTTGCAGAGTGAAAACTCTCATCCAGTGAACCTTTCTGAACCATGTCTACCATCAGTAGCTTTAACTTTATGGTGATAAGATGGGTGCCCTACTTCAGACATTTCATATTCATTCCAAAAGAAAGATGAGAACAGAAAAAAAAATCTATATAGCCAACTCAAGATTTTGGGGGGGCATTTTAATCTCCTCCTAGTCACCTCCTTTGAGTGCAACTAGGCTATGCAATTCCCTGGTTACAACAGGCTCTCAACTGGCCTAAGAGATTAAGGAATTAA
Organism: Acomys minous; assembly: GCF_964271855.1. Taxonomy (NCBI): domain Eukaryota; kingdom Metazoa; phylum Chordata; class Mammalia; order Rodentia; family Muridae; genus Acomys; species Acomys minous. The sequence continues at coordinate 28,010,707 of NC_140489.1, forward strand.
GAACAAGGAGGGAATGGATAATAGATACTATAGATAAATTGGCAGGAGTTGCCTAATAGGACATACTGCAGCCCATGTCTATTGGTCATCATCCTTTTCTTCTTCCCATTCACCATAATGATATGGAGATATAAATTGCTTTGAATCTACTCTACCATCCATAGCCATCAGGAAACTTGAATTAATAGTACTTTATGATACATAAGCCTTAGCATCTCAACCAGACTCCTGCCTTTTTCTCAGCATTGACCCAAAGTTAACAATATCAACACTTAGCTTCTGGAGGTCTCGAGAAAGATGAACTCTTCTTCCACTCTGGTTTAGTACCTGGAGGCTTGTGAATTAAGCTAGCAAAATGTGGGTTAGTAGAAGGAACAACATGTAATTAATTGTCAGTCATCTTTATGTGCTTTGCAGTTCACAGAGGAAAAGCGTGATTCAAAGGAATGGCTGACCCAGAAATTCACACACAACTTTAAGGAAGGAAAGAGTATTTGGGCTTCACAGAACACTAAATCATAAAGAAGTGGCTAGGAAACACAAGAAGGAACTAGTGGAAAATAAGGGGTTTATTTAGGGAGTTATTTAAGTGAACATATCTCAGTATCAGCTCTATCTCCAAGGATACATCATGCTTTTCTTCATAGTAAGATAGACACTTCCACAACAGACACCCATGCCCTGATTTGGGGATGTTGAAAGGAAGCCAGACAGCCCTTCCTGTGGTTGTGAGTCCTCAAATGCTTTCAGCTCTGAATGCTAACATGACATATTTGGGAAGTGGCATCCTATGACTTCTTTTAATATCCTTTGCAGGATCCATCACTAAGGCCTATTACTAACATGGTATTTTTGCATATACCTTGATTCAGATGGCAAAGGACCAGTAATTAAAACTACCTGAGTACTGAATTTTATGAAATGAGTGTCATAGTTGATGATCCAGTGGTGTGAATGACACCATAGTGAACTTGAGGCCGTGAGATTAGTCAGTTTCTCCTTACCAAGAGATAAGCTGTCAGTCTCATTGGCGGGGATGGACCACAGACATGCTTGTGGATGGCTAAGAAAGGCAGAATGAAGAAAAAAAGAGTTATGATAGCACTGGGGACTTTCTCTGATAACGTGTCCCATGCTGGAAGATAGAATCAAATACAAAATGGGGAACATCTTAAAATAGGATCTCACCTTCCTGAGCCTGGTAGCCATTTTGTTTCCTTGAATAAAATCAGGTGCCCTTCGGAATTACCCCACCGATTTACTTTGACTCTTTTTTTCCAAAAAGGCATTTTCACACTTACCTGAAAGGGTTTCCCTTTCATAAGTTAGAATCCAGTGGGCTCTTTGCCCTATAAAATATGCACTCAATATTTCTCTCTCTCTCTCTCTCTCTCTCTCTCTCTCTCTCTCTCTCTCTCTCTCTCTCTCTGTCTCTCTGTCTCTCTCTCTCTCTCTCTCTTTCTCTCTCTCTTTCTCTCTCTCTCTCTCCCTCTCTCTCTCTCTTGGCATGGAGGTCTCAAGTTGCCTAGAGTAGCCTCAAATGAGCTATGTAACTGAGATGGACTTTGAATTCCAGGACTCCTGGAGCTCATCCCAAGTGCTAGGAATATATGTGTGTGTGTGTATGTATATGTATATGTATATGTATATGTATATGTATATGTATATGTATATGTATATGTATATGTGTCTGTGCCACTATCCTCAGTTTTGTTTGTTTTTGCTTTATCTAGGGCTGGATGCTAATTCCAGGGCTTCTTATATACTACAAAAGCATATTAGCAAGTAACCTATGTTTTCCAAACCATCCTATCATACCTCTCCCCAACTCCCCTGTGTGAATTATGAGAGTCACTGTGTGAAATTATGTACTAAGATTGGGTCACCATTATGAAATGCAAGATGAGATGATTGGACTGAACTGAAGAGAGAAAGCAGCTGCATTTGGGAAAGGTCAAATTCATTTTCACTTATTTCTGGTCACTAATGGCCTTGAGGAATAATTCTTCCAGTAAACACTATTTACATCATATAAATGGAACCGTAGAGCCGTAGTCATTAGCCCTCTGTACCTCCTCAGACATGTCCTTAGGCCTGACCCATATACAGTCCCAAGTGTGAAAAATCTCTATTCTCTACTGCAAGGTGTTTGTTTTAATGTCAACTGCTGTCTCCTCTGCTAGTGGGGAAGATGAGGGTTTCTGAACAGTACACAGAAATGGAATGTACCTATTCTAAGGCAAAATACAGGTAACTGTTTCCAGTAAAAACAGGAAGAATTCAAGGAAGCAGGGTGACTTTTCTAGGCTGGAATCAGGCCAAAGCAAAGGCTAATTCACCTCCATTAGAACATTAATGGTCACAATTTCAGGGTCGTTGCCTCTCCCATTAAAATGTCTCTCCTAAGGTTTCCGGTGGTCCATCCTTTTTCTCATGTGGCTTAATCAGAAATTATTAAGTTGGTCATTTTGTTTTTAATGTTTAATGACCCTTCTTTTAAAATCCTCAATGTCTCCCTTTAAGTGTTCTTTACCAGCTGACAAAGGACAACTCCGTCTCTCTTAAGTAGCTTCTCTCTGCCATGACTTCTCTCCTTAGCCTAACACACTTGAATTGAAACAAATCTTCATTTTGTTGTGCCTAATGCCTTCCCAGGAGTGGATTGTTTTCTCAAACAACCCTTTCAAGAGAGGGTTAGCCTGATTTTTCATACCCAAGTTTAGAAACCTGTGCATCTTGGGATCCTGAGAATAAAGTCACCAGGCAGGTCATAAACAAGAACTTCCTGATTTTAATAACAATGAGGAAGAAAATGAAGGAGGAGGAGGAGGAAGAGGAGGAGGAGGAGGAGGAGGAGGAGGAGGAGGAGGAGGAGGAGGAAGAAGAAGAAGAAGAAGAAGAAGAAGAAGAAGAAGAAGAAGAAGAAGGAAGGAAAAGGAGGAAGAGAAGGAAAAAGAAGAGGAGGAGGAGGAGATACCACCTCTCTTGAGCCACATAGAGCCTGGAAATGAAATAGAATGAAAAGCCAGATTGCTTTATAATTGACATCTTTGTCTCTCAGCAGATGCCTGTAATCTCCTGAATGAGCCAAATATGGGCTCTAGGATCTTTGAATTTCTCATGAAAACAGAAAGGACAAATATTTACTGCAATTACACTTTGCATCGGCTATAGTTTCACAGCCTTTAATCGTCCTTGGTTCAAAAATACATAATGACTTTTTTCCCTTGCCAGTTCAAGCAGTCTATTATCAACACTTTAGGAAATACTTTTGGTTTAGTAAGTATACAACTAAGTCATAAAGGAACAATTCTATTTTCTATAGCTTATTTCTCGATGTTATAAGGATTAACAGGAGTAGAGGCTATTGGGGCAAAGGCCCACTTTTTCCTTATCATTAGTGAATCCAAATACTAACACTTTCTAGAAATTTCAAGCAACATGATGTGACATACCTGACCATTGATTGTAGTACTAAATTCAAATGATATGTATTCAACTCTGGGTTTATATGTTAGAATAAGGGAGGTTTCAGGGGTTTTGTTTACATTTTTGTTTTTGTCCACTGATCGTCTCTAGTTCTAATAAAAAAAGGCCAGCTAAGGATGACACCAATATTTTATATGACTAATGTCAGATTTTAAGGAGGGAGAGAAGAAAAGGAGGAGGGAAGAGAGAGAGGGGAAGGGGGCATGTGGAGTCCAGTTGTCCTTTAGGCAAGAACTTTATTACCACTACCAGTGTGGCAGGGGTCTGAAACAGTGTCAGCCTCCCGAGACAAAGACATGGTGCTGTCTTTAAGGTCCCAAGGAAAGGACAGGGAGAAGGAAGCCTGGAAACACACACACACACACACACACACACACACACACACACACACACACACACACAAAATAGGTTACAGTTACTACCAAATTGGGTTGGAAGTCTCCGAGTGCTGCTGGCTGGGATGGCAGATGCCTGGGCAATACTGCATCCTTCTTCTCTATGAGATCTGCCTTTAATGCCATACATCAAAATTTGGTTAATGATGCAGTTTTATCCTAGCTTCAGCCTTTTCTCATTAGATGCTCATAATTCCTTTGATTCATTCACTTATTCTTCTGTTTGGATAAAATACCGTGCCTGACACTTTACTAGCAATATCCCAGATTGCCAAAATGGGATGCAACTCAAGATATCACTTCTGCAGTGATAATGTGCAGATTCTTACTTAGTTAGAGGCTACAAAGAACCACAACCATTGTTCTGAACATCAGCACTCAACATGCGTGGGCATGGCTATCTTTTCTACTCCAGCTCTTTCTCCAGTTTATTGTGAAACAGACTGGGCGCTAGCCAAAGTACAGTAATCTCTGAAAGTTGCTTTCCATTCCCCTAATGCACACTCTCCCCAGGAAAAGGCTTTAAGTCACTTTGGGGAAGGCTGAGAGGTAGATTAATAGTATAAAATGTTGGCAGTGCATCAGAGTCCTTCCTCAAGGAGACTTAGCCTCCTCTGTCTTCTGATGAGATCTGGGTTCCATAAATGGACTCAAATCTGAGAATGGATTGAGGGGTCCTGACTTTCTGTATAATTCACATTAGACTTTTTCACTTCACCAACCACTTTTCTGCTTATACAGATCAAATAACAATTTGGTAGGTTTTCTATTTCGCTTTTAGGAGCCGCGTGGCCAACCAGCCAGCACTTAAATTCTGTGTAAGTCACAGTCTTCTGGTCACCCCTTTGACTCTTCTATCCATTATGGTAACCATGCCTACCTTGCCTTTGGCATGGAGCGGTGACACTTGACCCTGCCATTCCAAGGTCCAGTGGTTCCCGTTGCACTTAGGTTTTCCAACTCTGAAGTTTAAGTTTCCACTGTAACTTAGGGTCTACAGAAAACAGCCCTTACAGAGAGAGCTCTTAGGGATTCAAGGGACAGGCTAGGATTTCAGTTTGCTTTGTAATTCAGCAAGTTACAGGATGGGATTTGGAATTTAGCTTTTAGTAATCCCAGTCTTGTAGCTAAGGGAAATAGATGAGGAGCTCTTTCTTGGCAGATACAGTACCTGGCAGATACAGCAACAGTGTTTAGCTAGAAACTCAAATCCCCTCCCCCCTTTTTTTTTCTCTACTTTGTCCAGTGGCATTAGTCAGTGTTCATATCACAGTTACTGGGAAAAACAGGGTGCACTTTTGTAGGTTCTGAGATACTTAGATTAAAACAACAACAACAACAACAACAACAACAACAAAACACAACCCTTAAAAAGATTCATAAGATTAAGGACCGTTTTTTGCTCTTTGTTTTGTTTTGTTTCACTTTTTTCAAGTTAGAAGCAAACAAAGAAACCCACAAGGCAAGCAAGCTGTAAATCCTGGAGGCTGTTAGAAAAAGGGGCGGGGAGTGAAAGGAGGAACAAGGTTAAGTGTAAAGGTTGGTTCTAAATCCAAAAATCTCAAAAGATGTGGAGAAGTGAATGAAGAAAAGAAGGGTCATGTCTTTTAAGACAGATATTAAGGTCAGATTTTAAAAAGTAATAAAAAAATTAAAGAAGAAAAAGGAAAAATTATGTTCTTTAAATTGGAACTCAGTCAGGTGGGCAGTGTTAACAGTTAAAATCTCTAAGCATCCTTATGAGATTAGTGATTTCTAAGCAGTATTAGGACATTCTTTTGAAAGGGGAGAAGTAACCCTCTCATCTCCTCACCTCTCTTCTTGAAAGGTGATGTCTTCTTTAAGTAACTGACAGGCCCACCTGGATTAACTCTTCATTGGGGAGATGACCCTATGTAATATTTGCATCTTTGAGCAGATCCAGCTTGAGTATAGCTTTATTGGAATCTGAAGGGAAAAAAAATGACAAAGCAGGCAAGTGGTAAATCTCAACTACTGCCTAGAGGAGAGAAGTGGAAAGCAGAAGAGAGAAAGCCATGCCTTATTGAGTTCTTTATAGAGGTACCACAATTGACCACATTGAAAAAAAAAACACACACAACGAAGTAGATTCAGAGGAAGGAAACAACTCAAAGTATCAGTGAAAACATACTTATGCTCTGCTTGGTATGTGAAAGACAGAGATAAGCAATAGAAAAAGGACAAGTTACAATGTTCTGCATAAGGGTTTAAGAAGGTGAACGAAGCTAACAGAGCTGTGTGGCAGCCCCTATGGTAACTAAAGTGCATCGCCTCCCCTACTCTCACTTACCAGAATTGTACAATTAATGGAGAGGGATATGAGTAGCCAAAAGAAACCTAAATGTAATAAGATAGTGGTTTAAGGTGTGTACTTCACAATTCTAATATTCCTACTGACACTACGCTGTGTCAGAACTGTGGCCTGTGTAGATGTATACAGCAGTGCTGGGGGTTGATCCATTAAAAAAAAAAAGCATTACTGCTATTCGTTGACTCCCATCAATGATTTTTTTTGTTGAAGGACATTTGATCACACTGTGAATACCAAGACTGTGTACTGGAAACGCCTATTTCTGGTTTTGATGTGGCTCAGCCTTGCAGGCACCTTTAATCTAAGAGCTTTTTGTAAATGGGATTAAATAAAGTTAATCATAGAGGAAGAGGTGGAGCAACCAATCAGTCGACATGATGTGAATATAGGAAAAAAATAGAGAGAATCAGAGGAAGTCTGGAGGATGGACAGAGAGATGCACAGAAAGTAGAAAGGAGGAACATTCATTTCGAAGGGTTTTTAAGACTGCATGGAGAAGGAGAAAACCCTTTTTCTGTCTGGGACACTCACTGGGTAGGAAGGTCAGCTGGGTGCTTTCCCTGACTCACTGAGCTCATAGGCTTGTACCACTGCATGTGGTTCCTGGGTTTTTATTGGTGAAATTGAGATTTTTGAGATTTATTTTTAAGCAACAATTTTTGGTACTGAAAATGCAAAGACAGTGTAGCACTGGTCACTGTGATATGGTCTAAGGACAGCCCAGGGAGGCAGATGCTCTGATTCAGGCACTGCACAAAAGAGTATGAGTTATTCAGTCAGAAGAAACACATCTAAAAGAAACCATGACACATTAGAGAAATTATAACCACTTACATAACATACAAATTTTGGAAGTTAAATAAAATGAAAAGTTTATGAAATTAATAGGGTAATTTAGAAATACTTAATATTCTGTTGGGCATTTTAGGCTTCTTTTTTAGGACAGGATTTTTGTTTTAATCAGCTGAGTGTTATACTTAATTTCTATGTTGAAATTATTAATAAAGTATTTATAGAAATAACAATAAAGGGTATAATATTTTAAGTATATTTATTAGATTGAACATATCTATGAAAGAGATACATTCATTTTTTTACCTTTGATTAGTTTTTATTTGAAAAATTATTACATGAAAACTAGTAAACAAGAGATAATTTTTTTTAACACTGATTGCAAAGTAGGGTCCAATTCCATCTTTGGAGCAACTTTAAAATGTTTCCAATTTGAATACAGTTTGAATATCCTAGGCTTCAATTATAAATTGGACACCTTTTTATCCTGCAGATTGCCTTTGTTGTAAAGGAGGTTGCAGGGCTATATATAGCATCTTCCGGGGATACTGAGCTTAGGAGACTTATGAATAGCATAAGTCACCCAATTATAATGTGAATTGTAATTCATTGAAAGGAAAGTCCAGCTGATAGATTTGGTGTCTTCTCTCTGTCTTGAATTTTGGCTTTTAAGGTCTTCTTGGTAGTGACATTACCTTGTTATATTACTACTTGTCTCATGGACAAGGATTTCTAGTTAATATTTGACAGTTTGGGTATTACTCTAAAATGTTGGCATCCAGATTTATGGCATCATTAGGATTTGACTAAGATCTCTAGGTATTCTGTCATGATGGAAGAACTGCTTTTAGCCTTGTGCAGGCCATTAGATACTGTATTTATCATCTTGTAGGCTATATCATTCAGTGTTAACATTTTGAACTGTTCAATATTTCCTCTGTTTCCTCATCACGAAGATTAAAACTGGCCTGTGAAGAAATGCCCTAGCCATGTGCCAAGGACCATCATGATAGCACAGCTGGTCCAAATGCAGCCTTCAGAGCAAAGAGCAAAACAGGGAGTTCTCAATGGCCTGATGAGACAGAGATGTCAAAGGAGCTTCCAGATGTTTGCCAAACCAAAGGGGAACTCCGTTTGAATTCTCTCTCCTTGGAAAAGGAAGCATTATAATAGTGCCTAGCCAGGGAGTCTGTCCCAAGGACACCACCATGCACACTCCTCTGATGAGGGAATATTTGTGCCAGGTACTGTAGTCTATCCACCACAGAAATTATTCAATAGCAATTAATATTACCAAGCCACTGACTAAGAAATAAATTAAAATTGTCAAGTTTGACCTAAAATCAAATGCTTCTTTGTTTTAAGGTCTAGGCAACATATAAACTATGATTCAGACTAAACATCTTTTTTTTTTTTTTTTTTTTGATCTTGAAAATTCAAAGTGTGGTGATGAAACTACATGTGGTGACATAGGAATCCTGGGGTCTGGCAGGATGCACTCTCTGGGTACAAGAGATGATTTTGGAACCAGTGATTTAACTAAAAGTATCTCTGGATCTGTAACTCAAGATTTTTCTATAGTGAGACTGACTGTTTTTGCAGGATTTAAGAGTAAATGTAGTTGTCAATCTGGAAGATTGGTTTCTCTGTTTGGCTTTTTATTTGTTTTGTTTTGTGACAAGGTTTCAAGTAGCCTGGAACGTTCTAGAGCTCACTATGCAGTTTAGGGTGACATATAATTTCTGACCCTGTCCCCCTTTTCCACATACAGAATGCTGCACTTGTAAGTGCATGCTCCACACACCCAGAATTTTTTTGTATGTTTAGTTTTTTTGGTTGTTTTGTTTATTTTTATTTTTATTTTATTTATTTATTGTTTAATGAAGTACTGGGGCTTGAGCCCAGGTGTTAAACTGAAATATGTCCCTATTCCATCACTAGGTTTTGCAATGATGGGTTCATTATTCTGCTGGGCTTTTTTCAGAAGTCCTCTTTAAGCAGTCCTGCTTCTTTTTTCAATATAAAGAAATGGATTCGTTCAGAAACTGTCTCCTAGCACACAGCCGGCAATCAGTAGACTGTGATTTGAACCTATATAAACTGATTCAAAGCCCATGCTTTTAACCTCTACAGTTCATGGGTTTCCCACTAGAGCAAGTTTGGTGTGGATTTGATTATTCGTCTCTTTGCATTATTCCATGCATCGAGGGACTTCGCTAACGAGATGCTTTGGACTGTCTGGATGATTGAGTGACCCGAGGTGCAAGGATTGTCAGGTTTCTCTGAAACACCCTTTCATTGATAAATCTCTCAGATAGAATGGTTGGGGAATAATAGATTGAGGCACCTGGGGAGCTCATGGGAATTTACCTCTGTGATTGATGGAACGAGCTGGCTGTCACCTGCATACATAGTAAATAAAGCCAGGGGAAGGCATGCGATTGCCACCTGAAAATTGACATTGGTTTGTTCATTTTTTTAAAGGGGAAGAATACAATTGAAATGAAGGGATCTGAGAGGAACCATAAGAATGATTGATAGAAAGATACAGAGTTTGGATTAGAAAACTTGAAAAGAGAATGAAGGGTTTTATTTTTATTATATTATTATATCTTCAAAAGATGCCAGCACCTTTTTCACAATGCAATCTATTGAGCATCTATAAAGTACAATGAAGAAAAAATAGAAGGTGATGGTGGGGGGAGTGCAAATGTATTTCCTGCCCTAAAGGAGCTAATGATTTAATTAATGGATTAAATTAAATTTTAATCTGCCCTGAGCTGAAGGGCATGCACATGAACAGCGGGAGAATGTGTCCCTCACTCAAAACTGTTTTTGCTGATCATTTCCTATAATTTTAAGTGGACATTCTGTGGAGAAATTAAAAAAAAAATTCCAGCTCATAATCAGGAAAGGCTAAATAAGAGAAGTGTAATGTGTCAAATTTAGGCAGGCAAAGATTCTTCAATATACAAACAAAAACTAACTGAACAAAGTACTGTCTTTTATTACATGACAAAGAAAAATAGATAATGATAAAAGTGGTGTAGAACCTGGTGTATTAGTGAGGCTTCTCTAGGGCTCTCTCTCTCTCTCTCTCTCTCTCTCTCTCTCTCTCTCTCTCTCTCTCTCTCTCTCTGCCACCTTTCTCTCTATATGCCTTTCTCTCCATATGTAATATAGAGAGGCTTAGAATGACTTACAGGCTGTGATCCAGCTATGAAAAGTGGCCCAAGAATCTAGTGGTTGTTGGGTCCACAAGGATGACTGTCTCAGCTGGCCTTCGGTATATGATAGAACCCTGAATTAGGCTCTAACTCCAGTGAAGAAATGGACTTGCTAAGGAGGCAAGAACTGGAAAGCAAAGCACAAATGATTCCTCCTTTCGTGTCCTTATTTAGTCTTCCAGCAGAAGGCGTGGCCCAGATTAGAGGTGGGTTTTGCAGCTCAAATGATCTGGATTAAAGGCTCCTCTTCCTACCTCAAACATCCAGATTAGAAGTAGATCTTCCTATGTCAAAATAAGCAAAAATCCCTCATAGTTGTGCCTTCCCCTTTTGGGTGTTAATTAATTTCAGACGAAGTCTAGCTGGTAACCGAGAATAGTTATCCACACTTAGTGTCAGATTTTTATAAGGAAATATTTAGGGAACTGATAATTAAAAAAAAAAAAAGACTCACCCAGATCACTGAAATATGCCTTTCTCAGCTTCATATTTTACTACAGAAACTTACTTATTATTGCTTCATATATAAATTAATTGCAGCCATTCTTCTGATTTCGAGGTCATCAACTTCCTCATGCCAGGTACCAGGAGATGCAGGGAGATGTGTGTAAGGTTCATTTAACCAGAGGCAGAGGCACTCAGAAAGAGAACTGCAAGCATTGTCATTAAAATTCAAGGGAAAAGCAGGATGGAAAGTCCTCTACAGCCATAGGTTTGGACTGCCATTGGAAACTGGGAACCTTTTGGGAGCACTTCCGAATGGGGTGGATCATGTTTCCAGCAAAACATTTAAATTCAATCTTTTGGACCTGACTGGATGGTATGGAATTAGCCATGCCCTTCACTTCTTGGGCTTTTCCAAGCCTTTACTTCCAGATGGAAAACTTGAGCAGGACACCACACTTCTTTAGAGCCTTGGCTGTTAAGAAGTTGCTAATCACCGTGGGCTTATCGTGATTGCCTATGAAAATATTTTCTCTTCCAGAACAGTTCCCAGAGAGTGACTTGGCTCAGAGTCTCTGTTTCACAGGCGAGGACTCAACAGATGTACGTTGAGTATGTGTAACTGAACACACTGGCTGCTACTGTTAGAAAACCGTTCTTTCCCAGTGAAACCCACCTAAGTGTAAAACCGGTCCCCAGAGCCTTATGACTACTTCCTTCAGTTCAGAGGCCGGCCTAGAATTCTATAGGCAGCCAAGCCTTTTGCCATTTAGAAAGACACAGCCCGTATTCTCACTTCAGTTTTGGCCATATAATAACCGCCACGCCACTCAGATTTAATTTAGCTTAGTTTAATTTGGAAGCAGTCAGAGGCGAAAGATAGCCTGAACACATGGTAATGGTGTCCCTGGACTACGTGCGAGCTGAAGATGAAAAGGGGAGGTGTGTGAGATATTTATTTCATGCCAATACATGGTTCTTCCATGATAAATACTGTATAGCTCCAAGGCTTGGCTAAATCAAAAGCTGAGACGCCCTAAACAAATGGTACCCCCCCCTATACAAACAGGACATATTTGATCACATGTACTTTTACTTCAAAAGAATCAAAAATGTCTTATAATGGGGCACATGGACTTTAATGTCCTTGCAAGGAGCATTTTATGGCCGCACTGATGTTTTCTCCATATCCTTGAATACTAGGAGCATACATTACCTTTTTCTAAGTAAGATTTAAATTTTTTTCTTGTATACCCATAGCATCCTTTCCTGAATTGTATTGGTGAAATACTATGACATGGAAGGTGTTAGTGAATAAGAACTAATAAAACCTTTTTTGGGAAGGAAGGATGTCAAAAGAAACAATGACCTCAAACCAATTGTGGTCCAGTTACTACTCATGTTTTCTTTAATAATATAATGATTCAAAGTGAAATGTAAAAGCAGTACCAATAATGATAATTATATAATTTAATGTGTACTATGAGTTACATATGATCAATTATTATCATATTCATCATATTAGTTATATGATTACCATTACTTTGGAGACAAGGTTTCACTGTATATCTCAGGCTATCTATGCTCTTACCTCAGCCTCCCAAGCATCAGCATTGCAGGCATTTGCTGCACACTGGCCAAATAAAGCCACATTATTTATCAGTCCAATCATAATTGTAGAAAGGCTTTAAAATGAGAGAAAATAATGATAGCTAACATAAATTTGAACACATATGTAAAACAAACAAGTAATTCTCACACCTCAGCAGACCCCTCAGAATGACTATTTCAATAAAATTCAAGGAAAACAAACCTCAGAAGTTAATAGACACCTCAGTAACTTAATTAAGGCTTTTTAGGTACCTGAAAGGAAAAATATATTTGGACCTTGTGTTTGTTATTGATTGTTTTGTTTTATTGTTTACATTGTTTTTGGCTTTCATTTTGTTCCCTGGCCCCAGTCTCCTTAAATAAAACATGCTTACTTCTCATTTCACTAATATTTAAAGGGGGAAATCGACTTGTATAAACCTCAGTTTCCCAGTAACACAGGGTGCATTCACTCGCTGCGGTACTAATACATTTGTTATTTCCATTTTGATAGTGACTACATAAAATGGCTAATATTTTCTTTATAAGGATTGGTATTGAGTGAAGTGGGATATTTGGCAAGTACTCACCAAAGATGTTGATGATGATGATGATGATGGTCTTTGTTGCTGCTAAGGGAGAGGGTTCTGGAAGAGCTTGCTCTCTGAGTGGTTTGCGAATAATAATCTGAGTTCTTTAAAGGAAACTTAGCTGTGTCTGTGGAGTACAAACTATCTCCTAAATTTGTATACATTATTTCTTACAAGAATAGATAATGTTATCAATAGATTAAGTCACACATCACAAATCAGAGTTAAGCATTGACTGGATGGAGAGTATTCTATAGTTGTGTACGAAGGGAAAGAAAGAAAATTCCAGCCACTTCAAAATTAGTCTATAACAATGACTACAAAGCATGAGATTAGTTGCCTAATAAACACACCTTGGCAATTTTTTCCAGTTAAAAAATGAATCAAAACCCCAAATCAAGAAAACCTAATTCATACCGAAAGAAAAACTAAGCAGACAACAAAACAAAGACACATTTCATGAGTACATGCACATGTTTTAGCCCCTTATTGTTGAATAAATGTAACTTACTGATGGCTTCTGAGGTTTCTCACATACACTGTGGTGTTGTTACTGAGGAGAACGATTGGTGATTGTCAACAAGGGTGATGAAATGGCCAACCTTAAGGGAGCTGAAGAGGTAGATTTAATGTTCTCTGGAAAACTGCCTCACCTCTACAACTTACATTTCTGGGGAGATTAGACAGTGGGTTTTTGATAATCCCAGAGTCCTCTGCTTTGTCTGTTTTCATGTTATTTTTTTCTCAGGGCAGGATTCTGTGATTTTTTTTTCTTTTATAAACATGCACACATATACAGATAATAGGAAAAGTACCTTGTGGGATTTTCAAGTCTTAAGGAAGAGCTGTGAAAATTGCTCAGTCAGCAAAGTACTGGTCCTGAAAGCATGAGAACCTGAGTTTGGTCTCCACAATTCAGGTGAAACAGCAAGGTTTGGTAGCATTTGTTTGTGATCCTAGAACTTTAGAGGTAGAGATGGGTGGATTCCCGCTGCTTGGTGGCGAACCAGCCAACTTACATCACTAAGCTCAGGGACAGCTGGAGACAGGCTTCAAATTCAAGGTAGACAGCATCCCAAGAAACCTGAAGTTAATCTCTGTCCATCACATATGTGTCCATGTGCACTTTCAAACACAAACATACAGTTATACATAAATGATTTGTTTCTAACCCAATCAGAGAAATGAACCTGAACTCTCCAGGGCTTTTCACCCTTATTTTCACACAGGGATGAAGGCAATAGTGGAACAAGAAGATAGAGAAATTTCTCCTAGAATATTAAATTAATCCAATGTAAAATTTCCATTATTTTACCCATAAACAGCATGGTAGGGTTATAAATGTAGAAAGATAGCAATTGAGTTAGAATTAGCTGTTCTATAAATGATTAGTCTACTATATCTCATCACAGGCACAGATGTGGAGGCAGCCTTTGACTGAATACAAACCTCACACATAACTCCATGCCTGTTTTGCACATGGATACACAGAGAAAGCATTTCCCAGTTCTCCTGTATTCAGCTTTCAGGACAACATGAGTCTTAGTCAGTAAAACTAATAACCAAACCAGGCCTTAACCAATTAGATTTTGCTTTAAAGTATTGACCTAGTTAGTAGACCCTGACTGCATTTTTATTCATGAGCTGAAGGAAAAGGGAGGGTTGATAGATGAGCCTAAGGCATTCTCAAATACACTTGCTAAATAATAAACTTATCAATTTCATCCAAATGAATAAATTATTAATTCTCATCAAACTCCTAAATTGAAAAGCAAGGAAATGCAGGTGCTGAAGGAAAAAAATGACTCTCAGCAAAAATGTTTAGTATGTGGCAGTAAGGTCAAGGTTGACAAGTCATTATACAGGATGCTTAGAGAAAAATGCCTTTAAACATAGGAAGAACAGTGTTCAATTAAACATGGGGAAGAATGATTGCAATTTTAAACTGTTGCAGCTGTTAACCAGACAAAATGCCAAAGAGTGGAGAGAGGTCCCCACCTAGGTCACTGAGCTTGCACTCATACTGAGTTTAACATCTAGTAATATATTTATGTGAAGTATATATGCCTGGTTGCTTTTATAGATAATGTTTTAGCTGCATAATCTCCAATATTTAGGTATTTCAAGAATATAAGGTAAGCTTTCCATTTTCTTCAGAGTAATGATGGGCTGTGAATTTTTTTAATTATCAAATTAAAGTCTTTTCTAAAATTTAGTGGCATAAACGTTCTATTATATAAAAAAGAAAATCCCAATAGTTTGATTTTACTAATGAAGACTCAGGAGCCAGATGCAGGGGTGAAAGACATCAGAGAGGCAGAGAAAGCACCCAGCTGACCTTCTTACTCAGCTGATGTTCCTGAAAGAAAAAGCCTTTCCTATTAAGCTCATGTCCTAGAAGGAAAAAGCCCTTTCTTTTTGCTCCAAACTGTCTTAAATACCCTTCAACCTCAATGGGAAAATTTGTACAACCTCTTTGGAAATCAATCTGGTGCTTTCTCAGAAAACTGGGAATAACTCTCGGCTGCAGGTGCAATGTAGCCAACTTCCTCAAGCTACCACCAGTATATCTCCCTTAAAGTAAGTGATTTTTCTTTTAGTTGCTTCTGTCAGGGTATGTTACCACAGCAACAGGACACCCGCTAATACAGCCAGCTAGACAACAGCTGTACTGATAGACTCTGTCAAGATTATGTTGAACCTGTAAAATCTACTGAAGTTTTTAATATCTAGAGGACAATGTAAGCTCACTGTGGCTAACTTTGGTCCAGTTTGTTTCTTGGCATAGTAGTTGTTAACCCATTTCACATCCCTCAACCTTTTCAAGCAGCTGTTATGTGTTTCTGAAACAACGGGTGGATGGTTTGTTGGAGCCAGCATGTACAGAAGGATCTCTAACATGAATAATCCATGCAGGAGTTGTGGGTTGCTGCATCTGGACAGAGAGTTCCTGATACTGAGGACATTCTTCTTGTATTTCTTCTCATTGTTACAAGTCCTTCTCTTCTAACTAAAAGTGCTTTCTAGTGAATTATAAAGGCTGGAGTCCTTCTATCCCCAGATATTGACATATGGGAAAAGTAAGCAGCAATAGCCTAGGTAAAGTGCAGACATAGGAAATGTCAGCGAGGCCTGTGTTTACACCTCAGACTTATGACTGACACAGATGCAGCCTCTAAGAGAAACAATATGCTCTCAGAAGCACCCATATACAGAAAATAATATTATCTATAGCACTGATACAGTGCTTGTCCAGTTTTCTACAGTAATGGCAACGAAGCATAAAAAGGAGTAGCCAGGATGAGAAGCTTAACAGGAGAAGACTAGCTTTCTCTGAAAAAGGCCTTACAGCACACATATTAAGCAAAGATGGTGAAGAAATATCTTAGCTATTTTAGAAGAACTAAGAGAAACTATGGAGAAAAATTTAAATGATATATGAACATTAAGGCCATGTTAGTAAAGCAATAATAATTTCTTACAGGCTAAATACAATCTGGGCCTGAAGAAGTGCACTGACTCACAGAAAAGCTATGCATCAGTAGTTGTTGGCAGATGGGAGCGGGCAGGTGGAGGATGCAGTGCAGCCAGATCTAGTAAGCAAAGAAGAGTGAGTATGAAGAACATAAAAATAGCTGGAAAATGAACAGAGTGCAATGATCTGTGGGAAAATATCAAAAGAACCAACACACAGATTTTGGAAAACACAGAAGGGAGGGAAAAGAAACAGAAAATACTTGCAGAAATAATGGCTAAACACCTCCCCAATTTGATAAAAAAAGATCACCACATTTAACAAAATCTTTATCATTCTGCTTTGTAAGATGACTATGGTTATGGATGTATTAAGAGATAAGGTTCAGTTTTTGACACGCAATTGTAAGACGCACTCATTCAAATTTGGTGGTGTAACTGCTTTGAATTTATGACGTCAAAAGTGCATCATAGCCAGACCACTACTTACACCGCTAGCCAGGAAACAAAGAGCAGACTTGGGACTGCAATCCCCTTGGAGGGTATTCCTCCAATAGTGGAAGGACTTTTGCTTAAAATTCTACCTCTTAGCATTGACAACACCTCAATAGCACCAACAGCGGGGAGCAAGCTTGGAAACATATGCGCATTTCGCAAACACTACTATCCAAAGTATAGCCAGTTCCATGTGAAGATAAACTCAAAGAGACTTTGCACAAAGGCACCTTTACATCAAACTTGGCAAACGCAAAGAGAGGATTTTGAAACTAGCTTGAGAGAAGTAAAATTAGAACCAGAGAGAGGAGTCACGTACAACAGGGTTTTAGATGCTTCTTATCAGAAACTTGGGATGCTGGAATGCAGTGACCTGACATCTTCAAGGTTCTGAAAGGGGGAATTAAAAAAGGAAAGCTAACCAAAATGTTAACTATGGTTTCGAAAATTTCAAATTACGGTATTTCCACCTCAGGACCTTACATATGGTGCCATAATATGCAAAAGAAAATAAAGTATGTAAAAAATAATATAGAAAATTCACATAAATGAAGTGTCTGGAATTGCCTAATGACAAGACAGAGTAGCAGCAAGGGTTAAAATAATAGCTGTGTTGCCTGCCAGTGAATCAAGTTAGATTCAAAGACACAAAGAGGTTGGAAGTGAAAGGATGGATAAGGTAATTCATTCAAGTAAGGGACTGAAAGCAAACAGTGGTTTTATTAATGAATCCAAAGTGAAAATACTACAGGAGAAAAATATGAACTGTATGCATGGGAGTATAAAGTTTAGTGATGCCCCACCCTCAGGAGTGTATGGGGAGCACAAATTGAAATCAATGGGATATTATAAGGAGAAAAAAACTAAAATAAAAGAAAACATGAAATTGGAGGGTAGGGAGATAAGGGTGGACCTGAAAAGTTATGGAGTGAATATGATCAACATGATCATAATGAGTGAGTTAAGCCAGAAGCAGAAAGACTCAAATGGTATATACTCACTTATATCTGCATATTAGCCCAAGGGGCATGTCCCATGAAAGCCTTCACTTACCAGGAAACTGAGACAGAGGGGAGGACATTCTAGTGGGACTCTAGATGAGAGAAGCATGGGAGAATGGCAAAGTAGAAGGATCCAAAGGGTCCTAGAAACCTACAAGTAGAACATTATGATAGGCAGATTTGGGCACAGGGGTCCCGCTCAAACTAAGACACCAGTCAAGGACAATATAGGCGGTAAAACTTTAAACCCCTTCCCAGATCTAGCCAATGGTCAGAACATTCTCCACAATAGAGTGGAGAGTGGGATATGACTTTCTCACATACTCTGGTGCCTCACCTTTGACCATGTCCCCTGGAGGGGGAGACCTGGTAGCACTCAGAGGAAGGACAGCAGGTTACCAAGAAGAGACTTGATACCCTATGAACATATACACGAGGAGGTAATCCCCCTCAGGAACTGTCATAGGGGAGGGGAATAAGGGGAAAATGGGAGGGAGGGAAGAATGGGAGGATACAAGGGATGGGATAACCATTGAGATGTAACAAGAATAAATTAATAAAGGAGAAAAAAAAGAGAGAGAAAAAAAGAAAAATTTCAAAGCATTAATAAATTATTTTAAGCTATGCAATTATCAACATTTATATCCTTCATCACATGCCATCAAAATAAGTAGGCAAGCCGTTGTAAATATGAAGTGATAATGGGCAAGTCTAGCACAGTTAGACATGGTTATGAATTTTCTATTCACTGTGGGTAAAATATAGGGCCTTTTGCAAGACAAGAACTCTCCCACTGGACTACAGAATTTATACACAGCCATATCCTACCCTAGAAGAACTCACAAGGGAAATTACAAAATATACAGAGATGACTAAAAAAAAATTTTCAAAACTTACTGGATGTGAAGAAAGTAACACTGTGGTACAACTTGTAACTACAGTTGCTTATAGCAAGGATGATGAAGGAACACACAACCAACAATTTAGCACAACAATTTGTATCAGGGAAAGTAAAGGTAAACCCTAAGCTAACAAATGGTGAGAAATAGTGAATAAAGATACAACAAATGAAAAAAGGACAAAAAACAAAACCGATATAAACAACAGAAAATTACAGAGAAAAGAAATGAGACAAAAGTTGATTCTTTTATAGACCATCCAAATCAATAAATATAATTGAGGAGAGCAATCAAAACAGAGAAATTACTTGAGTTGCTAAAGTCATAAATTAAAAAAATACAGCAGTACTAGTAATTCTACAAAAACCAAGTGCATTCTAAGAGTGTATTTTAAACAATTATATGTCAACATCTTGTACAACCTAAAAGAAATGAACAAATTCTTAAAAACAAAACCCATAATAATATATCATCAAGAAATAGCAAGTCTTAGTAAAAAGGGCTTGATCTAAATAAAATTCTTCAAATGAAGAAAATCACTAGATATAGTGGTTTTATTAATCTGTTATACTCATTATTTAAAGAACCAATATGCTTTGCAAATGTGTCTTCTGCAACTCTAATCAAAGGAAAGAAACACTTCTCAACTCATTCTGTGAAGTAGGCCTTAGCCTGGTATCAAAGCAAAAACACTGCAAGAAAGAAAGACTGTGGACAGGTACCTCTTATGAATTTCAATACAAAAATTCCCAATAAAATATAAGCAAACAAAATTTTGCACCATATTACATATGTCACATATAATAAAAAAGTGAAATCAATTGATGGAATGCAGGAATGGTTTGACATATGCAGATTAATCATTATAATAATGTAAAGAATTTACATTAACCAAGTCATAAAAATATGCATAGTTCTCTAATATAGAATACGTATTTGGCAAAAGCTAGAACCCACTGTTGTTAAAAATACCCAAGGATCTAGTGTTTGTAAGAAATTATCCTTTTGTAGTAGAAGTCACATACTGAAATCCTACTGTAACTATGACAGCCAATGCTGAAAGAATAATTATCCTCTGAGATGAGAAGGATGGCCAGAATTCCTGCTTTGTTCACTCCTATATAATATTATACTAAAGGTTTTAGTTAGAACAATTAGGAGTGTAATAGGACTAAGGCATATGCATTATAATTAAAGAAGTGTATGTTTAATACATAAAATATTTCATGTACAATAAAATTCTATTAGAACTATTAAATAATCTCCACATAGTAACAGGATATAAAAAGTCAACATTTGAAAGTTAGTTGCATTTCTATACATTATGAATGACCAATATCGAAAGGAAATTACAAAATCAATCCCATTTACAATTCTATCAAGAAAACTAAATTCTTGAAAATGGACTGAACTAGAGCCATGAAATATGTGTACATTAGGAACTATAGAAACCTGATTGGAAAAAAAGGAGTAAACAAGTAGGAACTCATTCCATGTTAAAGATTGGTAGATGTAGTTTTCTTAAATTGCAGGCCCTACTCAATGTGACTTACAAATTCAAAGCAATCTCTCAGAAAAATTCAATTACTTCTTCTGTAGGTATATAAATGTAGACATGTAAATAAAAAACACACTATCCTAAAACTCATATCAAATTACATGGGAAATTGAATTATCAAGTCCTGAAAAATGAACAGCCTAACTGGAGGACCATAGTTTCCCATTTCAAAAACAAGTTCCTATAATCATAACAGTATGATTTTAATTAATATATAAGAGAACGTATAAACTTCTTGTGTATAATAGAGATCCCATAAGTAAGCTTATATTTGTGGTCCAAAGACTGTTGGTAAGTCTGTCAAGACCTTACAAAGAAAATCTTTTTAACAAATGACACTAAAAACAAAACAAAGCAAAACAATAACAACAAATACAAACACCAAACAAAACTAGTGCTCTGTTAATGCTCGGCTGGTGCTCTGGAGAGGTCCAGGGTAGGGTCTCTGGGCCTGGATGCGGATGCCCTTCCAGTTCGCGTCATCTCTTGAGTGGCTAGGGCTGGTGGCTCAGGCAACCAACCAGGATTGAAAGAGAAAGGAGGGAAGGGGCAAAAGAGCCCAAATTTTCTTCTCTAGGGACTGGCTATACTGTGGCAGTGAGGAGAACTTAACCTGACCACGAATTTCCTATGGCTAAGGCTGTAAAAGCGGCTACTGGCTAGAAACTGCACCGGGATCGTAAAGGGAGGCTCTTTGATCTGTAGATAGGCATCTTTGCAGAGATCTCCATTAAATTAGTGTAGACTTAGGCTGGATAAAAGGCCCTGAGTCTGCTAACTTATTTGCAAATCTACGGTGAAGTAACAAATACGAGAGAAATAGAAAATAAATCACTCACACGCATACACTCAAGAGAAAAGGTAGACGGAATTAGACATCTTGACTTCAACTGATGTTAGGTTTCCCAGTTTTCAGCACATACATTCAAGAGAGAAGGATCAAGAGAGGAGGTGGATGAAGTCAGGCATCTTAACTTCAACTGAAGTCAAGCTTCCCAATTCTCCCAGCAGCGTTTATTGTAGAAGACTTATACTTATAATTCTGAGAAAAGGGAATTATCTCATATTCAAAAGAATATTCACAAAAACAGATGAATTCTAAAATATAACATGTTACATGTTTTAAAACTAACATTTCTTATTTATGTATCCATAACATAAGTTCAAGTTCATGGTGAGTTCAGAATGATGAAGGTTGACGGAGTCTAGGGTTAATAATGTCTGAAACTTACAATAGTATACAACTTATCAATTAGAATGGACCTAACTATATGTTATCCAGCTCTTAGTTCATTATGAGCTCAGGATAATAATTATTATCTGTCTTTCATTCTAGGAAACAGAGTAAATTCAGACATATCTTGGTAGCTTCATTCCACTTAGGTCATGAGAAGTTTGAACAAACTTGCCCATATTTATGGTGAAAATACCAGGATTCGTGGTGCCATCTGCAGTGGAGGCTTATTTGAAGCCACAAATCTACTAGTAGGCTATCCTTAGTGAGTCATCTGGAGGTCCACAAAGGTATTTATTGCAGCCATAAACTAAATTTGACTTTTAAAGCTATTTGAATCAAATCAGGAATTCCATAATCAGGGATTAATTCATCTGAATAACAAAAAGTACATCTTCAATAAGATCCTGTAGGAAGTTTGCTCAATCAGAGCTGGTCAGTACCCAGAAAATAACAGTTCACACCAAAGCCAGATGTATTTACTTTTGGTTTTTCAAGACAGGGTTTCTCTGTGTAATCTTGGCTATGCTGGACTCACTTTGTAGACAGGACTGGCCATGAATGTAGTCCTGGCTGTCCTGGACTCACTTTTGTAGACCAAGCTGGCCTTAGACTCACAGTGATCCACCTGCCTCTGCCTCTCTGGGTGCTGGGATAAAAGGCATGTGCCACTATGCCTGGCTCTACTGCTAGATTTTAGAGAGATGCAGCAAAGCACAATTGACAAGGTAGTCAGAGGTTGGAAGCAATTCTGGGGTACATCATGACACAGACCTTGCAAATATTGGATCACCTCCAGAGATCTCTCATGCCTACCGGACTTCCCCAAATCAATGGCTCCTGACAGCATGTCAGAGGCTGGAAGCAGTTTTGGGGTACATCTTGGTACAAAACCTTGCAAACACCAGATCACCTCCTAGACAGCCTACATGCTTAGTGAGCTCCCTTAACAGGGTGGCTCTTGGCAATGCTCCAAAGGGAAAAATGTGTACTGGGCTGGAGAGAGGGCAGTTGCTCTTGCAGAGGACCTGAGCTTGGTTACCAGAACCATGTTCTACTACTGTCTATAGCTCCAGATCTAGGGGAGATGACACCTTCTAGCTTCCTTGGGTAGCTACACTTACATGTGCAGATCCACATTCAGGCATACATGAATACACATGATTAAAAATATAAACAACAAACATTATTCTGTTAAATGGCACAATATGCTAATAGTATTTACAAAATGAGTATGATCCTCTTTCTTTGAGGTAAAAATGATAGGAGCTAAAATTAGACTAAGATGAGAGGAACAGAGAGTTATTGTCTAATGGCTACTGAGTTTTATCTGTAGAAAGCTGTGTTTGTTAGTTTTTGTTAACTCGCCACTAAGTAGGGCAAAAAGAACCTCAATTGAAGATTTTTTCCCCACCAGATTTGCCTGTGGACATGTCTGTGGGTCATTTTCTGGATTAATGATTGATGTGGGAGGACAGGTCCACTGTAAATGGTGCCACCCTGCACAGGTGCTTCTGGGTTGTATAAGAAAACAGGCTGAGTAAGGCATGGGGAGCAAGCCAGTGAGGTCCTGAATCTGTTCCTGCTTGAGCCTCTGCCCTACCTTCCCTCAGTGATGAACTGTGATCGTGGCACTATAGAAGAAAATTAGGATAAAGGCAAAGAGAATTAATATGGCTGTATCCTGAGGACAGCTATACAACATTATGAATGTGTTTAATTATCACTGTAGTGTAGACTTAAAAATCATTATGATGACAATTTTATGCCATGTGTATTTCACTTCTATTTTTTAAAAGTGGAAATTAGTAGTACAAACACCCATTGATCACAGCATCTGTGGATCAGGTACGTGAGCAGAGCTGATGTATTTTACTCTAATTTGGTCTTGACCTCTTAGGTGCCTATAACTCCAGTTCTGCATGGAGAGAGCTCCTGGGTGTTTATTTACTCATGACTGCCGCACTTCGTTCCTTATGAAGAAGTTTTATGACCAGATGATTTAATTTTCGGTTGCTGTGATAAAACACCATGACCAAGCGAACTTAGGGATGACAATATCTAATTGGACAGATGGTTCCAGAGTATTAGAATCCATGGGGGCGGGGCAGCATGGCTGCAGGTGGCAGGTAAGATCGCTGCAGCAGCAATCTGAGAGCAATCTGAGAGTGATGTGCTTCCTCCAACAAGGCCATACTTTCTAAACCTCCCCAAATAGCACCAACAGCTGAGGACAAGGCATTTAAAAGTACACGAGTCCGTGGCGGACATTCTCACTCTAACTAGGTTTCTAAATGCCATTCTCAGAGTACATTGGTATCGACTCTATCATATCTTTGTCTAGTTTAACCTTGCCATGATAATCACTCTGAAGGAGGAGTTCCATAGCCCAGAAAGGAGTTAGGTTAGGGTGTGTCTGGGACATGAAATGAGAAAAAGACAAGTAAACAAAGGACTAATAACAGCTCTCAGATGGCAGTGAGAATAGCATACTACAGTTACAGACATGTGTGCTTAGAGCGTGGAAGGGGTGAGAAAGCCAATTCCCTTACTTGGGATTCATAATATTACTTAAAAGAGTTTATGTAAGGGTTTTTGCCTTGGTGGATTTGGAATAGCTATCCTATGGCTGAGAGCTGATCACTGTGCCATCTACAGTTCATGTAGGTACATAGGCCACAAGCAAGGCCAGGCTAAGTTGAATCCAGTAGTCACAGAGAGCTTTACCTATTGAAGATAGAATGCATTGAGGAGCCTGCAGTGGACAGAGAAGTGAAAACTGTGTGAAGTAATTGAACAATTAATCTAAGTTAAACCTGTATTCGAATTGAGCTCTGAGGCATTATGGAATAATTAGAATTTGCTGCAAGAGTGCAAGGACTGGAAGATACCAAAGTTTCCAGCTACTGAGATGTCTCAGTGGATAAAAATGTTTGTGGCAATCATCATTGCCCATTGAGACATCTTGGTAGCTTGAAATGTTAATTTTGGGGCATGGAGGCATGTCTTACCTCAGTAGTCTGACAGTTAAGGGAGGTGCAGCAGTGTTTCAGAATATTCGAACTTCTGCCAGGTCAGCGGACATTCTTCAAAATGTCCTGGCTAATATCCAGAACCTCATGTCCTGAGATGAACAAACCAGATGGAAACTCTCACCTCTTGTGTCCTAGACTTAAAAGTCACATTTGCTTCTGCTTTTCTTTATTGGGTAATCACAATAACATAAATTCAAAGGATAGAAATTAAGCTCCACATTCTGATGAGAAGAACACCAGAGTCCCAAGATTCTGGAATTATAAAGACTGATGTTTATTTGTAGGGCATACAATGTACCAGAAGAGCATTCTACCTTATTTTTTGTTTTTCTTTGAGATTGTCATTTAATTAAGTTTCCTTCCTTCAAATCTTCCTACCCATCCTTCCCCATGCTTTAAAACTCATGGCCTCTTTCAATACTAATTGTTATTGTACACATATTTGTATTGGTATGTGTATATACATGTGTAAATGTATATATGTACATATTGCTAAATATATCCTATTTGAGACAGAATCTTCTAGTGACCTAGGGCCAGTGATGAAGCTCAGGTCAACACGCTTTTGCAGTAAGCTGTTTGTCTGGATTGAGCTGTCTCCTAAGCCCATGTGACTCTTGAATCATGCAAAGGGAAAGAAATGCAACCTGAAAAAAAAAAACAAAGAGCAAAGAAAGAATCAAAGAAAGAATCAAAGAAAGAAAGAAAGAAAGAAAGAAAGAAAGAAAGAAAGAAAGAAGTTACCCTAATAGGAACACATTCTTCTGTTTGAAAATTGGAAAGTGACATTAAGTGAGTTTTATTTCATTGAGTGATCAGTGACGGAACCAAGGAGTATAAGACCAAAATGGGAACAATATACCTTGCAGATTAAGGCTTAGTTTTGAGGCTAAAGAATTAAGTACTGTTTGTCCTGGGCTAAGCCCTTGCAAATCATTAATAATACGTTCCTGTTTCTAAGATCAGATGTAAACTGCAAAACATGTTTTTCAACCTACACTAAACTTGTGACCCCATTCACATGATGTATAACCTTATCCTCCTCCCCTCCCTTTCAATTTATTTTTTCTAATGATGTATAACACCACCTATGAACACCTTACCTCTCCTATAAAAAAAGACCCTAAGAGGACAGCAGGAGTACTTTCTCAAATCCTGACTTAGGGTGAGACAGCTGGCTGGCCATTCCTATGTGCACCCCAAAACACAGCTTGCTTTAATTGGACAATTATGGATCTAGTATTTTCTCATTCTGACTCACAGCTTTAACATCAGCTTCTTTTTATTATTATTTTTTGTATGTGGTGTGTGTGTGTGTGTGTGTATGTGTGTGTGTGTGTGTGTGTGTGTGTGTGTGTGTGTGTGTGTGTGTAAGCCAGACATTGACTTCAGGCATCCTCTTCTATCATACTTCATCATATATTTTTCAGCAGAGTGTCTCACTGAACCCAGGCTTACTCTTATGGCTAGATTGTCCATCCAGTGAGCCCCCAAAATCTCTCTCTCTCTCTCTCTCTCTCTCTCTCTCTCTCTCTCTCTCTCTCTCTCTCTCTCTCTCTCTCTCTCTCTGTCTTTCTCTCTGTGTCTATCTGTAACTGTCTTTCTCTTTCTGACACACACACACACACACACACACAATTGCACACATACACACAATCACATGTGCACACACACAGTTTTGGTTATGGTTTTATTGTTGTGAAGAGACATTATCACCACAGTAACCCTTATATGGGAAAACATTTCATTGGGACTAGTTTACAGTTTCAGAGGTTTAGTCCATTATCATCATGGTTGGAAACAAAGCAGCACTTGGCAGACATGGTGCTGGAGAAAGAGCTGAAAATTCTACATCTTGATCCACAGGCAGCAGGAAGAGAATGTCACACAGAGCATAGCTTGAGCATAGGAGACCTCAAAGCCTGCCCCCATAGTGATATACTTTTACCAACAAGACCACTCCTACTCCAACAAAGGCCACACCTCCTCATAGTGCCACTCCCAAGCAACCAAACACATGACCCTACAGGGTCCATACCTCTTTAAACCAACACACACACACACACACACACACACACACACACACACACACACACACACACCATAACAATGAAGTTACAAGGTTATACCATCACACCTGGCTTTTGCACAGGTTTGAAAGATCTGAACATGGGCCTTACATTTGTGCAGCAGATACTTCACCTACTGAGCCATCTCCCTATCCCAGCTTTCACCCCATTATAGGCATTTTTGTAAAGCAGAAGTAATCTGGGACACAAAGAAGTAGTTGCAGTGCACTGCGAACCCAGAGGCAGCAAAGTCGGATGCCAACTAGGGTGTTATGCACCTGTGAGCACGTTACTAGAGCTTCCAAAGTGACAAAAAGATACCCAGAGAAGCCACAGTGTTGCACCCCGCCCTCCTGATCAGGAGAAAACTTGGAAAATCCAGGAGGAGATCTCAGCTACACAGGTGAGAGCCCACGGCTCAACAACAACAATAGTGTGCAAAAAGCCCAATGCTTTCCAAGTCCCCCACAAAAGAGAGCTGCACCTTGATGAGAACAGGCAGTATTGGGCATTATGAGTAAAGGTGATTTAAGGGAAAGAATGTTTCACTCACAACAACATCAACCAGACAGAGGGTAGAAGGTGAGGCTGTCACCACTGAAATAAAGTTCACCATAGCACTCAGTGGAAGAAGACCCAAAACCCAGGAGAAAATAGTTAGTTGGGATAGCAGGCCAAGAAACTCCTATTTCAATGCATACAGAGGCAGTGTTAGTGCTGGACACAGACCCTGGGAACAAGCTTTGGGTTTGAATATAAGGTACATGTTACTAGCTGTGTAACACTGAAAACAAACATGTACACTTTCTTGGGTATAGTTTTCCTCCCAACCCCAAGCTCCCAAAATAATGACTCATGCATGAGACTCAATATAATTTTCCAAATACTAAGCTGGAGAGATGGCTCAGCCATTAAAGGCTAGACTCACAACCAAAACTATAGTTTTACAAACACCTAGGCCATATAGCTAAGCTGTTCTCTGACTAGCTCATAACTTAAAATAACTAATATGCTAATGTACTAAATCTGCTAACTATACTAATCTACATTTTGCCACATCTCTAGTTACCTCTGCTCAGGCACCATGCTCCTGTCTTCCTCAGATCTTGCCAGCTATATCTCATGGTCCTGGCTCTATCCTAGAATCCTTTCTGCTGAACATATGGATGTTCCACCTCCTATTTCCTTCCTCAGCTATAAGCCATTAACTTTCTATTGACAGGTGATGCTTCCATACAGACACAAGATAGTCTCACAACACATTTTTGTGCTTGTTATTAAGCTGTTTTCTCCAAGCTCCAAATACATCCTCTAATGCTCTCTGTGGATCT
The DNA here is from genome assembly GCF_964271855.1 of Acomys minous. Taxonomy (NCBI): domain Eukaryota; kingdom Metazoa; phylum Chordata; class Mammalia; order Rodentia; family Muridae; genus Acomys; species Acomys minous. Next base: position 28,038,662 of record NC_140489.1, read on the forward strand.
CAAGTGACACAGGGTGTTATTTCTCCCTTATCAATTGGCTTCCTGTGAAGTTGTGCTAGTAGGGGAACACAGGAGCACAACCAAAAGGCCCGAGGAAGTGGGAGAGTATTGGCTTTCTTGCTGTTCCAGGAACTGTTCTCCTAGCAGCAGGAAGAAAACCTGGAAGCAGCAGTTGTTCTCTCTTCCACTTCACATTCCAGTACAGGCTTCTTTATGTTTCATTGCCTACAGTCTATGGGGGCACTGCCTCCTTTCTGATGACTAACCCTTTCCCACTTCCTGTCTAGAGTGCTACCCCTTATTACTCACAGCTATGTACCCAGCCCTCTTGAGTTTCTAAATTATTATTTTTTAATCCTACCAGACCTAGGGGTATAGATATGACCAATGGTTGTTACCTCTATGTTACTTGAAGTTTCCTCCGTGTATTCATTTTGCTTCTTCCATGTTCCAAAAACCTGCTTTGAAAATTCCCATAGAGGTGTTTTCTGTTGGAATGCATAGCATGGTTTTGTTTTCTTGAATCAATGCTGCCACATTCAAACAAAAGAGGGTGATTACAGATTGAGTTTAAAGAATCCTGGGTACCATGCTTGTGTATAGATTCCTGTACGTATTGGTTCTTATTATTAGTTATTGTCTGAGAAAACTGAGAAAAATGTCAGACAAATGAGAGATACCAAAGAGAACTAGAAATTTCAGATAGTGTTTCAGAAGGTAAGAAATTCCTTAGGGGATGGTAGAGAGATAGAGATAGAAAACTATAGGTAGAAAGATATGAGGAGAAAAACTTCTCTGGGGTTGAAATAGATATAAAGCATTAGCAGAATAACACACACACACACACACACACACACACACACACACACTACCTTGTACCTCAAGATGTTGCTCACAAATGTCAGATCATCGAGGATGAAAAGGTAAGCACAGATGCTCTGTGAATTATGGTGCAGTCATATCCTGATAAATCCCTTGTAAATGGAAAGTGTCTTAAGTAGACAATGCATCTAATCTCCCGTGTATCAGTTTGGAAGCACACTGCACTGCATGGCTTCAGTGGTTCACTCCTGTGACTGCACTGTTGATGGAGATGCAGCGTAATGCCACTATCTGCCACTACGACAGGTGGTTGTGACACCTTACAGCCAGGCTTGGAAAATATCAAAGTTCTAAAGTTGGAGAACAGTTTTTAGAAATTCTGCACTATAGTAAATTTTATCAGGAGTCAAAATAGTAGGTGTAGGAGACTATCTGCCTTGATCTGCTATCAGATTTAGACACTTGGGCTAGTGAGATGGCCAAGTGAGTAAAAGCAGTTTCCTCTGCGTACCTTATTAATGTGAATTCAATCCCTGGAGCAATAATAATGACAATGACAATAATAATAATAATAACAATAATAATGATCATAATAAATGTTTAACTCAAAATATGGACTACAGGAATGGCTCAGTGCTTATGAACATGTAACTCCAGCTCCAAGTGATCTGATCAACATCCTCTCCTGCCTACACTGTACTCACATGCACAAACACATAGGCACACAGACAAACATGTACAAATACATATAATTTTTTAAAAAGAAAACTTTTAAAAAACAAGGTATGGTGGGAGTAAAAATAAAGCTACTTAATAATTTCATTTACGAATAGAGCATAGCATCTAAAACTAAACATTGCCAAAAGAGCATGGCAATGCAGGCAAACACAATGCATTGTGAGTAAGAAGGATTTAGTTTAAAAGTACAAGAGGAATTTAACATTAGCATGCCTTAACATGATTCAGCACATGGGTAAGGAATGGAAGTCTACGATCACCTAAATGGGTATGACACACCTTTGATGATTCTTCACAGTCATTCTTTACAATAATTACAAGGTATGGGAACTACAACAACTCTGACTGGGTATGATATCTGTACAGTGACCTACTGAAAATGCTGATATATATATATTCTACATTTATATTCTATTTTATATCTCTATGTATCCATATAAAGCTAGATATATATATTTGTATATATACATATATACATATATCTGTCTATATAGAGATAGATGATAGATAGATAGATAGATAGATAGATAGATAGATAGAGTGATGACTAACTTTAGTTGTCAATTTGATCACATCTGGAATCCACTAACACCTAAAACGCTGGGCCACAGAATAACCCGGTGAGGGATAATTCTTGATTGAATCATTTTAGCACCCATCCTAAATTTCAGGCACACCTTCTATGAGCAGTATATGTAAAAGAACATGGAAGAAGGAAGCTTTTGCTTTATGCCTGCTTGTCCTTACTCTCATTGGCAAGGTTATCTGTCCTGGTGCTGAGGCATTTTTTTTTCCTGATGTTACAACCTGCTTCTTTGGGATTTCAACATATAATAAAAAGCAGTTGAGTGCTGGAGCATCTTCTGGGTATATTCCAAAGAGTGGAATAGCTGGGTCTTGAGGAAGCCCTATTCCCAGTTTTCTGAGATAGTGCCAGATAGATTTCCAAAATGGCTGTACTAGTTTGCATTCCCACCAACAATGAAGGAGTGTTCCTCTCTCCCCACATCCTCACCAGCATGTGGTGTTGCTTGAGTTTTTGATCTTAGCCATTCTGATGGGTGTAAGATGGAATCTCAGAGTTGCTTTGATTTGCATTTCCCTGATGACTAAAGAGGTTGAGGATTTCTTTAAGTGTTTCTCAGCCATTCGATATTCCTCTGTTGAGAATTTTCTGTTTAGTTTTGAGCCCCATTTCTCAATTAGGTTATTTGGTTTTGGTGGTGTTTAATTTCTATGTTCTTTATATATTTTGGATATTAGACCTTTGTCAGATATAGGGTTGGTGAAGATCTTTTTCCAGTCTATAGGCTGTCTCTTTGTCCTCTTGACAGTGTCTCCTGCCTTACAGAAGCTTCTCAGCCTCATGAGGTCCCATTTATTAATTGTTGACCTTAAGGCCTGGGCTGTTGATGTTCTGTTCAGGAAGTTGTCTCCTGTGCCAATGTGTTCCAGGCTCTTTCCCACTTTTTCTTCTAACCAGTTTAGTGTCTCTGGTTTTATGTTGAGGTCTTTAATCCACTTGGACTTGAGTTGTGTGTATGGTGACAAATATGGGTCTAATTGCATTTTTCTACATGTAGACATCCAATTAGACCAGCACCATTTGTTCAAGATGCTACCCTTTTTCCATTGAATAGATTTGGCTTGTTTGTCAAAAATCAAGTGACCATATGTGTGTGGCTTCATCTCTGGGTCTTCTATTCAATTCCACTGATCAACCAGACTATTGCTGTGCCAGTGCCATGCTGTTTTAATTACTGTTGCTTTATAGTACAGCTTGAGATCAAGTATTGAGATTCCTCCAGAGGATCTTTTATTGTACAAGATTTGCTCAACCATGTTCATAGCAGCCTTATTCATAATACCCAGAACATGGAAACAGCCCAAGTGTCCCTCAGTAGAAGAATGGATAAAGAAACTGTGGTACATTTATACTATGGAATACTACTCAGCCATTAAAAACAAGGAATTCCCAAAATTTGTGGACAAATGGGTTGAACTAGAAATGATCATAATGAGTGAGTTAACTGAGAAGCAGAAAGAGTCAAATGGTATATACTCACTTATATCTGGCCACTAGCCCAAGGGGCATGTCCCATGAAAGTCTCCCCTTAACAGGAAAGTGGGACAGAGGGGAGGACATGATATTGGGACTCTAGGTGGGAGAAGCATGGGAGAATGGGGAAATAAAAGGATCCAGAGGGTCCTAGATACCTACCAGAAGAACATTATGACAGGGGTCCTGCGCAAACTATGGCACCAGCCAAGGACTACGCATGCAGTAAAGTTTGAGCTCCTACCCAGATCTAGCCAATGGCCAGTACATTCTCCACAGTTGAGTGGAGAGTGGGGACTGACTTTCACACAAACTCTGGTACCCCATATTTGACCATGTCCCCTGGATGGGGAGGCCGGGTGGCATTTTGAAGAAGGATAGCAGGCTAACAAGAAGAGACTTGATATTCATACCCTAAGAGCATATACAGGGGGAGGCGGTCCCCCTCAGTCACAGTCATAGGGGAGGGGAGTAAGGGAAAATGGGAGGGAAGGAGGAATGGGAGGATACAAGGGATGGGATAACAATTGAGATATAATGTGAAAAAATAGTAAAATATATCATTAAAAAGCAGTTGAGATATCCAGCCTTATGGCAGCCATTGTTTAGCTAGCTAGACCACAGCCTGTAACTGAGATACAGGGAAAGTGGATATATTCAGATCTGAAAGAAAATAAATTGTAGATAACTTGGCCTAGGAGACTTAAAACCATAAAGCTCTGGACAATGCAATAGCTTGCTGGTGTCTCTGCATATTGGGATAGATTTATGCTCACTGGCACTGAGATATCCCTAAGTGAGAATGGTGAGCACATAGAAGAAAAGGAGAACAAGTAAAACTTTCCCTGTTCTAATTCATAAAGCAGGTACAAAGGATACTCATTGACTGCCAACACAACACAGTGCCTTAAGGATAGGATGGTGGTGTGAAGACAGTTGCTGAGCCACACCTTCCCCTAAACTCTTAACAAGGCTCCTGAGTTGACTAGAACTTTAAATGCATGGTGAGGTTGGAATGATGCAAGCCTAGAGCCATGTTATCCATGCTCATCCTTAGTCCTCTTGATAGCCAGTTATTGGTCTCCTCAACAAGTGACCTAACATCTTGTGAACACTAGGTCTAGCTAGCTAAACAATGGCTGCCATGAGGCTGGATATCTCAACTGCTTTTTAAAAATATATTTTACTAATTTTTTCACATTATGTCTCAATTGTTATCTCATTCCTTGTATCCTCCCATTCCTCCCTCCCTCCCATTTCCCCTTACTCCCCTCCCCTATGACTGTGACTGAGGAGGACCTCCTCCCCCTGTATATGCTCTTAGGGTACACTTAGTAATTATTTTCTAACAATATATTCAAATATTTGTACAGCTTCATTTATGTTAATATGTTTGCCTCCTTTCATTTAACTATCTTTTCAACTTACATCATGCAACAGAGCAACTCTAAAACTCAATTGCTTAGAAAAACTTGGAATAGATCTCGTTATTCTGCCCTCATATGGAACGTGTTCTGGTTCAGCTGGAGACGGATGTTCTAAAATGACGTCACCTACATCCAGTCACATGTCTGAGATGCAGATGGAATGGTTGGATGGGACAGGAGCCTTCTCCATGTGGGGTTGGCTTTATCTTCCAGGAGACCAGGTAAGGAGTGTCCATGTGGTGGTAGAAAGATCTCCAGCAGCCAGAGATGGCAAATCACAACGGCTTTACGCTTGCACCAACATCAGATTTTCTATACTCCATCCATTACAAATCATGTAGCCTGTCCCAAAATCTGTATGGATGCCAATCCGAAGAAAAAACACCCAACATAATAGGCAGCCTACAATGAAGAGTAGCTGGATCTGAACAATGAAAATAATTGGGACCAGGCAGGGTTTTCATGTTGACATATGAGAAGTTTAAAAAAAATGAATATGCATTACTTTTGCAAATTATATTGCTCTTAAAAAGTAGGAAGAAAACATACTTTTTCAGTTATGAACCTTGGCTTCATTCCGTGCATTTGCATATTTCCCAGCCACTGAGTCGTCATGCCCTTGCCCTTGTTAAACACACTCTTTCCCCACAGTGAGACTGTAAAATGCCCACCTCCTCCCTGAATCCTCACCTTTGTCGTCACCCTGGCATCTGCCGGTGCATATGCACAGACACCATGGAAGTATGCATAGCAAAAATGCAAGGACAAAGAGCCATTTAGAAATCTCAATTGGCTGCAGCTGCTTCTGTCTCACACAGGGAAGGGGCACTCTTTCACTTTAGAGGCTTCTTTGGCTGATTTAAGATATAAACATCTAGCTTCTCTGAGCATTGTTTATGTGGGGACAGTATACAAAATAAGTAGTTAAGATTCTTCAGTAAGATTAGATTTTTAATAAAAGAAGGGAATAAAATGAAAAGTGATGACTATAAGTGGCCAATATTCTTTTAAGGATGGAGGTTTGCTACTTATCAAGCTATTGCCTTTCTGCCTTGTTGTCCTACAGTAAACTTTGCTGTGGTGGCCAAAGGAGGCTGCAGAATGCATTTCTTTTTGTCATCAGCCTTTGCTATGTTTTAGCAGAATGAGTCTAAAATGTACTTTCTCTCTCTGCTGTCCTTCTTTTCAATAGAGCCTATTAGTGCCTTCAGTTTTGATCTGTTTGAGTATCTAGAACAAGTCTTACTTTATCTGCTGATATATGCCAGCATGTGAGGGGCAACAACCACACACAGGCAGAAGCCCTGCCATCCACACAGCCTTTTTTTTATTTGCTAACATCAGCTAGATGTGTCAAACTTTGCCTCAGGTGTCTCCTACCAATGTAATCTCATCTTTTAATTGTTGTTATTATTCACATTGTCTTTTTTAAAGCCAAAATCTGGTGCCTGCTTCTAGCATCTAACTATGCATTATATCAGTGTATCTAATTTGTTATCATTATTCTGTTGTAGCAATCTAGACACCACCCAAATGGGAATCAACCAATAACATTGAGTCAGGGCTTATTACATCAAAGGACTCAGACAGTATGATTTGTATTTGACAATGGAAGTAAGGAGAAGAACCCTAAAATGATCATTAAAACCAAGTCCTAGAGTCCAGAGAAGGAGTCTAAGAAGATGGCTCATAAATACTTTGATCCGGTTAATCAGGATCCAAATTGACAAACAGCAATAATTACACAATAACAGCAACAAACCAGTTACTATCAAAGTTCCTTGGCATTACTTTTGTGATCACTTGAATTTGTTAACCATTATTTCCAATTCCAAAGGAAATAGGAGCTATTTTACTGGGAATGGGATATAAAATATATTTATTTAATTAGAAATCACAGCATTTTATGACTACCTTTGGTCTTAAGACAGATTTTTTGAATGAGATATTCAGCTTAAAAAAAAAAAAAAGAATGTTGCAGATTCCAAGATGGCAGCAAGCGGTGTAGACCTTGTTTGGAAGCTAGAGTAATCAAATCAGGGATTTGGACATTTCTCAGCCAGGAACACAAAGCTCCCCACCCCACTGCAGCAGGAGTACTCCCGAAGTGCCAAGGGGAAAAACTTCGGAAAAACTGCTCTCCCTTGAACCCTGGAAGAGCATGGACCTGCTGGAGAGCAGACCATCGAGGCAGCGGCAGCAGTAGCCAAAGTAGCCATAGCTACTAAGGTAGGCAGCTGAGAGAGAGGCTGTCCCAGGCTGGCAGAGGTGATTGTTTGGGTGGTCGAAAGGAGATATGGGTAGAAAAGACAGATCGACAACCCAGAGTAGCAAAACAACACTCATTGCACAGTGTAGGAGCATAGGAGAGACAGTGGGAAAGTTGAGTGGAGTCCCGCTCCAACGAGGGGGTCCACAGACCCTGCCCGAACTGTGGCTCACCCAAGGAGCAAGAGAGGCAGGCATAGTGAGTGTGCTCCAGTGAGGGGCTTCACAGACCCCGCCCACACCTCTGCTCACAGGAGGAGGAGCAAGGAGCTGGAGAGAAGAGTACTTGGTGTACTCTGGCAAGTAGAACCATAGTCCTTGCCCATACCTCGGCTCATCCGAGGAGCAGGAGAGAGGCATAGTGGGTGCACTCAGGCCAGGCGAGGGGCTCCACAACCCCATCCACATTGTGGCTCAACCAAGGAGCCAGAAGCTGGAGAGAGGCAGAGAGGTACCTAAGCAGTTCCACAAAGCAGAGTCCTGCAGGAGCACCACTGGGCTGCCAAGCTGAGCCTGCCACCTGCCTGCACCGTGCTCCTAGCTTCACCGCTCTGGAACCCTCAGTGACTGGGACATGGAGACTCACCCCTCTGACAAGGACTGGGGATTGTCTGATCTGCAAGGAAGAGGCCACAGAAATTACCAGGACCCACAGACCACAGAAGGAACTGACTTTCATACGAACTCAGGTGTACCATATTTGACCATGTCCCCTGGTCAGGTGGCACTGGTGGCACTAAGAGGAAGGTAGCAGGCTACCAAGAAGTGACTTGATACCCTATGAGCATATACAGGGAGAGGAGGACACCCTCAGTCATGGTCATAGGTGAGGGGAGTAGGGGCTAAATGGGAGGGAGGGAGGAATGGGATAACAATTGAGATGTAATATGAATGAATTAATAATAAAAAGCAAAAAGTAAATTAAAAAAAGGAATGGTATTTGAATCTTATTTAGCTAAGTGGACAGTCTGCCATCCTCTTGTATGGAGGTGGCTGGCAAAGAGGAAGCTATTTATTTTGGCAGACTTTTGCCCATCTTGTTAGGTCACAGAAACAAGAATAATCTTAGGAAACATGTCACTTTACCCCTTAAGACATTGGAGACAGCTGAGCTATAAGACTTTGTCATATCTACCTCTGATCTTCCTTCTAGGCACTGTTGAAATTATCGTGTGTTCCTCACAACACGGCCAACTCATTTATTTCTTTATGCTCAGCAACACAAGTCAAATAATAAATACTTCAGCCCCTTTCCATTCCTTTTCATATAGGTTCATGGGTGCAGAATTAGTGGGCTATTTTTACCACCAGGCAATGTAGCTGCGTTCACTGCTAACCCTAATTTTATCATATGGGAATAAAAGGACCATGCAGCCCCATCAGGCTTTATGCATTGTGACATGAGGCTTACAATGATAAAGTTTCTGGTTCTGGGCTAGGTAATGTTATGTATTTTAAGCAATTGTGTCCTAAAAGATCTCAGAGTCTTTCTGGGAAGAAAAAATTAACATGGGAGAAGCAAGTAGAGGTGATAAAAGCAGTACAATGCAAAGTTCAGAATGAGCACTAAAACTAAGGGCATTGTATTCTTTTTTATAAAGGTATGAAGATGCCTACAATTTGGGTATATTGGATGCCTTTGCAGAATGGATTAGACTTTAATGTTCACTTTCCAGTTTTAAAAAAAAACAGGCAACAGAAAAATGTTGCCAAAAATCATGATTGTAAAAATTGCTTGTTATTCTGTGGCTAAAAGCACCATCATATATATATATATATATATATATATATATATATATATATATATATATATATATATATATATTACATATATATGTATAAAATAGTCATAGTCACAGTCTATCATGTTTGTTTTGTGTTGTCACAAATACTTATATGATTTTATAACTTAAAAAGTATAATTTTGTTTTTAATGATTGTGTTATATTCCATTGTTTGGCTGAACTGTTTGCTGTATAACTTTCCATTTGGGATTCACAATATTCCTTCTTTTTGATTTAGATTGTACAGGAGTGTCAGGTCGTAAGTCCCAAAGACTTAAAAATTCAGAGCTTCCTTGAACCTTAAAGACTGCACCTGGAATCCCTATGGCCGTCATCAGACCATACGATGAATATATTGAATCAAATTATATGTGATATGGACCCTACTTGGAATACTTAAAGGCTAAGGTTCAAAGAAGGCAAGAAAAGACCCATGTGAAGACTAAGCTGTACCCTGTTGAAGAAATATTAGTGAAAGTAAGAAGACACTATTGAAGCCAGATCACAGGAAGAAGGCTTTCAGGTAAGGACTGGCTCAAAAAGTCTGAGTCCTGTGTCCTAAGTGTGCTGTGTGTTTGGCCATTAAGGTTCATCTTCATCCAGAAAGTTCTATACAAGCTGCCAATGGAGAGAAGCAATTAACAGTCTTATCTAGTTGTGATACATATGATATTTGTAAACAGGCAGCAGTGACACTCATGTGTTGCTGTTAACCAACAGCTGTTTAAATAGACTTAAGACCAACTGAACAGGAGGAAAGTCATGCCTGGTTATAGAACCTAAAACTACCCATGGCTAGTGAGGTTATGGATCTTAGAAGTGAATCTACCATAGCTACCACTATCATTTTGGCAGCCTGGCATAATTCCTTATGCTACATTCTAAATCTTATCCTCATATCATTAGATAAGTGTCTACTTATCTAAATGTGCATCACCTCTAATTGAAAAGGTTTTTGCCTAGAGCAAAAGGAGACCATTACAGAGCCACTGGACACAATGCAAAGAATATTGGATTGTGGAAAGCCCAGTCCCAAGGTATACATCTGTTGCATAACTCCTATAGCTAGGGCTCAAGAAAACTTTGCAGAAAAGGGAGCAGAAAGATTGCAAGAGTCAGAAGCTTTACACCAGGAAGTCTGCTATGAGACTTCCTGTCCTATAAATGGCTGCATAAACAGGACTAGAATAATGACAATGTCAATAGACATGGTAATGCAGAAAGGGAAATATTCATGTGCCCCCACCTCTAGACCAAGAACTATAAGAAGCTAAGAGGTATTGAAGGAGAGAATTAGAAATAGAATTAGGGATCAGATTCCTGATAGGTTATCCAGTACAAAGTGGTAAGCCCTATATACACAAAGAACCACAACATTATGTATCTTGATGGCCTCTTTTCTTTGATTATTAATGTTAACGTAATATATACATTGTATTGATATATATTATGGAACTGTAATAAAGAAAAAGAGGCTATCAATTTGACAGGGAAGACATGGGAGGAGTTGAAGTAAGAGGACATGGGAGGGGTTAGAGGATGGAATGGAAAATGGAGAAGTGATAAAATTATATTTCAATTAAAATATAAGATAATTTAAAAAGCAAGAAGATGCAGGCAGTGTCTGCCTGTCTTATGACAATGGAGACAGCCCTTGGCAGAAACACTTTATAGCATAAGCAAACAAAAGAAAGAATAGAGCAGGTAAGAAAATATAGAAGTCCCTCTGCCTGAAGTTCTATTGTGTTGTAATGAACGCTCACTACAACACTGGGCTTGCATATTGAGAAGACCTGTGTTACACATGGAGAATGGAAATTCACCTTCTGCCTGTCTGAGAAAGCTGCAGTAACTGTCTCTGTATGCAACATTAAGTGTGATTTGCAGTGGTTCAGCCATTGATCTGAAAGTGGGGTCACTGATCCTGCAACACAACAGACAGGGATATTTGGGGAAAACATACAACTTTTTACTAACAAACCCCCAAATGGCTGGCATATAAATTCAGTGTTAGTGGCCTGACACAATCTTTCACTCCTTACAATTGCTGAAAACTTCAATCCAGTGAGATAATGCACCACTTCGATGATATGTCTGAATATAAGCCAACAGTATTGTATATATAATCTTCAAAAGAACTATTTGTTGTGTTGTAAATAGCATTAAAATGTCCCAGACTTACACAAGAAAAATTATTATCCTTATGGAATTTTAGCTTTATTAATGAGTATTTCACATTCATCATGTCTCTCGATTTTTTGTTTTAGTGCCACATTTCTTGGGAGAATCCCTTTAAAAGAGGGATGCTTATAGACAAATTCATGGTTCTCCGATTTTGTAAAAATATTTAAGGAGCCAGAAAAAATGGCATAACAAGTTTAAGGATTTCACAAGCGTTATAGCCTAAATTCCATCCCTGAGACCCAACAGAAGGTGGACGGAGAGAAGAAGTCATTATTTAACTGAAAGTTTGCACACATATGTCAGCATTGCCAGCTAGAAAGGAGCTAGTTTATCTGAGCTGTGTCATTTCACATTTTGTTATATTTTAAAGGAAAAAGATCCTGGTGTGCTATGATTCTCACTTTTAGCTACAAATAAGAAATAGAAACTTCTCATTTGCTTTCTCTTGGTATTAATTGAAGATTATAAAGCAAACAGAGGAAAGAAAGGAAATACCTCATTAAAAAGTAAGAAACCGAGTTGAATGGTAGAAGTGATGATAAGTAGATGATAAGAGGAAATGGATAAAAATGTTATTTAGAAAAAATGTATATGCACATATATATGTGTGTGTATTTATAGACATGTGGTGTAAATATAATGTATTTCTTCCTCATTATTTACCTTACATGTAGCAGTGCATTAAATATGTAAATAAATCTATGTAACCCTGACAACAGCTTGATGATTTGTTTTCCTCAATTTTTTTTCTCATGATAAGTAGGAAGTTCAAGAGGGCGAAGGGGGGACTTCATGGAAGATGACTTAGTGTGCAAACTTGAAGACCTTAATTTGAACCCCAGTATCCATATTCAAAAGCTGGTCATTGTGCCTCATGCTTGTAATCCTATAGATGGAAGGCTGACAGGAGGATTGCTGGGTTTGCTGGCTGTAGTTAGTGTAGCTGCATTTGTGAGCTCTAGATTTAGTAATTGAATCTGTCTCAAAAAGTAGGATATTATGATTAAAGAGGTTAACATGTTATTCTCTAGGCTTCACACACACACACACACACACACACACACACACACACATGCACATATGCATGGACACACCCACATAGGCTAAGAGGTTAAGTAACCCAATACCAGCAAGCATAGTAGCACAGTAGTAGTGTTGGGCTGTGGTGTGTTTTTATCAACATATCTCTATTATTTTAACACCACTCCCAGGTTTCTCTCTTAGATACCTGTGAATAGTGTGGTAAACCTGACAAACGCAATTTAAGAAGGTTTTGGTTTAGTTATTGTCATCGTTGTTGTTGTTGTTGTTGTTGTTGTTCACAGTTTGGGCTACAGTCCATCAGGATGAAGAAGTCAGGGCAACAGGATCTTGATGCAGCTGGTCACACTGCATCTAATGTTAGGAAAGAGATGAATGCCTGTGTTCAGCCCATTTTTTCATATATATATTTATATCCCAGGATCTTAGCCCAGGGAATGGTGCCACCCATAGTGAGAGCTGGCCAGGTTTTTCCAACCCAGCTACCCCAATCAAGGCATGTCCCAAGCCCTTTCTCCCAGGTAGTTCTAGATGATAACCAAGATTAACCAGCACAGCTATTCTAAGTGATTTTTTTTCTTGTGCTTGATAATAAATAACAGAACAGATGATGGGCTATCACAAATTGGTCAAAATGGACTCTAGGCCAAGGCAGGTCTCAACAAAGTGAGACACTTTAACAAAAAGAGCTCTAACCATTTTCCACAGCAGGGTTGATTTAACTTTAATTTTAATTCTCTTTATAGAATTCATATTTGTTCTAGGTTAACCATCTATGATATTATTATACTGCATACAATGAATTATTCACCCGAATGTGTCTTACAATTATCTTCAGTAGAGAAGTTGCTTCTTTTTTCCAAACATTTTACTTTATCTAAAAAGATTAAATTAATCACCTCTGCTAGCCATGAATAACCAAAAGAATTAGTTTTTAATATCTGAAGCAGAGAAGGGGAAATTGCATGCAACATAATATGTATTGCTGGACCAGTAACCCATATTTTCTTTTTTATTTGTATTCTTTATCATTCCAATCTTTGTGGAGAGGAAAATATGGGACATGTCTGATCAATGACTACTAACTCTTTGGGAGGAAGAAAATTAGACAGACATGACTAATTAAGATACAGTTTTCTTGTTGGCATATGATTCCAAATTCTTACTTTTAACTTTCACCATGACATGATAGGTATTGGTAACTCCTTCTCTTACAGATGAGGCAGGAAGCCTGGAGAAGCTAGGCGACTAATGAACAATAGGTACCAACTCTCTACAACATCAGCCCAGCATCTGTAGAGTGGGGTTCAGTAGTTGTCATGCCCAGGAACTCTGCTGTGTTTAAATGCTACACATTGAGAAGGTAGCTGTGACTTCTAGCTACTTAAACTAGAGGGGATTAATATTTTCTGGGGACCTCTACAAAGCTTGCTAATCAGAAAAACTGTTTGAAAAATTCCACATGCAATTAATGCCGTGGTAAGAAACAGCAGTGACTCATTGGATGGTGGTGGTGGTGGAGGTGGTAACTGTGGTGGTGGTAGTGGTGATGGTGATGAGAGTAGGGCCTGTCTCACAGTGAAGGGTGTACCATTGGCAAGTGTCTAAAAAGACTATCTTGATTAAACTCATAAATACCCCCATGAAGTTGTTTCTGTACTTAGTGAAAAAGGAACCTGAAAAAGGAACCATAGTTTCATAAAGAAAAAGATCACAAACACCTATGCTGGCACCAGAAAATATAATGCCTATTAACCTCACATTATATGACTCTGTTTTAATTACAGAAAATTTTAGCCAGGTATACCCAAGGCAAAGGTCAGTGTTGCAATTATAATCCAACAGGAGGAAAAAACGAAACATATTTGAATAAGAACATGTTCTCCTCCTATGATTTACCAAATGACTAGATTAAAAGTGATTTTACTGTTATTAAACTTTAAATTTTCCATAGTTTATTAAAACATTTAAATAGGAGTCTGATTAACATTTTATTGTACTTAACCACTTGCATGGGCTCTCGAGGTGCTCAGCAGTTACTGCACTTGTTACCAAGCCTGGTGACTGAGTTCACGGTCTGGGAGCTGCATAGTGGAAAGAAAGCTGACTCCCACAAGTTGGCTTCTGACTGCTGGACCTGCTCCACAGGAGTGGGAGATTTGCGACAAATGACAGACAAAAATGAATGAAAATGGGAAAAAATAAAAACTACTTTTGAAGTAGAAAAATCTACACATAAATTACTTTCCCTCACATCCAGAGTTTAGGAGTGGTGTTGATTGCAGAGCTGCCTCGGTCCAGGCAGCTATGACTTCTAGCTACTTAAATTAGTGGGGATTACATTTCCTGGAGACCTCTACAAAGCTTCCTAATCAGAGAAAGTGGCTGGAAATTTCCACATTCACTTATTGCTGTGCTTAGAAATAGCAGTGACTCAATGCTTTCCTCTCAACCCTTTCATGTAATTTCTACGGTGCTCATAGAACACAATGTGACTTTAATAAGCATAGTAACCTTGCTGACTGCACTGAGGCCTATCAGTGACTTGTATGTTGCATGATGTCTTCTATTTGAGTTTGACATGTAGGATCACTTATGATTTCATGGCAGTCCTAATGGCTCAGCTAATTTGAAACTGACAATTTTGCTGTGTAAAAGGAAAAATGGTGTGTTCAGTAAATGTTTGAAAAAAGAAAAACAAACAAACAAACAAGAATCATATTAGGGGAAAAGAAACTGCAACTGGACTTTTGGCTACCTTATTGGACTATTTTTCCTATCTCCCTACACCTCCTCTGTCCCTTCCAACCCCCCAACATTAAGAATGAGAGAAAGAAGGTCAAAGGGGAAAGGGGGCCTTGATAATGTTAGGCTACTTCCTGTTTATTAGAAGTGTCTGGTTCCTTAGGACAAGATTAATCTTCATAGTCAGGATATCTCCTACCGGCAACCAGTAATCCAACCAACATCAACAAATAACAGCTACCACATTATTAACAGCAGCAGCAGCAGGGGCAGCAGCAGCCACTGGAGCTCCCTCAGGGCTCTATCGTGCTATACACTTTCAGGAACTATCTGCAGCTGGCAAAATCATGCTCCTGCTAGAGCACAAGGCAAATCATAGTCAGCTGATGTGGACAATCGGAAGTAGCCCCCATATCCCACACCTAGGATATGTACAAAAACATATTCACATAACATTTCTATTTTAAGACAAGGTTTCGCTGTGTAGCCTTGGATGTCTTGGACTCGCTTTGTAGACCAGGCTGGCCTTGAACTCAAAGCAATCCACCTGCCTCTGCATCCTGAGTGGTGGAACTAAAGGCATGTGCCACCATGCCCAGCTACATTTCTATATTTTTTAAGGAATCCAAAATTCTCAGTACAAGAAATTCTAACATGGATGACTTGTTTCTTCATCTTTTATCATACCGTATCTGTTGAATGGTTTCTTTAAAGAAACCCTTCTGGATGACAATTGGCATAAATAAAGAGTTTTGAAAATATTCTTTGAGTTAACAAATTCTCTATAAAAATTAGTTGTAAGGCAACAATCTATAATTTTGAAGGTTTTTTGCTCCCCAAGGATGCTTATCATGTATATCACTTCCCTTTTCATTGATGTGCTTAAATACCTGTCATGAAGCAATTTATAGTGAGTGTGTGTATGTGTGTGTGTGTGTGTGTGTGTGTGAGTGTGTGTGTGAGTGTGTGTGTGTGTGTGTGTGTGTGTGTGTGTGTGTGTGTGTGTGTGTTAGGGAGTATTATTTTGAGACTTTGGAATTTTGGGACCACAGTTTCAGAGGCAGTCGTAACATTGAATTGCATCTATAATCAGAAAGTGTAGAATTAACAAGTGGTGCCCTGCTGTCAAATCTTAAAGGCCCACCTACTGTGATGCAATTTCTCCAGCAAGACTTCACCTCCACACTCAAACCAAAACATAGTTGTAGATCTAATTTATATAAAAATAAAAATTCTCAACCAGGTGGTGGTGGTGCATGCCTTTAATCCCAGCATTTGAAAGGCCGAGGCAGGTGGATCACTGTGAGTTTGAAGCCAGTCTGGTCCACAAAGTGAGTCCAGGACAGTCAAGGCTACACAGAGAAACCCTGTCTCGAAAAACAAACAAAAAGAATAACAACAACAACAACAAAAATAAAATAAAAGTTTTCTAGGACCTTAATATATTTCTTACTAATCCTAATGGATAAATGGCAATAACAAAATGTGGCAGACCTGTTTTAATATTTTATCCTTAAAAGTAGTAAAAGCTGTTGTGTGTCACTTAATGTCATGTCATAAGCTGTTCTCATATAATTAAAATTGTTTTGAACATGACTGTTAATGGCTTTAAAGTGATTGAAATAAGTAGAGCAAAGAATAATAGTCATCTTAGTTACATTTTAAATGATGTATGTTGCATAAGTTAAGTGATTCTTTTATCAATATATGCTTTATTTTGGCTAATATGAAAAATGATACAAGCCATCAGAACTTTCATAAACATACCTTTTATTTCTATTCATAGCTATAAGTAGTTTATATTCACATAAAGAACTAATTTCTTTTTTTTTATTTTTTTTCACCTTTATTAATTTACTCTTGTTACATCTCAATGGTTATCCCATCCCTTGTATCCTCCCATTCTTCCCTCCCTCCCATTTTCCCCTTATTCCCCTCCCCTATGACTGTTCCTGAGGGGGATTACCTCCCCCTGTATATGTTCATTCACCAACCCTATATCTGACAAAGGTCTAATATCCAAAATATATAAAGAACTCAAGAAATTAAACACCACCAAACCAAATAACCCAATTGAGAAATGGGGCATGGAACTAAACAGATAATTCTCAACAGAGGAATATCAAATGGCTGAGAAACACTTAAAGAAATGCTCAACCTCCTTAATCATCAGGGAAATGCAAATCAAAACAACTCTAAGAACTGATTTCTAAAACTGAAAATATACATATTTTAAAATAACATCTTGCAAAGCACAAAGCAAGGACTTTGTGTAAAGCACAGTAACTTAATCTATTTATGTAAATAAACATTCTTTTTCAAACAAAATCTACTTAAGGATTTCATATTGTTTCATTTTTCCTGCAAGTTTACTTAAAGATAGCTTGCCTGAGCACATATCGAATTTTTGAATTAATAAGACAGGCCTGGACCATAAGGCTGGTCTTTTAATTTTATTACTTCAACACTATGTTCATCATATAATGGACAGCCCAGGCTTATGATCCATTAATTTAATCCATATTTCTATCTGTATATTACTTGTACTATTTTATAAATTAAAGACTATTAAGTTATTTCCATCCATCCAAATCACTAAAATGCCATTTACTAGGGGCAATAATTTATGGTTTAAGAATGTATTATCATCTTGTTGGCCAAAACCTATGAATAATCTCACTGGGGTAAAATCAACCAACATCAGTAAAAATATCATTCTTGGATGAATTGTTGTATTTTATTGTGATTTTTTTTCACCATGCATCAGCTTCCTTCGAGGACATGCAAACTCCTTTCCCCTTGTATGCTCATAAAAAAAATAACCAGATTGTACTTAATGCATGGTTTCTGAATGCTAAATGGGAACAATTGTTTCATCTCAAGATAATTAAGTGTAAAGTAGCTAATCATGTGAAGTGACCTAGCTTTAAAAAAATGAACTTTAATTTTTTAATAGCCAAGATAACTCATGAAAATCCTGTAATTCTCCTTAAATGAAAGGCTCTTGAGAATGTAAATCTAAATATCTTATCATTAATCATGAGATAATATTTTCATGTGCCAGCCCAAATGCTTGGTTTGCTTTCACTAATGATTTCTTATTTTATTCACTGCATGGAATCCATCCAATGACTTGGGAAAGTAAATCTGTCAAAAAGAACCAATAAAAATGTTCTCACTAATTATAACAAATATAATTTTAGGATAAATGTTATGTTTAAAAAACATAGGTTTTTATTTACCAAATGTAAACAATAAGTTTTATTTGTTCTTATGAGCTTTATGTGTTGAAGATTGAGTTAGAAATCTGTTCACAGGATACAGCCATTGCCTTATGCAATACCTTCATTTATTTTTATTTAATTAATTTATTCAGATTACAACTCAGTTGTTACCCCCTCCCTTGTATCCTCCCATGCCTCCCTCCCTTCCTCTTTCCTCCTATTCCCCTCCCCTAGGTCTGTGACAGAAGGGGACCTCCTCCCCTATCTCACAGTCTATCAAGTCTCATCTTGATAGCCTGCTTATCCTTTCTCTGAGTGCCTCCAGGTGTCCCCACCAAGAGGAAGTCATTTACTTTGTTTTTTACTTACAAATGAATTTTAATTCAGGAACCTTATCCATGGCTTAGATTTATTTACATTCATCCCTATTTACTCTTTTTACCTCTTTGACAAAGCTATCTACTCCCAAATGTTTTTCTTATTTCCTTTTACTTTGGTATTTGAACATATAAGCAAGACTTGCCCCTGGCATAGGATCAAAATCTGTGGGACATAGCAATAATATTAAGTATTCAACCATATCATGTTATGCCAAATAATTTTATAAGCCAATGCATGCACTGTGTAAGAGGCCCTGGATTTCTTCTATGGTATTGCTGAACACTTTTACTTTCCTTTCCTTTTTTCTTTTTGTCAATTAACTGAAATTAGTTATGCCACCATGTGGCCTTGATTTGCTTTTTCAAAGCAGCTAATGTGGCTAAACACAATTATTAGCTAAATATGTAGACCTCTATATGTTTCCTCCCAGTCTTCCATTGGCATGTTTGTTTTTTTCCTGTGGATTAGTACTGTATCATACAATTTTATATGTATACATATATTTGTGTGTGTATATTTATCTTTATATTATCATAATCCTTTGTAGTTATATGTATAACAAATACTGACTTCTAGTAAGTTGCTTGCCGTATATTCCTTGTACTTTTTATTTATTTATTTTATTAATTCTTTGAGAATTTCATACATTGTATTTTGATCATATTTTCCCCCATCTCCTCCCAATTCTATGTTCACTAGCTGCGTGTCCTCATTATATTTAATAGACAATCTTTTGACCTCACTAAAACAGAGACAGAGCTTTTATAGCACAAAGAATGAGGTGTGAAGGTGATCTGGCTGTGACATCTGTCAAGCCATTAATTGCCAGAGTTGATTTGGCTGATCTGCCTGCATAGTCAGGTGTGTTGGAGAGCTGTATGTCAACTTGATAAAAGCTGAAGTCATCTGAGAGGAGGGAGCCTCAATTAAAAAAAATGTCTCCATAAGATTAGGCTGTGGGCAGGCTTATACAGCTTTTACTTAATTAATGATTAATAGAAGACCTAAACCACTGAAGGTGGTGATCTTGGGTTCTTTAAGATTCTGGTTGAGCAACCAGTGGGAGGATGTCTGTAGGAAGCACTTCATGGCCTCTGCATGAGCTCCTGCTTCTTGGTACCTGACCTGAAATGTTGTATGACACTGTGAGTGAAATATACCTTTTCCTCCCCAAGTTGCTTTTGGTCCAGAGTGTTTCTTTACAGCAAAGTAATCTTAATGAGGATAACCTTCTTCTCTCACAACTGCATGTTGTGAGTGAAGTTGCACTTTCAGTAAGTGCAGACAGTGATAAGAGAAGAGACAATTTGTAGATGTTTGGGAAGGAAGTCATGGGATAGTATGGAAGCCAGGCCTCTGATACCCCAGGAGAGTCTGAGGAGGTGGAAAAGAGAATTCCATCCTCAGCACAGTACGGGAAGAACTCCATGACAGTTTTGGCTTCCTTAAAGATGCAAAAATATCTGGAGGATTTCTCTTCTGAGACATCTTAGGTTCCATATGAAAGATAAGTACTAATTATCATGGGAAAACAATTAGAGCCTGTTGAGATTAAAACAAAGAAACAGGAGAAAATAACCAGAATATAAGTGAACTGGAGGTAATGAAGGGGATGGAATGAGAAAGGAGAGGAGAGAAGTAAAAGAAACTCAGGATAAATGTAATATGTAAGGATTACATGGATGGAATCATACGCCTTGGTGCCGTATTTGGGTTCAGTTGCAGAAGGAAAGCCTAAATTGGGTTGAGCTTCCTCAATTCGCTGCACTTTACTTTTGTTGAAGCCAGGTAGGTAAAGGTGATGTAAAATGATGTAATAGAATTTTCTCAAACATTAACTCCTTGCAAAGTCGATCAGCTGCAAAATTTATGAAACCACAATCCTGTTTCTCTCTGGATCTCTCTGGATCAGAGTCAAGAATCTGAATTTCCTACAATTTTATAGATGCTTCTGCTATTGCTCTTAAACACTATCTTGAGACCCACTGGTAGGATAGACAACAAAATCTGCAAGGCAGAGCACAGTAGAAACACATTTCTTATAAGACTAACTTGATTTACGGTATGTGTGGGGGAGCTATGCCTGGAAGAAGATAGATTTTTGCAAGTGACTCCCAAAGTCACTGTCAGTATGAGTCCCTAGCTATCTCACCAAAGAAAAAAGATGTGGAAGATTGCAGAGGTATGAATGGGCTAATCTTAGAAGATGCTTAGCCTTCCTGCATTCCTTTCAGAACTCAGAAACAAAGGAGACCACATAGCTAAGATAATGGAAGAATATATTTAGTAAATGGTTATGAAGACATTATCAAGGCTTTCAATTGAAAAGAAAAAGGTATGTGTGAAAGTAGGTGAAGGTAAAATAACATTAAATATTTTAAAATTCAGCAACTTGGATCTTTATATTACAAATACAAAAACTCAGATTATTTGTGTCCTGGTTCCAGGCATATAACCACCTCATATGTTCATGAAGTAAACTCCCAATTGTCCTAGGAACTGCAACTCATTTTGACTCAGCTGTTGACATGGAACACTCTAATAGCTATCTATCCACTCATCCATCTCTACTTGCCATCCATCCATCCATCCATCCATCCATCCATCCATCCATCACTCACTCACCTATTTGCCCACGTGTTGTCCTGGGCTTGGTCCTGCAGTCTCACTATTGCAACTCAATTATGACTCTGTAGCTGGATTCTGAGATAGCCTTAGCTGTAGCAGTGATACTTATAGCAAACTTCCAGAAGGTGCTCTGCAGTAGGTAAGAACTTAGCCTAACTGTGATGGCTACTCTTTGCTATCAACTTTATTACATCTGAAATTAATTAAAGCACAAATGCTTGGGCATACCTGTTAGAAAGTTTTTCTCAATTAAATAATATGAAGTGGGAATACACACTTATAATCCAAATCCTTGAGGTGTAAAGATATACCTTTAATCTGGGCCACACCTTCTGATAGCAGCCTATAGAAAGAACATGGAAGAAAGTATCCTGCTCTCTCTTTGCCTGCTTGTTCTTGCTCTAGTTAGTACATTCATTCCTTCAGTGGAATTAATAATGATACTTGGCAGATTCTTCTGGAAGATTCTGGTATATATTGAAGACCAGCTGAGACAACTAGCCTTGTACACTGAACATTTACTGGATTCTTGGCCCTTCCATTGGTAGACAGCCATTGTTGGATTAGCTGGACCACAGCTTGAAAGTCATTCTAATAAATCCGATTAATTTTTCTATATATTTTCATTTTATCAGTTCTTTTCCTCTAGAGAACCCCAACTAATATAGATTTTGGTAGTTGATGTAGTTTTGGAGCAACAGAAGTATAAGAATAGGTTTTTTAAAAGTATCTGGAGTAGGCTCTCAATGTATCACCACCTACAGTTACTGAAACTTTTCCTGGGAGCTTGGAAAATACTGAAAACCCATGATTTGAACTATGTTGCAAGCTTAAGAAGACAAATACATTTGATTATCCTGACTCACCAATTGTGAGAGGATATGGATTTGGTGAGTCTGAATATAAAACATTTGAATTTGTGAGATTTGTGGGAAAATGTCAGTTGCTGCTAGCATTTCTTGGTAAATTGACAAAGGAAAAGAATGATAAATAATGAGCCAACTACTAGCATTTCTGAACATAATGAAAGACAGTGAACTCAGTGATAAGCCTGACTGGCTCCAAATGTGCGTAAATAGCCTGGAAGTTTCTAGATGTTCCGCAGAAGAGAATCTTCTCTCTGGCAGCCACAGAGCTCAAGTTGTGGGAAAACAAACTGAGGCTCTCATTGTACAGCTGGCAGAATTACAACAAACGTTCAATTCCTAGCATCAGAGGGTGTCAGCAGTTAAGATAAGGGCATTAATTGGTGAAGAATGAGGACCTGTAACTCAGGAATAGAGATGTCTGGGAGCATCATGTTGAAGCTGAGAACTTTGAACTGTCCGATACTCAAGGGTATATCTCACCTGAGGAACTAGTCTCTCCACATCAGTAGGTGATGTACTCCCACCACACCCCCTGATATACTCCCAGAGCACCCCTCTACTGTTGACTGAGGAAATTAGGTCTTCGTTATATGCTAAAACAGCAGTCACTTTCTCTGAAGGAGATGCCAGGAATGACAATACTGATGCCGTTTAAGGCCCACAAATAGCCTCTAGACCTCTGAGCAGATTAAAGCCTAAGCAAGCTCCTAGAGGGGAGATAGAAATTATGATCCATAAGGGGTTGGGCTATGCTACTAAAGAACTTAATGAGTTTGCTAATTAATTCAAGCAAATGACTGAAGGACGTCTGTGGATTTTAAAGGTATGTGATAATGGTGGAAGAAACATAACCATGGGTCAGGCTGAGTTTGTTGATGTGGGCCCACTAAATAAAGATTCTATATTTAATAAAGAAGTTCACATGGTTTTAAAAAAGGTGTCAAAAGTCTGAATGGTTGGCTGAGGCATTTGTCAAAAGATGCCCTACTGAAAAAAAAAGCTGGAGATGCCTGAGATCGCCTGGCTTAGTGTTGATGAAGGGATGTTAAGTTTCAGGCAAATGGCAGTGCTAGAGTGGGTACACTGTGTAAAACCTAATCTTCCACAATGGGTAAGCCCAGAAGACATGCCCTTCACTAATCTTATAAGACACAAAGTGGTGGGGGAGGGGAACCAATGCATATGAGGAACTTCGTTGTCTTCTATTTCCTTGTGCCAGACTCCAGGGTTGGAGAGAATTAAATGCAATGTGTTTTAATTTGTGTAAATTAAATGCAATGTGTTTAATGGGGCCCCAAGTAGCAAGGGCCAGGGGGAAGCACTGAATCGCCAAAGGCAAGGTGATCTTGGTTATCATGATGGGCCGCACAGAGAAAGCAATGTCCATAATGGCCTGACCCATAAAGGTGAGTACAGGCAAAATGAATTTTATGGTGGAACGGCTCAAATAAACTTTTGTTACTGCCTAATCAATCATGTTTTTTTCCAGCCATGAACTAAAAACAAAGCCTAGTTTGTTTTTGTTTGGTTTGTATAAGATGAAAGACTCTCCAAAAAATGAAAGAATGGCTACATTGGATCATTGCAAAAAGGAATCTTGGCCTGTAAACCAATTTCCCGATTTGAGCCAGTTTGCAGACGCAGATCCCCAGAATAAAGGGACAACCAGGTTCCCCTGAGGAGAGACCTTCATAAAATACCTAAGAGTTTTACTATTAGCCTTTTTTTGGTCCTTCCCCAAAGGGACCGTCAGCCTTTTACCAGGGTAACTTTACTCTGGGGAAAGGAAACTTCCAGAGGTCTATTGCATACTGGTTCTGAACTGATTCTCCTGATTCCAGGAGACCCTAAGAAACATAGTGGCCTTCCAGTTAAAGAGCTCATGGAGGTCAGGTGATTTTTTTTCAGGTATTTTCTGAAGGCCAACTCTCTGTAGGTCCTGTGGTCCTCCCACATCATCCTGTAGTTATTTCTGTAGTCCAAGCATGTATAATTGGCATTGTTATCCTTGGAAGTTGACAGAATTCTCACATTGGTTCCTGACCTATGGTTGGAAAGGCCAAATGGAACCCCTTTGAGTTCCCCCTGCCAGAGAAATAGGAAATCAAAACCAGTTTCATGTACCTGGAAGACCTGCAGAAATTAGTGCCACTGTCAAGGTCTTGAAGATGTAGGAGTGGTAGGTTGTTCCCAGCACTTCTCCCTTTACTTCTTCTATCTGGACAGAGCAGAAGAAAGATAAGCCATGGAGAATGGCAGTTGACTGTCAAAAATTCAATCAAGTAGTGATTCCAATCATAACTGCTCTACCAGATGCAGTGTCCTTACTTGAGCAAACTAACACATCTCCAGGTACTTTGCAGATATTGATTTCTAAAATGCCTTTTTATTGTTTTTGTTTTAGATATCTGTCCGTAAGGACCATCAGGAGAAATTTGCTTTCAGATGTTAAGGCCAACAGTATACCATTACAATATACCTCAAGGATATATTAGCTCTTTTGCCCTGTGTCATAACTTAGAAGGGATCTTGATTATCTGTCTCTTCTCCAAAATAACACATTAGTTCAATATTGACAACATTATTCTTTTTTAAAATTTTATTATTATAAATTATTCATATTACATCCCAATTGTAATTCCCTCACTGTTTCTATTTATTATTTCATTTTATCTTTTATTATATTTCTTTTTACATATACACTTATTTTATTACAAATATATAAAAAATACTATACACAGCAAGAAGAACCATGAAAAAATCAGGAATTATGTAAATGTTATATTCATAGCAATTTGGCTATTTGTATTTGGCAAACTTGAAGAAAACATCTTTCCTATCTTGGTGAGTCTAAAATTCTGAATGACAATATCTATCTTATCTTCCTGTTCCCACCCCTTCCCTTTTCCATTCTATTCACCTCCCCTTGACCTTTAACAGGTGGGGTCCTCCTTCCCCACCATCTGACATATCTATCAGGTCTCATCTGGATAGCCTGCATCCCCTTCCTCTGTCATCTGACAGGATCTCTCCTTTAAGGGGCAGTGATCAAATCACTGGCACCAGAATACTTGTCAGAAGCAGTACCTGTCTCCCCCTGCCTCCCTATGTGGAGGATGAGCTGTCCATTAGTTACATATGAGCAGGGGATCTAGTTTCTCTGATTCCCATATCCTTGGTTGGTGCATCAGTTAGTGTAGCGCACCCTGGACCCAGACCTGTCTGCCAGCCTTGATAGTCTCCTTGTGGAGGTCCTGACTATTGTTCCGCTCCCATTTTTCCATCCTCTAAGTCTTGAATACAATTTGCATCTCTTTGCCCAGAGTGCTGCTACATGTCCTAGTATTTGTCCTGACCCCTCCCCCCCATTGGATGAATCTCTCAGAGGACATCGATGTTGGACTAATATCCATTTACAAGTGAGTATATACCATGTGTGTATTTCTGGGTCTGAGTTACCTCACTAAGGATGATCATTTCTACTTCTATCCATTTGCTTGCAAACTTCAAGATTTCCTTGTTTTTGATTGCTGAATAGTATTCCATTGTGTAAACATACAAGAATTTCTTTTTCTATTCTTCAGTTGAGGGGCATCTAGGTTGTTTCCAGATTCTGGCTATTATGAATAAAGCTGCTATGAACATAGTTGAGCATGTTGTATGGTAGAACATATTTCTGGTAAATGCCCAGAAGTTGTATAACTGGGTCTTGAGGTAGTACTATTCCCAACTTTCTGAGAAAAAAACAGATTGAATTCCAAAGTGGTTGTATAAGTTTCATTACCACCATTAATGGAGAAGTGTTCTCTTTTCTCCACATCCTCACCAGCATGTGCTATCCAGTGAGTTTTTAATCTTAACCATTCAGATAGATTTAAGATGGAATCTCAGAGTCATTTTGATTTGTACTTCCCTGATGAGCAGGGATGTTAGCATTTCTTTAATAGTTTCTCTGTCAGTTGATATTCCTCTGTTGAGAATTTTCTTTTTAGCTTTGTACCACATTTTTAGTTGGGTTATTTGGTTTGCTCAGGTTTAATTTCTTAAGTTCTTTATGTATTTTGGATATTAGCCCTTTGTTGGATGTAGGGTTGGTGAAAAAATTTTCCAGTCTGTAGGCTTTCATTTTGTTCTGTTGACAATGTCTTCCACCTTACAAAAGGTTTTCAGTTTTGTAAGGTCCCATTTATTATGGGTTGATCTTAGATCCTGACATATTGGTGTTCTGTTCAGGACATTGTCTCCTGTGTCAATGAGTTCAAGGATCTTCCCCACTTTTTCTTCTAACAGATTTTGTGTTTGGTTTCATGTTGAGGTCTTTAATCCACTTGGACTTTAGTTTTGTGCAGGGTGATAAGTATGGGTCTATTTGCATTTTTCTACATGTAGCCATCCAATTAGACCAATGCCATTTGTTGAAGATGCTATCTTTTCTCCATCATATGGATTTGGCTTCTTTGTCAAAAATAAAGTGTCCATAGGTGTGTGGGTTTTTTCCTGAGTCTTCAACTCAGTTCCACTGATCAACCAGCTTACTTCGATGCCAGTATCATGTTGTTTTTATTACTGTACAACATTATTCTTATTGGACCAAATGGGCAGGAGGTAGCAACTACTTTTGACTTGTTGGTAACCTGTTGGCAACAGAGGTTTAGAAATAAATTCAACCAAAATTCAAGGACCTCCTTACCCTGTAAAATTCTTAGGAGCACACTGGTATGGGGCATGGAGATATTTCTTCTAAGCCAAATGATAAGTTATTGCATCTGGCCCCTCCCAACACCAAGAAAGAAGTACAATGCTTAATGGGCCTATTTAGCTTCTGACAACAGCATGTACCTTACTTACTTAGGTGTGTTAGTCTGGCACAAATACCAAGATACTGGGAAAGCTTCTAGCTTTGACTGCAGCCTGGAATAGGAGAAGGCTCTTCAACAGGTCCAGGCTGCTGGGAAGGCTGCTCTACCAGTTGGGCCACATGACCTAGCAGACCCAATCGTACTTAAGATGTCAGTTGCAGATAGAGATGGTGTTTGGAGCCTTTGGCTGGCTCTTTTAGGAGAATCATAGAAGAGACTTTAAGATTTTGGAGAAAGGCCTTATCATCTGCAGACAACTATTTTCACTTTGAGGGACAGCTCAAAGTGGGGCCTTAGTGGAAATTGAAAATTTGACAACGGGCCACCAGGTCACCACTTCACCTAAGCTGCCTATCAGGTACTGGGTGTTATCTGACCCAGTGAGTCATAAAGTTGTACACGCACAGAAGCAATCCATTACCAAATGGAAGTGGTATATATGTGATCAGTCCTGATCAGGTCCTGAAGGTACAAGCAAGTTACATAAAGAGGCTTCCCAAAAGTCTATGATTTGTATTCTCATGACAATCTTGTCTGCTGCCAAGCACACACTTGTCACCTTATGGGGTGTTCCCTATGATCAGTTGACTGATAAAGGCAAGACTTGTGGGTGGTTTAGTGATGGCTCTTCCTGTTATGCATGTACTACCTATAAGCAAAGAACTGCAGAATTACGACGTTGTCCTGGGACAACTCTGAAACATTACCCGTAAAAGGAAATTTTGAAAGTAGCCAAAACCTCTGGCAGTACATATGGCCATACATTTTGTTTTGGAGGAGAAATGGCCAGATTACAATTTTTCACTAATATGTGGGCTATCGCCAATGGGTTGTCTTTATGGTCAGAGACTTGGAAATTGGACAGTTGATGAGAAAGAGTGTGCAAAACGTCTTGTAGTACATGTGGCCATACATTTTCTTTGGAAGGAGAATTGGCCAGATATGTAATGTTTTACTGATACATGGGCTATAGCCAATGGGTTAGCTGTGCACTCAGGGACTTGGAAATTTGACAATTGGTAAGAACTACATCTGGGCTTCCAAGGTGTGGAGAGATCTTTCCAAATGGGCTAAGAATGTGAAGACTCCCGTGGCCCATGTAAATGCTCATCAAAAGGTGACTTTAGTGGAGGAGGAGTTCAAACGTTAAGTAGATAGGATTCTCAATTGTGTCGGCAGTTAACCTCATTCTGAAGGCATCCCTGTCATTGCCCAATGGGCCTATAACCAAAATAGCCATAATAGCTAAGATGGCTTACGTATGGGCTTGACAATTTGGAATGGCACTCACCAAGGCTGACCTGGCTACATATGCTGTTGAGTGTCAGATCTGCCCACAGCAGAGACAAACCCTGAGCCCTAGATATGGCACCGTTCCCTGGGGTGACGAGCCAGTGGCCTGGTGGCAGGTTGATTATATTGGAACACTTCCTTCATGGAAAGAACAATGCTTTGTCTTTACTGGATTAGATTCTTATTCTGGTTATGGATTTGTTTTTTCTGCACATGATGCTTCTGCCAAAACTACCATCTGTGGGACTCACAGAGTGCCTAATCCACCATCATGGTATTCCACACAGTATTACTTTTGGCCAAAGAACTCAAGAGAAGTATGGCAGTTGCCCCACAATCATAGAATTGTCTTATCACATTCTCCACCATCCTGAAATACCTGTCCTGATAGAAAGATGGAGTATCCTTTTGAAGACACAGTCACAGTGCCAATTAAGGGTCAGCATCCTGGAGAGCTGGAAAAGGGTTCTTTAGAAGGTGTTTTTTCCCATAGCCAGG
This sequence comes from Acomys minous, assembly GCF_964271855.1. Taxonomy (NCBI): domain Eukaryota; kingdom Metazoa; phylum Chordata; class Mammalia; order Rodentia; family Muridae; genus Acomys; species Acomys minous. The sequence goes on from NC_140489.1 coordinate 28,067,482, forward strand.
ATCCAAGGGTCTAGGAATCAAACAGTAGAAAGAGAAATGTTCTTACTATCACCTTAGTGACCCACTAGGAAAATGTTTGCTTCCTGTTCCTGTGACCTTAAGGTCTGCTAACTTAGAAATTCTGGTTTTAGAGTAGAAAGTGCTTCATCATAGAGATGCAACAAACATTCCATTGAACTAGTAGCTCAGATGTCCCAGCAATATTAAGCTTTGGATGCCTTTAAGCCAATAAGGTAAGAAAGAAATAATAGTGTTAGGAGGGTTGTTGATCCAGATTACTATGGAGAAATTGGATTGCTTCTCCACAATGGAGGTAAGAATGATTATGTCTGGAGTGGAGCAGATGCCTTAGAGAGTCTCTTAGTGCTACCATGTCCTGTGATTAAAGGCAATGGGAAACTACCACAGTCTAATCCAGGCAGGATGAAAAGGCACAGACCCTTCACTCTTCCAGGAAAAGATAGAAGACATGCTGAAGTACTTTCTGAGGATGGAGGGAACACAGAGTGAGTGCCAGAGGAAGGTAGCCATAAATACCAGCTAAGGCCACATGGCCAATTGCGGAAATGAGGATTATAATAGAATGAGTGTGTCAGTCATATTTTGTTAAGAATGAGCTTTGAAAATATAATCATGCTTTCTTTTTAAAAATTTTTTGTGAGAACATTTTTAATTAATTTATTCAGATTAAAACTAAATTGTTTTCCCCTCACGTGTATTCTCCCAGTCCTCCCTCCCTCCCTTTTTCACACTATTCCCCTCCCCTAAGTCTGTGACAGAAGGGGACCTCCTCCCCCACCATATGGTCATAGCCTATCAAGTCTCACCTTGGTAGCTTGCTCATCCTTTCTCTGAGTGCCACCAGGCCTCCCCACCATGGGGATGTGGTGAAGTGTGGGGCAGCAGAATTCATGTCAGAGTCTGTCTCCACTCTCTGCACAACTGTGGAGAATGTCTTCTTGCTCATTGCCTAGATCTGAGCAGGGGTTTAATGTTTACTGCATGTATTGGCCTTGGTTGGTACAGTAGTTTGAACAGAACCTCCTAGGTCCAGATCCGTGGTGTTCTTGTAGGTTTCTAAGACGCTCTGGGTCCTTCCATTTCCTCATTTTCCCATACTTCTCTCACCTAGAGTACCAATAGGAAGTCCTCGCATCTATTCAAATCTCCTGGTAAGTGAGGACTTTCATGGGACATCCCTTTTGGGCTAGTGTCCAATTATAAGTGAGTATATACCATGTGATTCTTTCTGCATTTGGGTTAACTCACTCAGTATGATCATTTCTAGTTCCATCCATTTGTCCACAACATTTGGGATTTCCTTGTTTTTAATAGCATCAATTAAGAGAATCAGTGGTTATAATATTTAAGTCTGAGATGTTAAAAGAATGTCCCTCAAGGGACACAGCCACCAATTCTAAATTTATTATGTGTTTACAGTTGTACAAGGGATGGTTAAATCATACTAGGCATAATTATGAGCTACTTAAACATCTGCTGGGTTCTTAGATCTTCCATTGGTAGACAGTGATTATTTGACTAGCTGGGACTATAGCCTGTAAAGAATTATAATAAATCTCTTTTCTGTATATACTTAGATTCATTCTACGGGCTTCGTTCCTCTAAATCACTCTAAATACACCAAGTTATGACCAACAGGATTAAGCTGGTGAAAAATACCAAGATGAGAGTCCAGCAATATCCTCAAACTCCAATAAGACAAAGTGATATATATATATATATATATATATATCATCCCTTATTATTGTTTTCTAGTGATCAAATCCACAGCCTTGCACATACAATCAAATTTGTATTACTTTACTTTGCCCTAAATACCAGTGGCATTCTTTAAGTGAGAAATCTATGGGTCAGAGACTATTTACATTAACCACCCTCTGGCCAACCCTTTTAAGTTCCAGCCTCAGCCTCAGCCTCAAGAGTATACCACTCATGCTGGAATTAATAAGGCTAATAAAAGTGTAATGGAAAATATACACTTGTATTGCAGACAGCGAAGAAAAGTTATGTTAGAGCAGGACCTGCTAACTATACTGGGTAACATTTTTGACTTGTTTGGGGATTGAACTGGGTCAGCACATCCTTCTTCTCACAGCTTCCCTGATGCCTGCTATCCAAGCCACAGCTGCTCTCCAGCCTACACTCACCATCAAATGTGTCATTCACTGTGCTTGGGGCCTGTTGGGAATTTCAAATCTCCTCATTGGGGCTCTGTTCTTCTTCTTTCCTGATTTAGCTGTTTCACTGCTTTGCATGGCCTTCCCCAGAGACTGCAGGAGGGCAAGCAAAGGAGACTAGTTTAAGCCAGACAGTTTTGTAATGATCTGTAGCTCTTATAAAACTATTTCTCCAAGGAAGGACAGTTTAATGAATTGTTGCCATAAGAGTTTGGGATTATCTGTGGTTTTTAATTATTCTTACTATTTAGATCGTTTTTGCCATAGACTCAAGATGTGCCTGTGTGGTTTGGATAGGCCCCTGAGGTGCTGAGTAATTAAAAGTGCAATTGATCCTTGAGCCTCTAACTTTATATCCGCTGATCTCCTTTTATTAGGTATCTTCTTCCATCAAAGTAATATTGCCATTTTTTTTTCAGCTAAAATTGTATTACTTTACTTTGCTCTAAACACCAGTGGCATTCTTTAAGTGAGAAATCTATGGGTCAAAGACTATTTACATTAACCACCTTAAGGCCAACCCTTTTAAATGCCAGAAAGTAGAATGTATTTTTGACTAGTTTTATTTATTTATTTATTTATTTTTACAGAGTGTGTGTTTAAAAAGTTAAGAGCATTTCAATGGCAATTATCTTTGTATTTGTATGTCTCTACTTTTAGGAAAGAAGGCTGTGATAGGATATTCTTTCATTCCTTCTTTCATTACTATTCATGAAACACTATCATCCAGTCATAAAAACACAATAGATGTCCCTAAATTACAGTGGCAGTGTAGTGAACAAGTGACAGACTGATAGAATCTGTAATCATGCCTCAAGGGCAGTGAGCCCCCAGTATGCAAAGCTTTAGTGTCCAGCCCCATAGGTCTTTCTTAAGGAAACAGATTGAAGAAGCCAAACAGGAAGGAGAAAGAAAACTTCATCAAGGTGAAACATGAACTTATTGGAGTGATTCAAAGAACGAAACCTGAAAATATCAATACAAAACATCACCAAAAGGCCATTAGCTTGGGGAAAATTTTTAAGAGGTCTAAAACTCTCATTTCCCAAAATAAGCTACTTGAACTGTAATAACGATCAAAGCTGGGATTCTTATTGGGGCATTCTACAAAGGCTACACTGGAATTAATAAAGTTTGGGATGGAGAGACATTTCAGGGGGCAAAGTGTTTGCCTTACAAGCACAGGAGCTGAGTTTGATTCTCAGGACCCATGCAAAAAGCATGGCACAGTGACGTATGCTTCTCGCCCCAGAATTGGAAACACAGGATAACACATGTGGGCCCTGTGTTTGGCATACTGTCTCAACACAAGTACAGTTCAGTAGCATGAATCACCTTGAGTACAAGCAGCTCTCATGACTGTCCACTAAAAGAAAACTCAAACTTCCTTTATTCATCTCCCTCAATAGATTTTCACAGACACCAGTATTAGGAATATGACCACACCATAGAGAAAATCTAAACTAACTGAAGGAAGAGATAAAGTTTTATAAAAATCTGTATAAAAATAAAATCCCATTTTACATTCTGAATAAAAAAAATATAAAATGCATGGCTTTTCATAAACGCAAAGACAAGTTCTGTGATATGATATTTTTAACTTAAGTTTTAATTTTGTATATTTTGGGTTTTTCTTTTTTATTAATGGTGCTTAATTTTTGAGATTACAATATTTATATAGCAGTGGTTCCATTTTGGTATTTCATACAGACTTTGTCATGTAATTCTCTTCCCCATTATACTCATCAGCTTTCCTACCCTAATTCTTCTAGTTCCCCTTCTCCCACAGTAGTTCTGTTTTCATATTACATTCATTTAATTAACGTTTCCCTTTTATCCCCCACACTCTCCTGATGTCTTTTTCCATGCTCATGGTCCCCTTTATAGTTTCATGACATGTTTTCTGGCAAATGTCATAATTTCTTTTTTCCTTATAGATGAATAAAATTCCATGTGTTCACGTACCACATTTTAATTATACATTTTTCTGTAGATGTATAGCTAAACCTGTTCTATTTCTTAGCTACTGTGAATAATGCTGGAGCAAGCATGGATGGTCAAGTATCTATCTCTGTGGTAGGACTGAAGTCCAATTCTCAGTCCCTGGAAATTACTCAGTTAAATGGCGTTGAATACAAATTACTGTGCTTATAGGTAGATGTCCTTTCTGTTCTCCAAGGATTACGAAAGTATCTGTTCATATATTAATTGCTAGTCTAGTCTTCCATTCTCCATCTACCCAATGTCATAACTTGCAACTCTTTAGCCATTTATCCTGGATATCGCTCAGTTGATTATTAGTCATTCTTCCTTTGCCAAAGATGGAGTAAATAATCATGTTCTTAAAATAGTTTTTTTCTCTCTTTATTGGTGTAGGCACACTTTTTCAGTGAGGCCAAAAACAATTAAGCTGATAACTATAGTGATCTTACCTTGCTGCTCATTAGTCCGTTGCAGACCTGAGTTGAGTCATACCTCTCTTCACACGTTTTCCACCATGGTGGTACAGAATGGCGAGGATGAGAAATTCAATGAGTTTTGATATACTCTGCCACTGAATGTAGACCGAGCAAAGCTGGACTTACAGTAAAAAAGTGATTAACTTTAATTGAGAACAGATTTCTTGACCTTGTGAATGAGTTTACTACATAAAAGCTTAATGGTGTTTCGAAGGAAAAGGAAAGCATGAACATATTTCATGGAAAAGTAATAAACTTTTCTACTCTTCACATGAGGTAGGTCATTTTCAGGGCTATCTGCTACTGTGTCCTGTTCCCAGGCTAAATGTTGACTACCATATTATATAAAGAATAAGCAATAATATTCTAGATCCTACCCCTTGGCTGCAGTCTACAAATCCACATGGCAGGTTGTGCTTTATTATTTTACAATCCAGGGTCTCTATCACTTGATAACTTATTTCAGTGTATTTTCTTCCACAAACGATAGTACAAGTGTAAGGTAACTGTGGGGGGAAGTTATAAAGGAGAGTGTGAAACGACAGCGCCATATGCTGTAGAAGGGCAAACACAGTCTGTAATTGTGCACTATTACCCCTGAAAACCAGTGTAACCCACAGTGACCAACATGCAGTGTGAGTTACATGACTTGCTCTGGTTTCCACCCATGTTGTTGCTCTCACTTAGCAATTACCATAGCATTTGATCATGTCTCTGGCCTGGTGACACAGAAGGTACCACTCTACTCTAGTCTTCTCTCTAGGAACTAATATAATATTACTATTAACAACAACTACTACTACTCATCATTATCATCATCATCATCATCATCATCTTCATCAATTGAAAAGGAAAAATTATGGAGAAATCCATCTCCTTTGTAATATGAGGTATAAAACAAAATGCTCTGCTTTCTTTTCATATATATGCATTTTATCTTTTGTGATGACTTAGGGTCAGTTCTGTGAGATTCATACCATGACACTCTGTGAACTATTGGAGGTTATAGTCTCATAAACACACATACACTAATCTAATACATCAGTGACCCACTATGGTTTTTCAACTACATGGGTCATTGGTTAGCAATGTCAAGTCATGAGTAAAAACCACCAGCCTCAAGAACTGCTCTAAGCTAAAACCAGTCAGGTTATTTCCTCTTAACAATCTTGCCAATCATTCTTGTGGTTAAACAAATTTTTCTTTGGAAAGAAGTTTCTGATTTTCCCATCTTTGTGCCTTTCACACACTGGTACCTGTGACTGGACATATCCTCCACTGGCACAAATGGCTCTGGCTTCAGAGATCCTCATTGTAATGTCATTCCCCAGTTTTGCTGCTCTTCAGACATTCTGAGACTCACCTTCCTCTTGGCATTGTTCCTATTTCTCTATCTGTAATTCATAATATTGTCTTGAGACATTGTTATACTGTTTCTATACGTCATTATAAATTCTTTCTATTGTGGTTCATCTTGAAAAAGTTTAAATCACATCTCTTTTGCTAAATTCCAAGTAGCCTTGAAGAAGAAACTTTAGTCTGCACAGAGTCTTTCCAAGGACAAACATGTAGCAGGTACTTACTCAGGTAGACTTTGTGCATTAATGTCTAGAAAAATTTAGTCAGACCATTCAGACATGGCCCATCCCTTTCTCTCTTGAAGAAATAGGAAAAAAAGGTGAGTTTATTTGATAAACTCCAGTGGATACAATATATTTTATTCTCTCTGAAAATACTGCAAGATCCACAGAGTAGCTGCCTTATCAATGGCCACCAAGGGATAGGATCACAGCATTTTAAACTCCAGAGCAGGGAATATTCTAATCAAACCAGGTCATACAAAGAGGAGAGAAGGCCAACATGATATCCATCTTCTCAATAGAAACATTAGAAACCAGAAGAACAATAAGAAATATGGTTAACAGAAAATGATTTTTCTTACCTAGAGTTTTGTAGTTAAAAAAAAATAACTGCCATTCATTTGTATAGAGATGCTTTTAGATATGTAAAGGTGAAGAAAAGTACATTCTATGCGTCCTCTTATATTTGTGAGTATGCTTTAAGCAACAAAGGAATGAAATCTTAAAAAAGAAATTATGAACCTCAAGAAACAAGAAATATATCATGAAAAAAGATAAGAATAATGCCAAATTGGGAATAAAGAATGCTAGATATTAAGGTAGAGTAAAGATCAGTTCATACAAGTCAGAGGAAGTAGATGTGTCTACTAGAGGCATCTCAAGGATTAATCAAGCTGGATCATTAGACATATTTAGCAATATAAAACTTTGTCTTGACAGTAATTTTCAATGAATTATTGAGGATCTAAATAAATTCAATGACATGGAAGAAAAACTTATTATCGTTCCCAGAAACTGATACACATTCACCAAAAAGTTAGTACAAATGCAATGATGGTCATCATATACTGCTTTACTCATCAAAGTTGTTTGTATTGTTCCCAAATAACAGAATACAAAAAAACCTGTCTTTTCTCATACTATGTAAAAAAGGAAAAACTATAATAAAGAATGAGAAAGTAAGAGACAAAATCATGTTCCCCATTATGAGATTGGTTAAACACACTTGAAACCAATAATTCAAATGATAGAAGCCTGCTTTGCTTAGAAAGGGAGAGGTGACCACTTCAGTCTCCATGTACCCCACTGCTAGGAGTCTCAGCAAGAGTAACCTCCATATCCCGTCACAATCTCTGATAAGGTTGAAGACTAGATAGTTATAGTTTTACAATTATGTTTAGATTGTTTAGTATTTGAGAAAATGTTTTAAGGTCTAGAAAGATATTTTAAGTTGATAAGTAGAAGATGTGACACAGAATTATTTAGAACAAAATCTTAGACTCACCTAGATAAGATAGATAGTAATTTTTTCAAAGTAGCCAAATACAAATAAGCTAAACATTTTGAATGTAACATTTGCATATGGTTTTCTTGATTATTTCCTAATTGTTCTTACTTTATACCATTTATTATAAATAAATAAAGTCCATATGCAAAAAGAAAGGAAGAGGTAATTAACAGAAGAAACAGCTAAGAGAAAATATGGCTACCTCTGACAAGCAAGACAAGGGTGAAGCTGGGTAAAGTACTTGATATTAAGTTTTTATTTGCCCTGATCTATGAGCCTGTACTGCTTTGATAAATAAGAGAAGCAAACATGTCTCAGCCAACATATTGTCAATCAACTACAAAGGCTACTAATAATTTATCGTGACATTCTTCTCTCCTTGGTGGGAAAGTAAAGACTTTCCCCTTGTGGTGTACCAGAAGTGTGATGGTTGTCTTAAACATCTCCCCCAAAAAGCCTGAGGGAGAATGTAGGCATAAGGTTGTTGCGTGTTTTAAATTTTGATTTCCTGTCTAAATGTTGTGTAAACTCTGCTCCTCAATTGTCTCTCAGTTATGTCAATAAAGCTTCTTATGCCCAATCAATGAGCAAGGACGAGAATAGGGGCTGGACTTCCTGCCAGACAAGGGAGGAGGAGTCAGGAGAGGAAGCAATGATTTTGCCACTGGGAGACGTCCAAGGAAGATCAGGAAGGAAGGACCTGGAGCCAAGGAAAACTACAGAGTCCAAGTATCACTGAGATGTTTGCTAAGAGTGAGCGGAAATAGCATAGAGGGTTAAGAACAGGCTTAAACTGATAAGATTGTATTGTGAAGCCTTGTATTACATAAGAGTCTCAATTATTTGTGTGATAGCCTTGTTAAGAAATAATCAAACAGAAACAAAGATTGTTTTATAAAAATAACAACCAACAAATGGGACCCAACATGGGGCAGAATTTATAGTTATACAGCATTTAAACTACAGGATATCCTGACTGGATATTATGTGTGTATTGTCAAGTTTCAATTATTGGATGAAGGTCTATATGGTAAAGCAGAGATGGAGATCTTGTTTGATGTTGCTTTGGAACAAAGTCATACAATGGCTTGTGTGCTTTATGTTACAGAGTTTGGAGAACTCAAATATATACACCAACCTATAGGTTCATATTCAGAACTCCAATGAGTTTTTGCCTGATTCTAAGGTTATACATTTGTTAGAGATGGTGACTGTCTTGGAGATTCCTTTGCAAATTCGTGCAGATGGTGCTTCAGCATGTTTATCCGTTGGAATACAACAAGTTTTTAGACAATATGACATAAAATCTGCCACACATATAAATTATAATACTATAGGTCAAACAATTATAAAAAGATCTAACAATCTTAAAACAATGATCATAAAACAGGAGGATATAGTATCTCCTTCAAATAGATTAAATAATGATATATTGATTTCAATATTATTAAATGAGACAAATAGCACACATGCTAAGAAACACTAGATTTTAGAAAAGACTAATAAATTAGATCAATACAAAAGGTCCTAACTCCAAAATGGAGGACAGGTAATGTATTGCGTTGGGGAGGAGAATATGCTCTTGTCTCAACAGGAAACGAAAAGCTACGTTTTCCATCCAGACTTTTGGAAAGAAGATTTGACAGGAGAAGACCTCCTGAAGGTCTTGATTACAGGCAGAAGGAAAGAAATCAAGAAGACCAAAAAGGACGGGTAACGTAATTTGCTGATCCCTCCACATGGGAACAGCTCGGAGACTGACTGAGATATGAAAATGTCTCCAGTCAGGACGTCAGCTACAGCATAGCCAATACAGGTTTGGATACAAATTCCTCAGGACTTACCATGCCATTCTTTTAAATGTCATGAATAAAAATTCATTTTACAAAGAATCATTTTTAACTGAACTGTGCTCAGTGCACAGCCCATATACATATATTAATACAAAATGTATAATACCTTTGAAAGCTTACATGTTTTGCAGAGCAAGGAGACCAGACACACACACACACACACACACACACACACACACACACGACAAGACAAGTAGCCCAAGTGGTCCTATCTCACAGATTGCCTTGATGACAATGTTTCTTTGAAAATCTTTACCTGGGACAATTTTAAAATGGCTGTCTAGCCTGTCTAGCATTACAGACTGTTCCACTCTGGACTTCAGTTAAGCTTTGAACTTTCTCGGCACTCCAAGACTGGCTGGCTATCAAAAGTTCCAGCTGGTTATCTTAAGACTAGAGAATATCCCAATTTTGTTGGGGCCCTCATAAAGAAAACTACAAGCCACGCCCATGGGGGGTGGTGGTGGAGGATGGTTTTTGGTCATTCTATGGATGGTAGATGTTTGTTATTGTTTAAAAGGGCTGGTTATATGAATGTAAAGTAGAAGGGTAGACTAATCTATTTTTAGGCCAAGTAACATTAATAAGCAAAAGATATTACATTGGTATAGATATTTTTATATTAAGACAGATTTAAGGTGATGTTTGGTTACAACATGCTAAGGTATTGTACCTGTGTAATTCTTAATACTGCAATGTTCAGTTCTGGTCATTTTGAAATTTACTATCACAAACTCTTTAGAATATGTAAGAAATGTATATTAGTTAGACATTCAAACTCAGAGTCATGGTAGATACTTGCTTAGTTAATTACAAAAAGATATTTCCTAGACTGACAGATAGAAAGTAGCTAAAAACAAACAACTCAGAGATCTACAGAATATGACATTTAAAGATTTTATTAAATTAAAGCTATTTTTGACATGACACAGGTCTGCTTCTGGCAGCATCTCGTTCTACTTCAAAGATCATCAAAGGCTTCTGCGTATATGGCAAGCTAACAACTGGATGAGACAATGGCCTTATGTCAATTACAGACACAATACTGTCCAAACAGGACAAACTGGATGCAGGAGAATTGCCTGCTGAGCTTCTCAAGGACAAGGTAAACAATTACTTTATAATTCCTGCTTCATAGAAAAGTCTTTCAAATATTCTGGGGCAGAAAGCCAAATATGATGCTCCAACATTTTGGCAAATTTTGAGGGACTGTACAGGCAACTAAATATCTCTGCCATGTCTCTACTTTTGGGAGCTGCTTACCTGCACGTCCTATATATTTACATAATATTTATTCCTTCTTAAATCTCTGATGGGATTGAAGACTAGATAGTTATAATCTTACAGTTAATCTTACATTACTTAGGATGATAGAAAATGATAGATATAAAATGCTTTTACAAATATGTCTTACCTAGTAATTTTCATAATTGTTATAGTACATATAGTTTTTTATTGAGAGAAAAGGAGGCTTTTATTAGACTAAAAGGGGGAAATATAGGCATAAGGTTTTTGTGTATTTTACATTTTGATTTCTGGCTAAATTTTATGTAAACTCTGCTCCTCAATCGTCTCCCTGTTACTCAGTAAAGTAGCTTATAGCCAATCAACGAGCAGGGGGAGAGAATAGGGCTGGACTTCCTGCCAGTCAGGGGAGGAGGAGTCAGGAGAGAAAGCAAGGATTTAGCCACTGGGAGAGGTCCAAGGAAGATCAGGGAGAACAAGCTGGAGTAGAGGAAAGCTACAAAGTGCAAGTTTCGCTGGGATGTTTGCTGGGAGTAAGACAAGATAGCATAGAGTGTTAAGAACAGACTTAAACTGCTCAGATTATACTGTGAAGAGTTGTAGCACAAAAGAGTCTCAATTATTTGTGTGATAGCCTTGTTAAGAAATGAGCAAAGAGAAACACACAGTGTTTTTAAAAAAAATGAACAACAGCAAGAGAGAATGTCCTGGTCTGAGATCTCTATGGTAAGGGATAACCAATGTGGACTTTATAATCTACAGCCTTGGTTCTGTCTTGCTGGCCACTATGCAGTTATGTGTATCACCTACCTCTGAGTTTTCTCAGATATGCCATAAAAATAGTAAGGTTTCTATAACAAGGTTTTTTTTTTTAGGATTAATACTCTAGTGTAATGAAATTGGGACTGTTGTGGATAAAGAGATGGCTCAGTATTTAATAGCATTGGTTGATCTTCCACAGGACCCACGTTACAGTCCCAGGACCAATATGTCATATCCCACTGTCTATAATTCCAGTCCTAGAGCATCTGAACCCCCTCTTCTGGCTTCCATGGGCACTACATGAATGTGGTGCACATACATACAAAGAGGCAAATCACCCATATACACACACTATTTTTTAAAGAGCTTTGTCACTATTATATTTCTGGTTTGAATAAAAATTATTCCCATAGGCCCATAGGGAGTGCCACTATTATGAGGTGTAGCCTTGTTGGAGAAAGTGTGTCACTGGTGGGTGAGTTTTGACATCTAAGAAACTCAAGCCAGGCCTAGTAGCTCATTTTTCCTCTTACTTCCTTCCAATCAGGATGTAGAACTCTCAGCTCCTTCTCCAGCACCATGTGTGCCTGCATGCTGCCATGCTTCCCTACATAATGGACTAAAGCTCTACTCAAGCCCCAGTTAAATGCTTTCCTTCATAAGAGTTGCTGTGGTTGTGATGTCTTTTCACAGAAATAAAACCCTAAGAAAATACTGTTATGGAGACTGTTAGAGAATTTACCTTGTTTTTAAGTTCTAGGGCATTAGGAAAAGATAATATTCTGAGCCTACAACTTACTGGATGTGTGGCCTTGGACTAGTCACTCAAACATCCTCGGACTGAGTTTTCTCAGCTGTGACAAGACTAATTAAAGTGCTGAGCTCAAAGGGGTTTTATGAGGAGTGGAGAGGCCTTTAAAACACAGTTTGGCAAACACTCAACATTCAATTCACTGTACTCTCCAGATATTATTTTATCACTTGCCCTTAGTAAGCCAGCTTCTTTTTGTACCCTCCCAATAGTATTCAAATAATTCACTAGACACTCACATTTTTTCAGACACTAGACAAATACAAACCACTCCGTTATGTTTTATAAATAATTTTGTTTGTCTCTGTGTGTGTGTGGTGGAGGGAGAGATCTTGTATTGAAAAAAGGAAAGAAATAAGAAAGGAAGGAAGGAAGGAAAAAAGAAAAGAAAGGAAAAGAGAAGAGAAAAGAAGAGAAGAGAAGAGAAGGGAAGGGAAGATAAAAAATAGAGGGATGGTTCATTTGTGGTGAAAAGCTGTTTTGGTGATGGATGCACAATTTTGACAATGATTGACCCAGATTTCTCAAAAGTAGTACCAAATGGTACATGGAGAGTTGAGGATGACAAAGATATGTTCACATGGGACCTCTTTTCAGGGGCCATGCCTTGTGATCATCATTAAAGATTCAGGATGGCTTCATCTGGGCAAAGCACACATTTCTGGCCTACCTCAGGTTTCATAATATCACAACACCCAGCCTAATGGATTCCACGCTTAGTTTCCTTATAAATGGGGTACATTATCAACATCCTCGCACAGCAGCATTTCCCGGACTTTCTTGCTTAAGTGATAATATTGTCTGCTTCATGTCTATTTTCCTGAAAGCCGGTGTGTAAACTCATCTGCCTTGTTGAACGTTTTACATAGAATTTGCATAGAATTTGCCTATAAAGCATATAGTTTCCCCTCTTATCCAAGAAATGCACATGCCCAGCAGAAAATTAGCTTTGCATTTACCTGGCCCTACACTATATATATCATGATTACCAGGGTGTTTGTGCCCATTCAAGTTAAGTTATTCAAAGTGTGCTTCTGTTCCCCTCATCCTGAGACAGTCCCTTTACAATTTTATTTCTGTAGGTTTGGGTTGTTATTCAGGGACTTAACATTCCCAAAATGGAGATGAGTGGTTATGTGTGTCATCGCAATTCCCAAGTAACCATCAAGTCAGAAGGGCATCCAAGAATTCAGTTTTGATAAGGTTTAAAAATCTAAGTAGATTTACCTGAAAGCAGGAAAAGAACATAATAGAATATGGCTTACGAAGGAAAGAAGAAAGAGAGTGGGAGAGAGGCAAAGAAATAAGCATAGTCTACATTTTAATGGATGGGAGTAAACAGCGTATGCTATAACAAATCTCCCATGGCATTTGATCCCAATAAACTAATTTAATCCTTAGGGCAATTCTGGCAGCACGAGATAACTGCTCTCCAACCAAATGTATTTAGCATAAAATTCACATTCCGCTGTTTGCTGTGTATCTGCTTTAAAAAATAAACACAAATGTCCAAACTTCTTTGAGGTAACACGATGGGAAATAGCTCCACTGTGTTACCCAGATCCTGTCTGCCAGAGTGGATGCTGCCTACACACCCCTGGCCAGAGGACAGTGGACTTTCTTAACAGAAAACTCTGGAATCCATTGTTTCTTCTGAATATCTTGTAACAGGTTCTAGCGTTGACAACATTTCCTAGCTTGAGTATGCACAAATGGCTTTCTGGTGTGAATATGAGTGGGAAATATAAAAATCACATATCAATGTTTTGTCCATCTGTACAATCCTCTACATAAAAAAATAAAGTTTCAGCATTAACACTGGGCCATATCAAATGTCCTTCTTTTCTTTTTTCTTTTTCAAAGCCCATTAATTTATCTATATCTGAAGTTATTAATGTTACACACTTGCAAACTTCTGATAAAATACCTGTCTTATCAGTAGAAAAATAATCAACCACTTCAGTCACATCTGGGTTATCATATTGTTCTAATGGTTGCCAGTCAAATGAGGAAGTTGAGAAAGGCCTGTCCACCTATGTGTCCACATGGCTTAGGCTCTCCAAGTAGAGTCCAGAAAAACAGGCTCTATGTGAGTTTAAATAAGTTTAAAGTTTAAGACGTAATTAAAAACAGATACAAAAATTCTAGGACAAAACACCAATACAATGATTAAAATATTTTATAATTTACTGGCTTTATTCGTATAAATATAGCAATTTCTTTCTCTAATGCAAAAAATTATGAGTATAGAATTTAGAGCTTATTACTTCTGAAATGTGTGGGTATATGTGAGGGAGAGATAGGATGTGGGAAGGGGAACAAGGAGAGAAAGGGGGATCTCATTATTATACCATTGATTTGGACCTATCTTCTGAGCCAGCACAACCAATGCGTGGGCTTAGGAGCAGCTCCTCCATGTCTTCTCCTCTCAAGTTTGAAACCAGAATAAATCCCGTTGCCTGTCATACACATGTCACACACAAAGGCACATTTCCCCAAACCACATTAGAATGTCAGGGGCTCTCAGCTTTTCCAGTTTTTGTGAGCCCATTTTATTCTACCTTCTTTCGACATTACTGTGTGTTCTTAAATACCTAAGTAAGCTTCTTTAAGAGTTTTTGGATGTGCTTTGCTGGATCTCCAAAAACTCTGAAATAAAGTAAAATCAGCAAAAGAGCTCAGAACAGAGTAGATATGGAAAAGCTACTAACTGGTTGGACCCAACTATTCTATTTTATTGTGTCCCATGAAACCAAGTGAAACCAAACATTTGCCAATCTGTCAGACTGTGCCTTCTCTTAATACTTAACCTTATCCGTGATTTTAAAAAATGTGCTATCAAATAGCCAACTTAAATTTTTTCTGTCTTTTATTCTCTCCTCAAAACACTGAGAAAAATTCTAGGTCAAAAAATACGAGGGCAATGAGAGCAAAGAAAAGAAAATGAGCATTGTCAATAGTGAGTAGAACATTTATTTTAAAATATGCTTAATGAATCTTTCTCCAGTGTAGACTGATGTAAAGTGAGTGTGGTAATATTTAATGCAAATGCATTAACTACTGAGAAACTGGAGTAAATTGGTGCCTGCATTTCTAAAGGTATAGTGAATGGTTGTCAATATCGATGTGTGTGAATTAGTATTCCTATTTACCTATCTCCTTGAAGAAGATTCTAACACACAATGCCACATCTTACAAAAGACATAGCAACGATCTATAATCTATGGACTTTTTATTCATTTCTAAAGATGATTGAGCACCTTGAAATTGAAATACCGACCAGCAAAATATCCCTTTCAGTTTTCAGGCAATCTCATTAAATGATGAAGAGTCCAGTTTTCAGTTAATCTCCTCTTTTATGTTGTCATTGGATAAAGAAATGGAATCATGTTTTTAATTGTTAACCAGAAAGAATGAAAGCTTACAAAGCCAGAAGAGTAGTGAACAAGGCTAAGACCCAGAGACACAGCGACAATTCTTTGAATGTTCCCTTTTGTTGTTACATTTTTTTCAAACAGTGAACAATATTGAACTATAGTTTTCTATTGCAAGGTAAGGGCAGAGAAAACAAGGTTATGAAAATAGAAACAAATACTGAAAGTAAATAGTGGGTAAACCAGATCTTGTTCTCTTCTCTTTAGTTGGGGAATATCTAAAAATGTCCACAAAAATATTAAATTAAAATAAAAATACAACGAATGTATTAGGGGCAGAGTTGCTTGAAGGCATCTTGTCTTTTCAGTGTTCAGCTGACCTGCTACCCCAAGAAAACTGAGCCAAGAGTTGGGGCCTCATAGAAAGGGCTGAATGATCAGGACAAGCATTGTTCTTGGACTCAGCCAGGTAAGAGCCTAGAGCCAGATTATTGTTGACACTGAAAGTTTTGCTAATAAGAGGTAATTGAAATGCATATTTCCTTGGTAAAGGCAGGAACCAAGGAAATATCCAAAATGATTGTATAACTTCTATATTTAAAAATATGTTCCTTTATTTTTATTGTATAGTACGTGTGTTTTGCCTGAATTTATTGTTTGTATGCAAGGCTCATGGGGCTCAGAAGTGGTCATCAGACTCCCTGGAACAGGAGCTAACAGGTGGTAGGAAGCTGCCAAATAGAAGGTGCTGGAATTCGAACACAGGTCATCTGGAAAAACAGCCAGTGCTCTCAACCACAGAGCCACCACAAGACATTTCTCTATCCCCATTTCTTCTTTTTCTTCTTTCTTTTACATTGAAGTCTTTGGTGCTGGCTTGATAATACATAATATTTATTTATTCTTTCAATTAAGCTTAGTAGGTTAGGGGTTAAGATGTTTTTAGATGAAGATAGATGTTTTAAGTTAATAGAGATGAGATATGATAGATATTAATCTCTATTCAGAAATTTAGTCCCAACAAGATAGGAAAAATGTTTACTTCAAGTTTGCCAAATACAAATGGCCAAATCAATATGAATGTAACATTTATATAATTCCAGATTGTCTCCTGGTTCTTCTTGCTGTATATAGTTTATTTTACTCATGTGTAATAATACAAATGTATATGTTAAAAAAGAAACAATAAAAATATGTTTAAAGGACTTCAGTGGATCCTATTCATTGGCTATCTCTTTACATTCATGATTCCCTTAAATCTCTACACTGACAGAAAAATAAATAAGGTTTTAAAATACAAAGCTGACAAAATGTTTCTTTAAATATCTATTTATGTCTTATTTTGTAGTATCTTAATATTATATTGTTAACTCCTACTCAGGTCTATCAAAATCCAATCTGGTAAAAAATACCCCAGTTTTTGAGGGAAAAGAAAGATTTATTATGTATCAGGCATATGCTAAGCATTTATGTAGATTATTTCATCTAATCTTTCCCAATATACCCACAAGATCGGCATAATGTAATTACAGGCTTGAAACCTGAGCCTTTAGTGAGCTAATTATCTGGAGCTGTAGCATCACAATGTAAGCCTTGGCATACTGATTCTAGAACTCACTTCGCTAAGCATTAAGAATAGTTCAGGACCACTCGAGACTCACAGTATTTTTCTGCCCCTCAACAATTTGGCTTTCTTTGATAGCTTCTTGTTTTGTATGTTCTGACTATTACACAAGTCCAAAATTATTGTCCTGTACTGGGCCTTATTGATAAAATTTTATCCTACTCTGTAGTTTAGTCTCTTATGGTTTGGCTTGCTCTTTCATCTACCCCATGGTAGCAACTCAACATTAGCATTGTTTCTATATGCCACTTTCTTGATCCTTTGGAATTTCTAGACATACCTAACACATATCATCTACAGACTGAAAACTGGCCCCCACCAAGTTCCTACATCCAAACACTAGCTCCAAATGTAACTGTATTTTGACATAGGGTCATCGTGGAAGGATGCAATCCAATGAGTATATCTTTGTAATGAAAAAAAAGTTAGATGTCTCTTTCTTCTTGTCCATGGGGACAAAAAGGCCATATGGACACACAGCAAAGGGATGGCTGTCCATAAATCAGAAAGCTGAGTCTTTTGGATTTTAATGTGAGGCTTCTAGCCTCTAGACTTGTAAGAAATTTCTGTTACAAAGCCGCTCAAACTATAGTATTTTGTCATAACAGCCTGAGCACTTGAATGAATGAATGAATGAATGAATACAGAATTCTATCATGCTATCCCTGAGGGTTCCTTTCAAATGTTCCTGAGAAAATAGAAAATGGATTCTCTAGAGAAACCATTATATAATTGGAGGGTTCTAAATTAATAACTACAAGATTGGATTTCCCATCATGATCCTTTTTTAAAAATTGTGTGGCTTCAGAGAAGTCATTTAAGTTCTTTGCATTTTTTTTTTTATACTCACTTATTTACTTATTCGCTGAGAAGAGAAAGTCCTCTTCTTTCCTTTTTTCTTCAGTTAGCACCTGATTGAGAACTCTGATTCACTTTTTCTTTTTTCAGACTGACTGAGGGTAGATCAATTATGGCCTTGTTCAAACATTTCCATGCCCTCTATACTCAGTGGCATACTGGTGCTTGACTAGAGTTTCCCATGACAGTCTGCCATTCCTCTCTTCCCTTCCATTGACAAGATTCTAAATCATTACTAGTCATATTTTGCTGATGTGCTACTTATGGCCTGCCACACCATTGAAACAATAAATCTGAGCCTTCATTAGTTTGCAACAAGCCTATGGACCTTTGTAATTCTTCAGGGTCTTCCTGTACATCATCATTCCCTTAAGTAAAGTCTTCTGAATCCTCAAAGGACTTCCTCTGTACTTTTTATAGCTGATTTGTACTCACTGCAGTATATGTATTTAGACTTTCTTAGTATATTAATCTTTTGTAGCATCCTTAATTTCAGTTACACTAATTATTTTAGAAAACATTCAATAAATGTATGAATGATGAACCTGACCACAGTCTAACAATTTGATTTTACTGAATCAAATACAAGATTTAGATTTTATTAAAGTTCAAATTCCCTGAGTAAAACTCTATATAGGCATATATGAGAAACAAAGAGGTTAAAATCCTAATTGCTATTTCCTCTCTTTAATAAAGCCAAGCAATAACAGGTCATAGTAGGTTGTTTGTGATGGGACAAAATGTTCAATAACTGTTTCTTAAATTATCAAAAGAATGAATGACATAACAATAGTCCATGATGGACATGGTTTGTAGTGAGATTTAGAGATTTCACAGGAGGAGACCTAATATAGAATTTCAAGGAGTCTCTAAAGCAATGGTTCTCAACCTGTAGGTTGCAACACCTTTGGGGATCAAAGGACCCATTAACAGGGGTCATGTAAAACTATATGCATATCAGATATTTACATTTTGATTCATAACAGTAACAAAATTATAGTTATAAAACGAAACAACAACAAACTCAATATGGTTGGGATCACCACAACATGAGAAACAGTATTAAAGGAAGGCTGAAAACCACTGCTCTAAAGAGATGGTAAACCTATTTGGAAGCATAGAAGATGGCCCACTGAAACACAGAATGCATTGCCACATAAGACTTGCTTATGGGATGTGCACCCAAGAGGTTGGTTAAAATTAGGTTTTTAGAGAACTGTGTACAGACCTGATGGAAGAGTCAAAAGGGGATCAAAGAGTCAACAAATACATACATACATACATACATACATACATACATACATACATACATGCATACAAACATGCGTACCTACCATTTTAATTGTAATGAAGTAAAGAAAGTAGTGAGCTCACATGATGGAATAAATTGATCATTTTGCCAACCTTCAATAAGCATCATTTCTTGACTTTCAGAAAAAAATTTAGATTCTCTTTTTTTTGTGTGATAATAATTGATTTAAAAAAAAAAACCCATAAGCAACCACTATTACTTCAGGGCTATGGACCAGGATTTGTGCTCAGAACTTATAACCACATTAAAGCATTTAACTAGAAAACAACACTATGAGGTATGTGATACCTATATATTTTCTCATAAAAGGCAAGAATACTCAAGGTGTCACAGTTGACAGATAGCAGGCCCTGCATTGAGGACCAGAACTGGAATTACACTTTCCTATTCCCAAACCGAGGGCCCAGTTTAAACTCACTGGAAAGGAGCAGTGCCATGGTAACATTCTCAATGAAAGACAATAAGAATTTGATTTTGTGAACACACTTAGACCAATGTTTTCCAGCAAGCACCATTTCAGTCTTCATGGAAATTGTAGGAGAACCTACTGTCTGAAAATGTCAATGCAAGATTTATCTGTAAAATCCTTAACTTTAATATTTTCCCAAAAATTCTCTTATTTTATTAAACCAGACTTCTAGAAATTTGTTTAAAGTGTGGTAGACAGATTTGTGATACAAAACATCAATGATACACGTTTGATATTTGGGACTATGCTTCTCAATTATACCTAGTAAGGCTTGAAATGACTTGGCTATAGTTTGTTAATAACTAACTAAATTATTTTAATGTGTATCATTTGTGATGTAGAATATCCAAGAAGAGAATGAACTTATTACATAAAGAAGAGTATACAAATCAAACATCACAGAACAAGCTAATATGAATAATCTCTATATTGAAAACAGGTAAAGATATTTATATTATCTTAAGTGTTTTTATACCTAAAATTTCTTCCTTTCATAATTAAATCCCTGAGTTTTCATACTTTTGTTTATTTATTTATTTTTGCAGAAAAGAGATTTCAGAGAGTCTGGGAAATTGAGTCCTGTATATTCAGTACTCCACTCTGGGCACCAACCAACTCCACCTAACTTTAGAGTCCACCAACTTTAGAGAGACCTCCAGGCCAGAGAAACATTACTACTATCATGGTTTGAAAGGTATTAGCATGCTTTCCCTAAGGCTATTCGTGGTTTGTTCCTTTTTCGTTAAAGTAGATTAAACAGATTGCATAGAGCGAAATAATAGATCACCTGGCACATCATGGACATGGATGAATTGTTATGTTTGTTTTACTAAGTGAATTTTCTGAGACAATAACTATAGAAAAAGGATTTCATATATAATTTGGCATCATTGACCCTGATTTCATCCCATTCCCAAGATAGTCAACAGTATAACTCTCCTACTATCAAAACCTGAAAGCATATAATGATATGTTTTAAAGCTTGATGGATGACAGCTACTTAGTTAAATATAAAATTAGGGGTGATGGTGAATAATGGGGCAAAATACTGACTTTATGAAAGTGAAGTGTGGGTCTAGGGTTCCATAGCTGAGAAAAGCACAAGCTAAGCTGAGTAGACGAAGCATCTGATGGGTGGAAACTCTAGGAAGAAACTATAAAAATAAAAAAAAAAAAACTCACACAAGTTTCATTTTAGAATTCAGTGAGATTTTGTTTGTTTTGCTTTGTTTTTCACTGTGGTGGTAAGCTTAGGGGGAAAAAAACTATATCTAAAGCTTTCTGTTTAAGGTTATACCTGAACACAATTCTTGAATAATGTTCAAAGTTTGTTGACTTATAGAAAACTCTTAACAATACCAAACATTTTTGATAGCAAAGTATCCAGCACTCTTTTGCAGAGTACAGTGCTTCTGCCATCTTACCTTTCTGGAATGCAGTTTCTCTCCTTCTTCTTCCATCAGAGCAATGTAGACACAAACACCTCTGGTAGAGTGAAGGTAACTCATCTCAGAAATATGCCCTTTGGTCACTCTGTATTTAGTAAGTGGTCAGAACTGCCGATAGCATGTGAAACTGGTCCTAGCTTGTTTGACTCTTCATAACATATGACCACTTAGCCATGTGCATAATTATTACCAAAATAAAATTGCATCATAACACAAGGTTTTGGGAAGAACATTTTATTGCTAAGCATATCCTTGAACGAAAAAGCAAATGGGAAATAAAAGAGAAAAGGAAAAAGAAAAAGCTGTAACATCACAACATTATGAAAAAATTTCCTTTAGGGTCTGCGAAGAAAACAACAGGAATATGATGAAAGCTCACATACAGAATGCACAAGTTCCCATAAAATTGTCCAAATAGAAACTTACACTAAAAGGAATACAACAAATGAGTTTTTTACTCAGATTTTTAAAAAAATATATAAAGAAAGAAAACAGGAGATCAGTTCACAAGACCTCAAGACTCCAAGAACAGCAATCTGTCACAGACATCGAGATATAATCAACTTCGTATAGGCTGGGCCATTTATCTAAAATCGTGCTTTGATATCCTTTTACAGTCCTGTCTTTTTAATGACATCAAAAGAAAATGAAAACTCTTAACACATTGAAATCTCAGATAAGGAGGAACATCGCTTTCCATACACATCAGAAAAGGCTACCATTGTTTTAGACTGTGCCTTCTTCTGCCCCATGTCTTTAAGATATGTTTTTTCAAAGTCAAATATTCATGCAACTTACAAAGACCAGCAAGAGTAGATTTCTAAATCTAAACAGCTGATTGGTTTTCATCTGTACAAAAGAAATTGTATACGCCTGCCCCTCCAGATGACACACTTCACCTCCATGCGAATATGTGTCTTGTTTTATCTTCTTGCTTTTTGAATGGCTATGGCCAAAAAACCAGTTTATTATTACTCTGTACATTGTTTCCTCTTTACAAAAAGAAGACAGAAAGAGAATGGTATACAAACCAAACAGACAGAAAGGAAATAACAGTTCTTAAAGCGGTATGTACATAAGTGACTAAGGAATTATACCAGCAAAAATGTAGTAAAATATGTAAACAAAATCTGAGAAGTTTTTGTTGTTGTTTAAATTCTCTTTGACACAGTTAACTGTGACAAAACGAAAACTCACACTTTCTTCACATTTTAAGGTTTACTTTTTTGTTGTTTTGTTATTTTATTTTAAAATAACATTCTCATTCCACTTAAGACTTTAACAGATTTCTGTGTCAGCCATCCCATCAAACATACCATGATAAATATATCTGTATATATATATATTTATTTATATATATTATACTATTAAATTCCATTTTGTGTGTGTCACAGCAGCTTTATTCATTTATTTATTTGTTTTTAAAAAAGATGGGTGGAAGGAGACATGAAGAGATGGAAAGAGAGCTTTATTCACATCTACAAAATTAAACCACTATGGAAACCATTATCATGTTGGGGGGTGGGGAAATAACGATGACTTTCACACTTGGCCATGACATGGCTTGTGTGACCATTTGTGGTTGTGTTACAAGTTGGGAACTCCCCTGCAGTCTGTTGAAACAGACAGTAACATTGTCTTTTCTCTGTTCTTCTTTATTTGCATGCACTTTGATCCCAGTCCAGTCCACCCCACCTTCCTTACCCTTCCTTTGGAAAGGCTCTGCTTTAATTTGTGGGGCTTATCTTTCCCCTTTCACACAATTGGGTAGATGGACAGAGACAATATTTGTTAAATGAAACCAATAGCTCTGATAAAACCAGCCCCAAACCCATCTGCTGTAGGCTTGAGTGGCAAATATTGGAATTAGATCATTCGATCTTGGGGACCTGCTTTTCCAGTAGATTATCATCTACCACATGGGCTCATCAAAGCGTTAGGAAACAACAACCGATTCTAGAAACACCACAACCTGCTACGTGGAGTGAATGCCATGGTGGATTTTGAGTTCATATGGCAAGAGTCTTATACATTTGATTTCTGAGTATTTTTTCCTCTTCTTCTTATGTGTAGTCATTGTCAAAAAAATAAACAAAAACCCAAAAGCCATTTTCCCCTCAGATCTTGGAAAGTTACACTCCCACTGGCCAGAACCAGATAAGAGTATTTCTGGGTTTTTTGTATTGTTTTGTTTTTGATTTTTTTTTAAGCATTTTTCTTTTCTCATTTTTTTGTTTTTGTTTTTTACATAATTAAACAAACAAACAAACAAAAAATAACCCAACATTGCTACAGTCAAGATTCACAAACATCATTACAGACTCACTTGGAGCTATGGAACAAGTAAGCCACTATAGTCTTCTACCCATTTCAAAAGGTCCTGGAGAGAAGGAAGCTTCCAAGGTCATGTGGACTTGCTCCAGGGCACTAAGTGTGTGCTTTATGATACAGCAGGGCAGAGAGATTTTTCTGTCTCCGGGCCATGGTTGCAACCTTGCAGCATGGCTGATCATTATAGAGAGATACACCATCGTATGTGTCCTTTTCAAAATGGTTTTCCCCACCATAGTCGTGGTATACCCCATCTCACAGAACACATCCAAAAAGTTAAATCTCATTGTCAAAGTACTCAGGTATAAATAATTCTGTTTGAAATTCGCATACGATCGGTGTTATGTTTACACATAATACTCCTTGTCCTTGTTTTTCTGTTTCTTATGGCCGCTCTTGGAGCTGGCTTGCTTCTCCTTCATGAGCGTGCCATTGCTCTGGGCCGAGTTGCTGATGTAGTTCCTCGTCTCATCCACTTGATAGGACCCCTCGTCCCTGTTCCTGTACTTGTACATGGCGTACAGGAGGATCAAGATGCAGAGGGCAGCAGCAGCCACAATACCGACGACCATCCCTGTTGTACTGCTGGACTCCCGGATCACCTCTGAGGCCCCCGGAACCCGTCTGATTCCCGGCTCCGTGGGGTTTGCTGTGGGCACATTACGGAACATGGGGGAAGTAATTAGTGGGCTCTTCAGTTTGGTGCTGTCTAGCTCATAGGCAGTGGGCAACGGAAGCAAGACTATATCAGGCTGGGGTTTGAGATCACGGTTATTCATTTTGCCAGCTGGCAATTTGGGCACCATCCCGGACGAGGAGGACGCTGTGAAGCGGATCAGCTCAGGGGACAAAGATGTGGTTGTAGTTCTACTAGTTCCCGAGACTTTGTTAGGTCTAAAGTCCTTGGATTCCCACTTGGGCGCATGTGCTTTGTAGCCACCTTCGAAGATTGAAGTGGAAAGACTCTTATCTGTTACCAAGGAGAAGGTGGTGTAAAAATCTTCATCATCAGTAGGGGGCAGGTTAGAGTCAAAGGTTTCCCCTGAGCCATACCCAGATATCACCAAGCCATCATCATCACAACCATCGCTGCCTTGGTCCGACAAGCAAGGTAACCCCGCCTCAGAGGTCATGGACAGGGAATCTTTGGTGGTCTCAATAATGGTGAGGAGGGGGCGGAAGGTAGGGGGGAGTGTAATGGAGGGTACACGAGTAGCAATAGGAGGGGTAGCTAAAGGGTCTTCTACAAGAAGAGGAATAACTAATTCACCTCCTGGGATTGAAAAGAAAAAAGACATAATTAGTACAGGCATAAACATAGCAGGGCAGAGGTTATGCTTCTGAAAGTACTATAAAATGACCTGGATCTGCCTATAGGTATTTCTGGCTATTGCCTCATTAATCTGGGCTGATACCGAGCCAATTACATGCCTCTGCCCACCCACAATTTGGAACCTTGAGTTACGACTCTTAGATTTTTTAAAGATACTCTCAAGTGACTTAGAGCAGCAGCATTCCAACAGGCTGGT